>NC_028455.1:4941571-5036422 GCF_000263155.2 Setaria italica | reverse complement strand
GGGTGAAAATTGACCCCAAGTAAACTTCGAAGGGTCGTAAAATTCCACCGAGATGATTCCGAAGGGTGAAAAATCAATCTCTTGAAATCCGACGAAGGTATTTTCTGAACGAAGCGAGGGTACTTCTTTAACGAAAGTATTCTCTTTCTGATCGAGCCCAAGGTGAACTGGGCTTCGTACTTGCGACCTGGTAATTGCCGAGGGGGTGGAGCCCCGAACAGGACCTCGGCCGTCATCAACGATTTAGGCTTCGTCTTGGGCCAAAGAACGGCAGGTGGACCTCAAGCCAGTTTTGGTGTCCTACCTCATCGATCGTAAACTGTCCGAAGGGGGCTTCGTCTTGTCCCAAAGAAGGGGGTTGTCTGTACCTCGCGGCTGCATGGAACGAAGGGGCCTTCGGCTCATGAACGATCAAAGTGAAAGCTAGGCCAATGTTGATGATCTGATGGAGCCCGTGAACACCTTATAACAGCAAGACATGGGAGGTGAACCTCATACGGTTCTTCCTCCTAAATGCTAGAGTGCTGGAATCCATGAGAAGATTGTAGTCGGCCGTGTCATACCAGATGAAAAATGGATTGCAAGTCAGCATAAGAAGCTACGGCTGGACACCAGGGCCTCTGAAGGAGCTAGGTTTACCTTTGAAAATGATCGTTGGCCATCTGACCGTGTGCCCATGAAGCACATCCATGATTTGGCACTGGAAAATCCCTTCGACCGATCAGTAATCACAACATGATCTTTTGTCGTCATCGTTGAAATAATGTTTTTGTGCTATTAGCTTTTTGCGAACCTTGTTATTTGCAAACAAAACTATAATTATTTCGTTCTGTAAGTATGTGTTGAGTTGCAAAGTACAAGTCCGCAACATTTGGGTTCCAAGATGGGCACCAAAGCGTAGTTCTAGGACATTTACTACAAAATTTGTTATCTTTGTTTCACTAACTCTTGAACAAATATAGCGAGAGCGTTCATGCAATTTTTTTTGCTGAATATTACTGAAATCACAAGTAGGCCTCCGGAATCCACAATGGTGATGTCGAGAATTATAAACAATGGATCACGCATGTGTTTCATGAGAATTATATAAACAATTAAAGCTTGCATCGCATAGTTGCATGTACGTGCATGGACACCTTATTCGTTCTACACCTGCTAGCTTATTAGCTTGTTCGTGGATGCGCACATGCTGTATCAGAACTTTGATCACGTACGGGGACGCCGGCACGCATTCTTTCTCACAAATGCTAAAGTGCTGAAATCCATGTCGTTTGCTGGCATTCTTCATGAACCCGGTGCTTACGGTTATCTAGTTGATAGCATCTATGAATTTGGGCTCGGAACCAGGGTTTTCAAGGTAGCTGAAGCCACTTACGGTTACGGCCTAGGCATTTCCATGTATTTTGCTTCCTCTCTCCATGCTCACTCATACGCTTCAGTTTGATGTTCATTATTTCAGAATATGAAGACGGTTAGCCTGTCTAAATAACGCAATGCGCACTGTCAAGATTTTAGCCCTCAACGTTGCTCCTGACAATCTGGATGTTGTCATCGACTTCTTCAGATGGTTTCCGAAGCTGTACATGGTACTCACACCTTAACCGTTGCTAAACATGATTGTGCAGCTGCCAGAATTGAACACTAGCTGATATTCATTTATTTTTAGACAATCAACCATTGGGTGGTGAAGGATGGATCCCATAGGTCCAAGAATGTGAGCGTGCCTTGATGAACATCTCAAGATGTTGGAGTTGGAAAGTCATCGGGGCACCATGTCAGAAGTGTGCTTGATCAGGTTCTCTCTCTCAAATGCTAGAGTTCTAGAATCCTTGAAGGTTTTAGCCGGTCGTGGTGAATGCGACACGAAATTGATTACGAGTCTGCGCAAGAAGCTAAATCTGAGCACCAGAGCTTCTCGAGGAGCTAGATTCTACTTTGAGCCTCAAACTGATCATCGGCTGTCTAGTTGTGTACACCCATGAAGCACATCCATAATTTAGCGCTGGACGATCCCTTTGACGCATCGTCATGCACATGCCTAAAAGATTATTTTTGAGTTCGAGGATATTCTCTAGATCTAGCTAGGTGTGTGGTAGATATTCCTTTCTATTCTGTTTAATTGTTCAAGGCACTTTATCAGTTAGGCTATATGGATTTATCCAATGGATATTTGTCATCGCGGAAATGTTTCAGCCTTTGCTTTTTTTACCGGTCCTTATTTTAAGTGCAAACAAGTTTTGCTTCGTCGTGGCCGTAGTATGTGTTAAGCTGCAAATTGCAAGTCTGCAGCATTTGGGTTCCAGGAGGTGTGTTGGGACAATTTCGAGCTCTCACGAGAATTGATTATAATTTTTTTATCTTTAGTCAATTTATAACACATGATGCACATCAGGTACTCTATATACATGTACTAAATTTGAGGCCACCCTTTGGAACATATCTTCATGCGCGAAATTTAGCTCAACTTTAGTGAAAGGGAATCACCTGCTAATGACGCTAGCACGGAGCATAACAATGGAGAGCTCCTGCTTCACCTCCCTCCAATCGAACTCAGCAATGAGGCTGCCTATGAGCCACTCCAGGTGCTGCAGCGCTAGCGCCATCGCCGAGAGCAGATCCATCGCCCGGCACCGAACAGCATCATACTGATTTCCTTACGGCACCACGCGTCATTGCCTCATCAAGTCCCATCCCAATCCCCAGTCATTGACAGATGCGTGCCTCGGTATATATGCGGAAGCTGGGTTTCCTAGTTCAGTTTTCTAAGTTTTTTTTATCACTCTCGTGGAACTGGATGCTCCCTCTACGCCGAAGATGCAGCGATATCTGCAAATCCGAACCAAAGAGAGCTGCAACGAATAAACCACTTGCTACAATTCTTTGGGAACTGCTTGGGCCTCAAGGTCAACATGACTAAGACAGAGATTTTCCCCGGTGTACTACAAACATCATCACAGAAGTACTAGTGGACTTCCCAGAAAATGTGTCATCATTTCCAGGAAAATATTTAGGCCTTCCCTTACATACACGCAAGCTTAGACGAGTGGACATCCAACCCCTCATAGATAAAATTGGTGGACGTCTACTGGGTTGGAAAGGAAAGATGTTATCTTTGGCACAACAAGAGACACTCGTTAAAAGCGTCCTCACTTCACAACCTATTTATCATCTCATGGTTTTTCCCGTGCAGATGTGGTTGGTAAAATAGATAGACCGGCTGCGAAGGAGCTTCCTGTGGAACAGGGGGAGGAACCAAAAAAAGTGAATGGAGGCCACTGCCTGGTTAACTGGCCGACGGTATGCACACCAAAAGAGTTGGGAGGTTTGGGAATTCTTGACATGGAAAGGCTAGTTAGGGCTCTTCGACTGCGCTGGTGCTGGTTTCAGTGGAAAAATGAGGATAGACCGTGGGTAGGGCTTGATATCCCCTGTGATAAAAGCGATAAGGAGCTCTTCAATGCCTCCACAGTGGTGCCAGTGGGCAACGGCAACAAAGCAACAAAGCAAATTTCTGTCACTCCTCTTGGGTCAACGGGACAACACTGAAAAGCTTAGCACCAGCCCTCTTCCAGAAGTCTAGGTGGAAAAACTTCACGGTGCACAAAGCCCTTCAAGACAGCTATTGGATAGACCAAATTTGTCCACTTACAATAGGAGAGGAGATTAGAGAATGCGCAAATCTTTGGGAGGAAATACATATGCAACATCACAATCCCGATGTTGGGGACGAAATCAAATGGCGCCGGAACGCCCATGGAGAATATTCAACAAAAAGTCCGTCCAATTTAAGGATCGGATTAAGAAACTACACATCACCCCAATCTGGAAGGCAAGGGCAGAGCCTAAATGCATGATTTTTGCCTGGATCCTACTACTTAGGAAAATTCTGATGGCCGATAATTTGGAAAAAAATGGGTTGGCCCAACGACCCGATCTGCATGCTATGCAACACGGAACACGAGACACCCACACACTTATGCAAGGACTGCACATACACCATTGCAGTGTGGAACTGCCTCACTAGCTGGTTTGACCTACATCATTTGCTGGCGGCCAACGTAACATCCTCAATTCACAAGTGGTGGAAGCAATGCAGGAAACTGATTGGGAACCAAACCCGACCGATCTTTGACGGACTAATTATCTATTTTTGGTGGAACGTCTGGAAAGAACGGAACCGAAGAACCTTTAATCAGAATAGCAAACCTGTTGAGGAAGTGGCATTAGAAGACGTCCAGCAATTTCAGTTGACAACATAGAGTGTCGCACTCAAGTTTTTAGTAGTTGTTTTTTTTTACTCTTAGGCGTGCTGGGAGTTGTTTTTGGGTGTAGCGCGGTCCGAGTTGTTTTTCCTGTTTCCTCCTCTTTTTTCTTGCTTGTTGCTCTTATTGCTCTTTCGTCTAATAAAAATTTGACAAATCTCTTGCCGTCAGTTAAAAAAAGGTTTTTTTATCACTGGTGAAATCAACAAAATTCGTAAAAAAAAAGTTGGTCAAATGTTTGGTCAAAATTTGGAAAACTTCAATATCTAAAATGTTTGGTCAAATTTGCAAAACACATAAATTTCTAAAATAGTCATTAAATGTTCTTACAATTGGTATTCATAAGACATTTTGCTGTTTAAAGGCCGATTGGGATGTACCCAATTCGACCTCCATCCGCACCTATTGTACCATTTTTTTCCACTGACCGGGTGCACTTCATATGTCAGTGAAAGGGAAAATGGAAGAAAAGGACGTCATACAGTTCACCCTCCAACCACACCCGTTTTACCTTTTTATTTCTGCATGGATCCCATTTGTCAGTGAAAGGGAAAATGGAAGAAAAATATCGTGGGACATGGGATTCGATTCCACAATGTAAACAAGTTCAAAAATTGTGTGTTGAATTAGCAATTCACTTTCCTTGAGCACCGGACGAAGCTGACACGGAGCGGCCGCTGCATAACAATGGACAACTCCTGCAGTCCTGCTTCTCGGCAAATTCCTTCGGCCACCTCCGATCCTGCCAATCGGACTAAGCGATGAGGCTAGCCATGAACCACGCCAGGTGCAGCAGCGCCAGTGCCATCCCCGAGCAGATCCATCACCAGGCGCCGAACAACATCATATCTTGATTTCCTTACCGCCGGTGAGGTCCACATTCGCACCCTCGCCACATGGAACGAAGCGATCTGTCCAGAACCGCCGCGTCAAGTCACACCGCCTCATCGAGTCTCAGCTGAGCCACAATGAAGATCACCAATGCGTGCCTTAGCACGCAAAAGCTAGGTTTCCTATTTTAGTTTTCCAAGTTTTTTAATCACCGGCGAAATAGACAAAATTTGTAAAACAAAATTGGTCAAAAATTCGGATCATGAACAGTAGGGATAAGGAGGAGGCAAAAGAACCTAATTTTAATGGGTGCAAAGAGCTGTTTGTTAGGCTATTTTACTTAGCAGAAATGAGATTGTTTTCAATATAAAGTGCACAAACAAACTTGTCTCTCAAAGCTAGATACTGGATCACTAGGCACCGGGTCATGCTAACTGGCGCGCGCCTCCCAACCATCGATCCCCGACAACCCATCCTGCTTCCCCGAACTTTTCATTTTTGGAAAGTTTCAATTCCCGCAACTTTTCATTTTTGAAGTATCATAACTTATACACATAACTTTGACGTATAGCTTTATAATAACAAAAATATGATATAATTTTAAGTACAACTTTGATAGCATGCAAAACTTGTGCATATAAATTACACATACAATTTCTAAATGGACAGATTTGATTTTTTATTTTTAGAAAATTATAACTTATGCACACGATTTGTACGCACAACTTTTTTTTAACGACAACTTATATGATAATTTTTGTAGCACAACTTTTATTATACACACAACTTATAAGTATAACATTTATCACAAAGTTTGCGAGAGTGTTGTTAAAAAATTATGCACGCATGTTATATGCAAAAGATATTCACTTGAGTACAAAATGGTGTGAAAAATCAGATGAAAAAATGGAAAAGAAAAAAAATGCACAGCCCCATGGGCAGTGGGCCCCATTGCGCGCCAGGAGCCGCGACAGCGTGCGCGGGCGGAATCAGTTTTGCGAGTTGCGACTAGGCACCGCTTCATAAGAACGAAGACTAGGACGTTGCTTATTGCGCATTAGAGCCTTTGCTATGGAGATTTTTGCGGAGAACGGATGACATTTTGTAACAGCCTTTGCTTTTAACGTATTCCCCCAGTTTGGTGTCGCGTAAAACATGTAAAATTTCTTGTAATAATGGCAGGGTATTTCTCATTGAGACCCAATATTTTTACTATTCATTTATCTAAAAAAATCTTCAAAGCATAACATGCATGCTGTACACGGTTGGCGAGGAGTTTAGAACCCAACATGGTGTGGTGTTGGACGTACTGCTGGGCTGTTGGCTAGACCGACAATACGAGCAGGGCACGAACCGCCCCGCTGGGAACAGCCTCGCGCCACACCACCTCCATGGCGCCGATCACCGTGAAAGCGTCAAGTTCGCCCGACGTGCGCCTCGGGCCCACACCGTCTGCTCTACCAGAACAGTGGGCCCGGCCGCCGCTGAGAGGAGATGGTCACGGCGTAGATCAGGGCCAGGCAAAGGCAATACGATAGGGTTTGCTCCGGTAGACGACGCTCACGGTCATCTCAATCGCATCCAGAAGCAACCCAACCCGGCGTCCATGCATGTGATGATCACGAGATCCAAGAGGCGGCGTCGGGAAGACGATGAATCCCACCGGCAGGAAGAAGAAGAAGACGCAGGGCGGCTCGATCTGATCAGCCGCCTGCCGGACGACGTCCTCGGCGACGTTATCACGCTGCTCCCCGCCGCCGAGGGCGCCCGCACCCAGGTCCTCTCCCGCCGGTGGCGCCCGCTCTGGCGCTCCTCACCCCTCAACCTCGAGGCCAAGAACCTCGCGGCCGCTCAGGCCATCCTCGGCAGCCACAATGGCGGCCCCGGCCGTCGCTTCTCCCTCACCTGTCCCGGCTACTACTACGCCGACGGTTGCCCGGTGATCGACGACATGCTCCGGCCACCCGGCCTCGACGGCCTCCAGGAGCTTTGCGTCTCAGTTAAGCATGCCCTTTGGGATCCGGCGCCGTCGTCCATACTCCGCTTCTCGCCGACCCTGCGCGTTCTCAGCGTGTCCAGTCACCGTACAAGACTAAAATTCGAGGCCGCCGCCTGCTGCACGCTCGATTTCCCGCGCCTCGAGCAGCTGACGCTCAAGGGCGTCAGCATCTCAGAGAGCATTCTCCATGGCATCCTGTCAAGATGCCTTGTCCTGCAGAGCTTGGTGATGCAGTACAACCACGGTTATCGCCGTCTCCGTATCAGCTCCCCAACGCTTCGGAGCCTTGGTGTATCGGATTGGGTGTATCGCGGCAAAGAAGGAAAGCTTCAAGAAGTCATCATTGAGGATGCTCCACTGTTGGAAAGGCTCATCCAAGAAGGCCTGCAGATCCGAGTTGTCCAGGCACCAAAACTGAAGATAACTGGGTACCTAGCTGATGGCATTTCTAAATTTGGAACCTGGGTTTTCAAGGTAGCGTCAGCCACTTACAGCCTATAGGCATGCATTTGCAAGTATTTATAATTTATTTGCTGTCGCTCAATGCTCGCTCATACACTTCAGTTTTCCATGTTCATTTCAGAAAATGGAGTTGGTCACCCTGCCTAACGCAATGCGTACCGTCAAGATTTTAGCTCTCGACGTTTCCCCTCATAATCTGGAAGTTGTTATCGACTTCTTGACATGGTTTCCATGCGTGGAGAAGCTGCACATGGTGCTGACACTTCAACCTTTGTTAAACCCGGCGACCAGTTGAACTTTAGTTGATATTTCCATCCTCCCTTTTCCTTTTCAGGTGTTGGGGCACCGGAAGAAGTTGACGAATGTACAAGCGAAGTCCATGAATGTGCCGCGCCATGTTTCACTCGAATGCCTTGATGAACATCTCAAGATGTTGGAGGTGAAAGGTTATCGGGGCAACGTGCCACAAGTCAGATTCATCGAGTTCATTCTCTCAAATGCTAGAGTGCTAGAATCCTTGGAGTTTCGAACTGCTCGTGGCAGATGCGGCCCGAAATGGATTGCAAGTCAGCGTAGGAAGCTACTACGTCGGAGGGCCATAGCTTCTCGAGGTGCT
The DNA here is from genome assembly GCF_000263155.2 of Setaria italica. NCBI lineage: Eukaryota > Viridiplantae > Streptophyta > Magnoliopsida > Poales > Poaceae > Setaria > Setaria italica. Next base: position 5,028,252 of record NC_028455.1, on the reverse strand, counting down.
AGATTCAGCTTTGAGCCCGAGTCTGATCATTGCCCGCCAAGTTCTGTACCCATAAAGCACATCCATAATTTAGCGCTCGGCGATCCCTTTGATATCGGGCCTACACATGATGATTTGAGTTTATGAGGTTCTCTAGCTAGAGTCTAGCTAGGTGCGTGGTAGATCGATATTCCTTTTTATTTGTTTTATTTAATTGTAAAAGCCAATTTATCAGTTAGGCTATATTGATTTTTGTGCACACGTCAAGCATATGAATATTATTTGCTATTGTGGAAATGTTCTGGGCTTAGCTTCTGCGATCCTTATTGCGAACAAGTTTTGTTTCATTCATCCCGCTGGTATGTGTTTAGTTGCAAAGTGCAAGTCTGCAGCATTTGAGTTCCAGGAGGTGTATTGGGATAACTAACTGCTGGCACCATCTGCATTGGCCGCTCTTTTGCCGTAGTTTTAATTTCATACAAATATGAGGAGATACCTATAAAAAATGAGAAGATATACAACAAAAAGGGGCCATTCTTGTGAATAGGGGAAAAAAAGAGAAGTTTTATTTTAGGGGCTTAAAAAACTTGTGCATAAAGTGATTATGGTTTCTATACTACATAACAGAATGATAACTTCGCTCACTCCAGGTGCAGCAGCGCCAGCGCCATCCCGGGCAGATCAGGCTCCGCCACCCGGTGCCGAACGGCATCATCTTGCTGCATGTGTGCATCTCAAGGATTATTATTTGCTGCAGGTCTGCTGCACATGACGCAAGTGCTCGGTCTCAATACTAATCAGCAGTTCAGCACTGATAATTATATAGTGATGTAATTAGATATACCTACTCTAAATTACGCACCTTCTCCAAATATGAATATTTGACCTAAAATACTTATACTGTTAGAAGCACCCAACTCGATCGGACGGGCAATCACATCCATTCCTTTTCTCGTCTATATGTTAGAAAAAGATCGAAACTAAATTCTTTTGTTCAATTGAAAGGTTATCAGTTGGTTTAGGGATACATCTTTGACTACAAAGATTTGACCGAGACTTTTCTATGCAAAATTTTCAACTCAAAGTTTAAACTACTCCAATACTTCTTCATCATTGACAATAATAGTTTTTTGATCAAATCTACTCTAAATTACTCATCTTCTCCATTATGAAAATTTAACTTAAAGTACCTACATATATAACCATCTGGTTATAATTATTTACCGACTATTCTCAAAGCATAACATGCATGTTATACTGTTGGAGAGGTTACAAGCTAAGTTTAGACTTCGAAGAAGACAGGAGGGCTGGGCGCTGGGCGGCCGGCTGGGGAGGAGGAACAGCAGCAAGAGTCGCGACCCGCTGAGGCCATGAGCGCTGAGGCGGCCCCCTGCCGGTGACCACCCGGTCCCGGCGTCCACCCCCCCTGGACGGTGAGCTTCCTTTCTCCTCTTCCTGGTCGTCTCCATGGACATATCCAATGTGGATCTTCGTCCAGGGCTCAATTTCTCCAGCAAGGTACGGTCCCTTTTGGGTGCTCGGATTTCGGCTCGTCCCTCTTCCGCTTCTACGAGTTTTTGGCTCTTGGCTTCCTTTTTTTGTCAAAGATCAAGCTTTCTGTAAGCAATGTGGCCTTTCTCCTCCAATCGGTCATTGGAGGATCAACGGACCTCTTTCAAGTTTCTGAAGTGGAAGATTGGATCTTCAAGTTTTGTGTTTCTTGCAAAGAAGTTGGGCTCCTCATCTATCAGATGGGATCTTCTCAATGTGATATCTTTAAAGTGGATTTCAACTTGTTTAATGATCGTGGTTTGCACTTCGCCAAATTGGTTATAGCAAATTCTCAAGGAACTCACTTTCCCTAGATTTCTGTTTCCTCTAAGAAGACTCCTTTACCTTTAACTGGAGCCAATTCTTTGCCTCTTGGTCGATCTACGTTTCGTCAACGCTCAACACCATCACAAGGGTTTCATGATGTTCGCTTTTCAGCTTCGGATCTTTCTGGTGATCGTTGGAACCGGATCAATTCTCTTGATGTGCGTACCCGGGTTCATGAACAGAGAGCACCGGAGATTCAAAATTCAAATCAGTCTTCTCTTGGCATTAATTTAGACCTTAATTTGGGTCCAACAGGCCAGTCTTTTAAGGCTGTCTTAATTGGTAGCCTGGGTCCTATGACAACGGCTCCATCGGTTACAAATTGGGGAGTGAAACTGGGTCGAAATCAGTGCTCTAGATGTCTATCTAATACCCATTCCAGAGTTTCTTGTTTGAGGCCCATTCATTGTGGCTCATGTTTTCGCTTGGGCCATTTTGCGGCAACCTACAGATTTTGTCCACGTTTTCCTGGGCTTTCCAAAGATACAGCTTCATTTCTGCCACCATGCCTGGATAACTGGTCATCTTTTCCGGTGAGCTCCTGGTTTCGGAATGTGATCCCTATGACCAGTGGGTCCTCCAATGCCAAGGATGTGACAGTTGGTAATTTTCAAGAGTTGGGTCTCTCCCTGTTGGGTATACCGGCAACTGCTCCTAAGGAAACAATTTTTTGGAAACGTCCCCTCAGTGGCGTGGTTCCAGGCGGCGTCCCTTCGTCTTCCTCCCCGGCCTCGGAGCCTAAGCAAAAAGCTCCACCGCCATTTGCAAACAGTGCATCCCTTACTCGCCCTACCCTCCCGCATTGTCCCCAAAACTGCACTGAAGAGAATCCTCTGTCTTCTTTTGGACCATCGCTGGTTCTGGCTGACCTCCAAGCAGCATTCATGGCTTACAAGTTCGTTAACCCAGCACCCTTCATGCCGCGGGGGTGTCAACGTCAGATGGTGGGCTTCCGCAAACCAATGTCACGGGTGGTTCTTGGTGGAGCACGCCGGAATCATAGTGATGTGGCCATTGCAAAGATTGAACCTCTCCCTCAGCTTTAGGTATCTTTTCAGTCCATACGGGAGCTTCTAGATGATTTTCTACGAAACTATAAGGGTCTTGCTATTCACTCAATTCAACCCTGTCCATATGTCAGCATATGTTCGATTCACTTGTGCATGATAAAGATTTTCTCATTGGGGGTGGTCAGCATCAATATGGTCAATACAGGATCTCTTTTTCGGATCACAATAGGGGTTGGAACAATAGACTCACCACTATGAACTGTGAGGCTTGGGTTATGCTTCTGGGACTCAATATTGATTATTGGACAAAATCAGATATAGAAAAAGCAGTGGCGGTTTTTGGGAGATTGCTAGTCTGGGAAGAAGACCCAAATAATCTAGCTCGTGTCATTGTTAAAGTCAGAGTAGTGAACTTAACTGAGATCCCCTGGTTCTTAGTATGTTCAGAGGGAGAAGACTTTGAAGGTAATTCGTGGACTGTTCAATGTGAAATTCTGCAATACAGATTGTTAGGGGTGGGACCTGAAGATGAAAACCAACCTCCTGAGGAAGTTGACCCACATAAGTTTGATTTCTTTGGATATGGTCAACCTTCCAATGCCGTTGGCCATAATGTTCAAGGTGCTGGTAATGGTGCAGTGCCTGCGCATGGTCCGGCTCAACAATGGGGTCTCTAGCCAGAGGGGCCTCAAGGATAGAATAATGCCCCTTTTATTGGGCCCTAGCCGCCCCCAGAAGTGCCTATTGTACAAGCTCCCCCAGCTAATCAGGAGTAGAATGTTCCACCACATGATGCTAATCAAGATATTTTGGTCCAGGATGCTAATCCTAATGGTTTGGATTTTGATCTAAACATGGTGGTGGATGATGATTTAGGAGGCATTGATAATTTAATACAGGCATCAGATAATCAGGGTGCTGAAGACCCAAGGGAGGATAATATGCAAATTATTGATGGGACAGACTCTTCAGGGAGTGATGACATCCCTCCTCATAACTTTAACAATGAACATGTGCAAGTAGATGTGTTCATTCCCCAGAATGATGGTCAGCCCCTACACATGGTCCAGGATGAGGTCAATGAAAATGAGCTTCTGGGAGAAAACCAAGCTCAGGAAGGACACCATGGGCTTCAAAACAATCCAATGCATTTGGGCTTTGTACAAACTTTTGGGCCCTACCAGGATCCTATCTTCTATCAGATGCAGAGGGTTAAACAATCTCAAGCCTTTCAGCCATCTGCAGAAATATATAATCAATGGGCACAGTACTTTTCTTCAGGCAAGACAGACTCTCAGGTACAAGTCCCCCTGGCATGGTCTCATTTTTTTATGGCTCAACTTCTGAACCCTATGAGCTTCGTCTGGGCCAAGAACTTTTTATCTTACCAGCTATGCCATTCCTCCATTCAGAGCCGGCTGTACAACTCAACCTACCCAATAAATGTCCAAATGATAAACCTCTTGACTGTCCTTCCAAGGATTCCTCTAATCAGGGTAAGGGGCTCAAATCCAAGGACATCGTGTTTGAAGGGAATCTACATGGTGATATTGCAAGCTCTTCAGCTGCTCCTTTCATTCCTGAAGGTTTGGAACAGAACATAGTTGATCATGACCCCATTGGCTCTGAGATCACAAATTCACCTTCTACACCACTAGAAAAGATCATTCAAAAGGTCTCTTCTACCTCTGGTCCTTGGTCTAAGGCCCTGCTCAAGAAAGCACATCACATGAATGCATTATGCAGGGTTGATATGGGCTGCACTGTTAATGATGAGGAGCTTCGCAGGAGCAGTAGGAATTCAAGCTACAATCAGGGATTCAAAAGTTCTGGTTGTAAAGACAAGAACTGCATTGGTTGTTCAGCAGCCCCTCCTGCTTTATCAAAGGAGATTATCCGAAACTTGGGTGAATCGTTCTGTAAGGTGGATGCCTCCAAGCTCACCTCTGTTGCTTTAGTCAAGAAGAAGGGCACAACTTCGGTTGCAAGGAAGCTGGTCAAGAAGAAATCTGCTGCAGATGTTGATGATGCACAAGAGGCGCCAAGAAGCAACAAGAAGAAGCCCAAGAAGCAGTAAATCTGGCTGGGGCTGGTGGCATTCTCTTTTGCTCCTGATCTCTTATGCTCAGGAACCTTCTTTTGTTATATGTCTAGTTTACATTGGTTATGTTTGGAACTCGTGTCTATCCTCAGATACTTCTCTTACCTTTGTTTGCTCAGAACTGGTACAGGCAATGTTTGCCTACTCTATGGTTGCTCTCTTTTCATAATATACTATGAATCATACTGCTAATACATGGTTATAGAATGTCATGTGCTGGAATGTCAGAGGTATTAACTCTGACAAGAAGTGGAATTCAATTAGGGACAAAATTATTGACAACAATTGTGATGTTATATGCTTGCAAGAAACTAAGAGAGAGCATCTTGACAATAATTATATCAGAAAATTTTGCCCCCGAGTATTCGATGAGTTTGAATACCGGTCTTCTGTGGGTGCTTCAGGGGGTATAGCAATCATATGGAAATCAAAACTTTTTGATGGGGAACTAGTTTTCTCTAATGAGTATGCCTTGTCAGTGAAATTTTTGTCCACTCTGTCTGATAATGAATGGGTACTTACAAATGTCTATGGTCCTTGTTTGACTGAAAGGAAACGGGACTTTATCCACTGGCTAAAACATATTCAGATGCCCGATAATGTTGATTGGTTGCTTTTAGGGGACTTCAATCTTATGAGAAGTCCAGCGGATAGAAATAAACCAGGAGGAAATGTTGCAGATATGCTCTTGTTCAATGAAGCTATTAGCTGTCTTGGTCTTGTTGAGATCCCTTTCAAATCAAATAAACAACAATCACCCTTGCTGGAGAGGCTAGACTGGTTTTTTGTCACCCCATCCTGGGCTTCATCCTACCCTAACACTTTTGCTTACCCTCTTGTGATGGAGACTTCGGACCACACGCCATGTATTATAACCTTTGGAACAGACATACCGAGAGGGAAAGTTTTTCACTTTGAAAATCATTGGCTTTAGCATGATCACGTTATGGACATTATTAAACATGGATGGTCGATCCCTGTACAGACAACAGATAAAGCTAAGATTATTACTGGCAAGTTCAAAAATCTCAGAAGGGTGCTCAAAGCTTGGCAAGCTCAACTATCCAGCCTGAAAACAGTCATCTCCAATGTGAAGCTTATTTTATCCTTCTTGGAACGAATAGAGGAATGCAGAGATCTGCTGTTAATTGAATGGAATTTCAAAGACATCCTACAACAACATTTGCAATCTCTCCTAAGACAGCAAAACACATATTGGAAGCAGCGTGGAGCCATTAAGTGGGTAAAATTTGGAGATGAATCCACAAAATTCTTTCATGTCAATGCAACAATTAAGCACAAAAAGAACTTTATCAGATCCATTGAGGATACTAACGGTATTCCTCAAACCAGCCACAAGAACAAGGAATCCATTCTCTGGGAGGCTTGTAAAGAAAGATTGGGAACTTCTAATCCTCAACCAATGGATTTTGATTTACATCAGTTAATACACGTGGACGATGACTTATTCAGCCTGGAAATACCCTTCTCTACGGAAGAAATTGATGCAGTCATTAACTCTCTGCCAAATGACAAGTCCCCAGGCCCACGGGTTCAATACTGACTTTATCAAAAAAGCATGGCCTGTTATCAAGCAAGACTTCTATGCTCTTTGCCAAGCCTTCCATGAAGCAAATTTATGCCTACAAAGTATTAATGGCTCCTACATTACGCTAATTGCTAAAGTGGATGGAGCTGCAACTGTTTCAGACTATAGGCCTATATCTCTGTTGAATAATTCAGTCAAGTTGATCACAAAATTACTTGCTAATAGATTGCAGGGGGCAATAACAAGGTTAGTGCATACCAATCAATATGGCTTTATTAAAACAAGAACCATCCAAGACTGCCTTGCTTGGGCTTTTGAATACCTTCACTTATATCATAAGTCAAGAAAAGAAATTGTTATTCTGAAATTGGATTTTGAAAAGGCTTTTGATCGCATTGAGCACAATGCAATGCTAGACATTATGAAGCATAAAGGTTTTGGACCACGATGGATCAAATGGATGAAACAAATCTTCAATTCAGGGACTTCATCCATCTTACTGAATGGAGTTCCAGGAAAAAGATTCACTTGTAAAAGGGGAGTTAGGCAGGGAGATCCTCTATCTCCACTTCTTTTTGTTCTTGGGGCAGATCTGCTACAGTCAGTACTCAATAATGCGAAGGAGCAGGGACACTTGCAACTGCCAATTCAGATTAATCACAATCAGGACTTTCCAATAATACAATATGCTGATGACACACTTATTATTATGGAAGGATGTCCATTGCAACTGCTTCACCTAAAAAATCTTTTACAGTCCTTTGCCACCTCAACTGGGCTGAAGGTAAACTTTAACAAATCCATGATGGTGCCAATTAATATCTCAGAGGAAAGGATACAATAGTTAGCTCAGACTTTTGGTTGTTCAATAGGGAAAATGCCTTTCACATACTTGGGACTACCACTTGGATTGACAAAGCCAAGAATTGAGGAATTTCTCCCTATGGTGACTCGGTGTGAAAGAAGATTGTTGTCCACCTCAAATCTACTATCTGAAGCGGGGAGATTGCAATTAACAAACTCAATATTCACTGCCCTGCCGATGTTTCACATGAGTACCTTACTGCTACCTAAGTCAGTATATAAACAAGTGGATAAATACAGAAAGCACTGCTTTTGGAGAGGATCAGACATCAATAACAAAAAACCGCCTAAAGCAGCATGGGACATGGTGATTTTACCAAAAAAGGAAGGTGGCCTAGGTGTCCTGAATTTGCAGACACAAAATGAAGCTTTGTTGCTTAAATTCCTACATAAATTCTATAATAAAGCAGATATCCCGTGGGTCCATCTCATATGGGAAAAATACTATGGGAATGGTAAACTGCCAGGCACTGTATCTAAAGGATCCTTCTGGTGGCGTGACATCATTAAACTCTTGGACAAATTCAAAGGAATAGCCTCAGTGGTAGTGAAGGATGGCAGTACTTGCTTCTTATGGCATGATTTATGGAATAATTAGGTGCCAACACATGTGTACCCGCATCTCTTTTCTTTTGTTCGGGATAAAAATTTATCTTTGAAGCGAGCTTACTCGATCACAGACTTACAGCAACTCTTCTTTTTGCCCTTGACGACACAAGCGTATAATCAATTGATTCATCTTGCCGAAGACCTAGAAAGATTAGACCTTTCGCATGATCCGGACTTTTGGGTATATATCTAGGGTAATGCAAACTTCTCTTCATCAAAGGCATATAAGTCCCTCATTGGACATAGGAGCATTCATCCAGTGTATGATTGGCTATGGAAGTCGCGATGTCAAAAGAAACACAAAGTCTTCTTTTGGTTGGTTTTGAAAGATAGACTTAGAACAAGAGATATCATGCGGCGAAAACATATAGCTATGCCTTCATATAACTGTGTCCTCTATCACCACAACAAAATTGAGACACTCTTCCATCTTCTGCTGGAATGCCCGTTTGCTCAAGACTGTTGGATACATTTAGGCCTTTATGCAGACTTACAACTGGATCCTTATTCCATTATGACTACCTTCAAAACTCAGCTTCAAGTTCCCTTCTTCATGGAAATTATCATAATCATGAGCTGGTGCATATGGATGGCAAGAAACGATTCAATCTTTCGTGGTATACCACCAACAACTCAAGGGGCCATCACGCGCTTTAAGACTATTTTTGCTTTAGTTCTGCATAGAGTTAAAGAGGCCTGGAAACAATCAATGGTTGAATGGCTAGAGCTTACGTTGTAATCTTCATGATTTTCTTCTTAACCTTCTTTGTATCTTAGTTACAAACTGCTTTGTATTTATTTTTGTACTTTTATTTCCTTTAATATATAACCAGCAGGGATAAAACCCTCCTGTTTCATAAAAAAAAAGTTTAGACTTCTAGTTTGTTTACCGAACACCCTCCTAGCGACAACCTCGGTCTCTTAGCCATTGGAGCGGGCGCCTGAAATTTCCATCGGCTGAAACTTTCTTCGATTTCACGCGCCTGCCATGCATGTAGGAAGCATGTATAGATTAACTAAAGATATGCCAAATTTTGAATCAATGCTTGCAAGAGCTCTGCTGCTCAAAATTGTCCCAACACGCCTCCTGGAGCCCAAATGCTGCAGACTTGCAATTTGCAGCTTAACACACATACACTACTCATGCCACGATGAAGCAAAACTTGTTTGCATTAACACAAGAATCAAAAAATGGATCCTGGAACATTTCCGCAATGACAAAATAATCATTATTGGCTAACCAATAAATCAGTTAACTACCACCTGATAAATCCATATAGCCTATCTAGTAACTGATAAATCGACGATGAACACAGTTAAACAAAATAGAAAGGATTGTCTTCCACACGCACCTAGAGAGACTCTAGTAGGCTAGTGAACCTCTTCAACTCAAATCATCATTTAGGCATCTGCATGACGTTATATGCCAAAGGGGTCATCCAGCGCTAAATTATGGACGTGGTTCATGGGTTCGTAACTAGACGGCTGATGAATAGGCTCAGGCTCCAAGCAGATTTTAACCCCTTGAGAAGCAGCTGTGCCTATACGACGTAGCCTCTTGTGCTGCCTTGGAATCCAGTCCACATCGCATACTACGCGACGATCAGCTAAAACCTTCAGGGATTCTAGCACTCTAGCATTTGAGAGAAAGAATCTGATTAAGCCCACTTCTGACGTGCAGGCCCGGTAACTTATCAACTCCAACGTCTTGAGATGTTCAAGCGAAACAAGGTCCCTCGCATTGTTGGACTTCCCCCATACATCCTTCCAGCTGTTGCCAGAGCTGAATAACTGAAAAAAGACAGGGGAGGATGGGAGCAAATTAATAAATGTCACCATGTAATTCTGGCAGCTGCGCAATCGGGTTTAACAACAGCTAAAGCATCAGCACCATGTGCAGCTTCGCCACGCATGGAAACCATGTCAAGAAGTCGATAACAGCATCCAGATTATCAGAAGCAACTTTGAGGGCTAAAATCTTGACGGTACGCATTGCCTGAGGCAGGCTAACCAACTTCATATTCTGAAACGAACATGAAACTGAAGCATATGAGGGAGCAATGCAACGAGAGAGACAGCGTATAAAAAATAAGCTAAGGGAATACATGGAAATCCCTAGGCTGTACGTGGCTGCAGATACCTTGAAAATCATGCTTCCGAGCATAGGTTCATTGACTCTATCACCAAGATATCCAAGTACCTTCAGTTTGGGTGCCTGGATAACTCGGATCTTCAGGCCCCGCACGCACGTTAGACCATCTGTGATGATACTTGCCAACAGTGGAGCATCCTCAATGATGACTTCTTCGAGCATTCTTTCTCGGCTGAGAAGATCCGATACACCGAGGCTCCGGAGCGTCGAGGAGCTGATCCGGAGACGACGATAACCGAGGTTGTCCTGCAGCAGCAAGCTCTGCAGGACAAGGCATCTGGACAGGATGCCATGGAGAGTGCACTCCGAGATGCTGACGCCACTGAGCGTCAGTTGCTCGAGGCGCGGGAAACCGAGCGTGCCGCAGGCGGCGGCGGACTCCGCGGGGAACTCAAGTCCGCCATGGTCAAAGCAGATGATGGTGAGCACGCGCAGGGTCGCCGAGAAGCGGAACACGGACAGCGGCGCCGTCGCCGGATTCCGGCGGCCGTTTTTCAGAGCCACAGCGATGGGGAAGGAGAAGTGCAGCCGGAGGCAAAACTCCTGGAGCCCGTCGAGGCCGGGTGGCCGGAGCATGTCGTCGTTGATCACCGGGTAACCGTCGGTGCGGTCGGAACAGCAGGTGAGGGAGAAGCGACGGCCGGGGCCGCCATGGTGGCTGCCGAGGATGGCCTGAGCGGCCGCGAGGTTCTTGGCCTCGAGGTTGAGGGGCGCGGAGCGCCAGAGCGGGCGCCACCGGCGGGAGAGGATCTGGGTGCGGGCGCCGTCGGTGGCGGGCAGCAGCGTGATGACGGCGCCGAGGACGTCGTCCGGGAGGCGCCGGATCAGATCGAGCCGCTGTGCGTCGCCTTCCTCTCCTCTGGGTGCCGGAGGTGGTCGCTGTTGCTGCCGGCGGGATTCCTCCTCCAGCCGCTGCCTCTTGGATCTCGTGATCACCGCATCCATGACTGAGTTTGTTTCTTCTGGATGGAATTGGAATTACGATGAGTAAACCATACAACAACTACTCCTAGGGTTTGGAGTCGTGAAGCTAAAAAATTTTTTATCGATGAATTGATGATTGTTCTGGTACAATGTCCTAGCTTATATTAATTTATACGTAGAGCAAGTTAATGTCCTAATCGGACATGAACTGTTACAATTATTTTAAATCTACTAAAGTAAATCTTTACGATTTCCTTTATTTGATGAAGACGCTGCGCTCCTCGTGGACTCTTCCTCCGATCCCATCGGCTCTCGGAACCTTATCTTCATTGGTTAACTCCGGTCAAAAACCTATATCAACACATGCCCCCAACACATGCCCCCAATTTAGGAATATAATATTATGTTCTACAATTCTTTCTATTGTCAGCACCCTCACAGGTCCCAAGCATTCCATGGCAAAATAGTCATTGCCGCAATTATGATCCTTTTTCTCTTGGTTCTGCGATAGTAATTTCTCGATTTTTAGGATTGAACTGGCAATAATTTATTATATAGCTGCTGCTCCCCTTCGTCTTCTCCACCGAGCTAACGGAGCCTCTCACCGCCACAAACCAAGAACTCAAAAAAGCTCCCTCGCGCATCCGGCGATCATTTGTTGCGATCTACATCACCTCTTTACTTTCTCTGATGCTGCTGACTCCACACCTAAGGTCTCATCAATGGCGACCCTCTCCTCCATCCCTGAAGTATGACGTATTATTGTTTGTCAATTTAGATCTGATCTAGCGGTCGCATTCTTAGTCTTTTCTTTAAGTAATCGCTATAGTCCTTAATGTAGGAACTTAAAAACAACCTTTTGATCCCAATAATAGCTAATACACCAGCGGCATATTTTCTTGGCCCCATGGGCAATGAGGACCCAACCGAATTTATCAACGCCGAGACCCAAAGAATTATGTACAAACACGCCTCAATGAATCTGGCCGACTGGAGTGGTGTCTTCCGTTCATGGCCGAGCAAGACCTCAGTTTGGAGAACATGGTACCTTCGCATATCGCCGAAGAAGGGAACAGAATGGAAAGAATCCAGGGTTGGCCATTGCATCATATTGTCACTTGCTGAAATAGAAAAGAATGAAGCTTTGTTGGTAGCTGCTTCGTATTTGTGATCCGATGCAATGAATGTGTTTCTGTTTGGTCATGGGTCGATGTCCCAAGTTTGTTGGATGTATATATGCTAACAGGTCTGAACATTACCACTTCAATCAATCCTTCAAATTGAGACACAAGCCTTCTCACAAGATGGATTCTGAGGGTCAAAGTGGCTGGTAGGGAGATATCAACTCTTACAGCAAATTATCCGGCACAGTCACTGACAGAGAGCATGCACTTTTCTTGAATATGTGGCGATTCGTATACTGCGGATCCACCCGCAGCCAAACAGCCAATATGCTATGCTTTGCGGAACAATTATTCCAGGGTTGCAATTTCCCTCTTGGAAAGTTTCTGCTGGGAGCATTGTATCGCTTAATGCACCAAGTATCAACCAGATTATTGGCTGGCAATGCCATCGGCACCACAGAAGCAGGTGTTGACCCCGTTTATTTCCGCTCATAAGCGGCTTATCGGTAGAAATAAATGGGAATCCTACCAAACACTTTGCTTATTTCCACCGATTCTCGATTCTCGCTTATATGGTAAGCTGCTTCAGAGATTTGAACTACGAGAAGCAAGAAAATTTTCGCTTAGATTAAAATCCAAGCGTGGCTAGGAGAAACATATCAAATAGGGATGTTATTCAGTCGGCCTCAGGTTACCCGTACAACAAAAAACATGACAAAAGCCGCGACAGTGACTTTACAGGCGACCGCTGTTTTCTCTCCGTCCGGTCGACGACACGCATGCACGAGTCTTCTTTTCTTTTCTCTCCGTTGCGCATGCACGTGGGTGGGCCCCACCGGTTAACCTCCGTCGGAATCTAGCGAGCGTCACCCATGAGTGCGATGGGGAGCGGTGGCGGCGAGCTCCCTCACGGGGAGCCGCGGCGCCAGGGCCTCCACGACGAGCTCCTTTTGCTGGGAGCGCTAACGCTAGGTCGAGGGGAGCTTCCCCGGTGGCGGCGACGGTGTGAGGCTGATTTTTTTCTTTTTTCTTTTTTTCCAAAATTTTTATTCAACTTTTTTGTGTTTCAAATTTTGTTGTTCTGATTTTTTCTCAAAAATAAGACAGTGGAAGAAACGCCCCCTAAGCATAAACCTAACGTGAACTATAATTTAGAATGGAAATACTACCTACGTTTTTATGCTTTTCTGAGCATTAAGGATGCAGCAACTTTAACACACTATTTTCTGTTAGATATGTATTTGTAAAATCTAACAAATTTTCTATTACAATATATTTTATAAAATCTAACAAATTTGCAAGATTGGTAAAGTGGTTTTTCAAAGCAAATATACAAACATGATTTTTATGTTTCCAGACTTGCTATTTTATAAGTTACTGAAAAACAGTTTTCCAAATGTTTTACCAGGACATGTCTAGAACGTCAAGTATTTATATAACCTCATTTAGTCACAAGAACACGCAGAGAACATGTACAGGGTGGAAAAACTTCGTTCATTATCTCAGCCTGCAATGAGATCCGACTAATATAGACACCCCTTTTCTTGATGCAAGTATATTCAGGCTGTTTCACAAGCATATCTCACTCGACAGTCGACACTAGCAGTACAGGTGTAATCGTGTTAGGCAAAAATGCTATGTTCTTCAGGCTGTTTCAGAGTACACTGATGACCATTAAATTTCACGATCAATATGACAAAAAGGATCTCGCAAATTACAGTATTCCAGCATCTGTACTCATCAAGCTGTCTCATGAAAAGTACCATGTTCTCTGTTTTTACTGGGAGTTTACTGAATTCGGAAATGGAGACGCCTTGTTATGCTCTAACAATGTCGCAGAACTGAAGGAGTTGTCTTATAACAGACTCAGTCTCTATTATCTTCAGCTTTTTCAGACTCTCTAAGCCACTCCTGAAGTTTCAGTTCTTGTTCTTCTTTGAACTTATTGTAAGTCTCCACCGTTTCGGCAATATCAGTAGCAGGCAAGCCCTTGTTCGTAGGGGATGTACCATCTGACAGTCGACTTGAAATGGGGACCTCATCCCTTTCTGTATCTGGCATTGATGCACCTTGTCCATCAGCTTGGGATGATTCTGGGGCAGCAGATGTTGCTGAATTCTCACTACTGTCATCTTTTGTTGTAAAATCAGGCTGTGGCCACCTGAGACTGGACGCCTTCTGCTTGGCGGTGTTGAACATTGAAGAGAGGTAGTTCCGGCTGCTACTTCCATTGGTAGCACCCAACTCCTCCCATGTTCCTGAGCTTTTCCCTGATTGGAAACCCCAACTGGGGTTCTGGATCAACCTGAATGCAATGAAAGTTTTGCCTTAAAACCAACCATACAAAATGGTGTTCAGAACAGATGTAATACATACAACAAGGGAATATGGGTTTGTCAAGCAAAGTTCCATAGTGGTTTGTTGGTGCCATGAAGCAAGATCTGAGTTTCGAACCTAACTATAGAGCTCAGGTAAATGACAAGCAATCTTAATTAACTTCAGGGTACATACATAACATATCAAATTGGACTGTTCTTGAATGAAGAAGGCAAAAAGGCTGGGCTTCTATAACCATAAAAAGTGAACCAAAAAGTTCAGCATATTTTAAAGACGATGATTGTAAAAATAAATAAAGTTCCCAAGAATTAGTATATCTGTACCCTCTCTTTGGTTGGGTCTTTGACATTATTTGCAGCGATCTATTTATGTCCTTGATCATATCATCAGCAAGTGGAAGTCCAAAATCAGCCATGGATCTCACGGCACAAATTGAATCCTCCATGTCTTCTGTGTGCAGTGTTACCTCATGAGTCTTTTCCACAAGTTTACCCTGGTGAGAAAAACAAAACTCTGTTAGAACTGTACAGAAAAATATCGTTTAATCCATCATCTTGGTTTGTAGCACCGACTAACAAGAGCTGATAACATCATTAGATGGCTCAGAAGATTACCAGCAGCTAGAGAAATATTACTTTGTTTGTTACAGAAAATTGCATTACACACTAGGTGATTAATTTAAATGATATTGCGTAAAAGTGGCATCAAATTTATGCTGTTCTGTTCCATGTAGCCATTAAATTTTCATCAAACTATATCCTGCAACCGTACATCACTGGAAACCTAGTTGTTAATCAAGCACAAAATTAAATCTTGACTATATCCAAACTACTGGAACCAAATTGATATGAAACAGCAAGAAATTAGAATAGACCAAGCATTTGACTACTTGAGCAGTATCATAGTAATCTTGCAAGGATATATATTAACTCAATTCCACAATGCAACTAACTAACAAGCTGCTAAATATGCACACCCTAATCAATTACTACTAGCTACTTCGTCAGTAATTCAGCAAAAACACACACAAAAAAAAAAATCAATCCTTTTCAACTTGTTTGCAGTTAAATTCTAATTTCAACCATTGCTTAGGATGATATGCGACTCCAAAGCTGAATTGCCACCAGTAAAACAACACGAATGTTTAATCTCCAAAGCACAACTCAACATGGACAAAGCCATCATCGTTACCACTGCTAATTATTATACAGGGAGCAGATTGGAGAACAGAGGGAGGCCAGGCAGCGAACCTTGACATCGAGGAGGATGGGCATGGACGCCCGGGAGTGTTGCTGGACGAAGTAGAGCCCGACGGAGGGCTCGTTGGCGACGTACTTGATCATCCCGTCCACGCCGTCCTTCACTGCACAGTTCACCACAGGCCCCGATAAACAGTCGGAAATCAGGAAGGAAAGCGAGGCGCTCGACGGAAATCCCCAGAGGAGGAGCGAGGATGCAGACGGGAGGAGGGTATTGGGAGCGACGGGTACCGCAGAGGAAGCCGTCGGCGGGGGAGAGGGGCAGCGACGACTCGGCGGCGACGGCGGAGGAAGCGGGGCGATGGTGCATGTCCGCGCCCGCCGGCGGGCGACCATCACGGACTCGCCGCCTCCGCTCGGCGAGGGGCTCTCAGATTCGCCTCCGCTCGGCGAGGGGCTCTCAGATTCGCCGCCGCTCGCAGAGAAGAAGATGGATTCGTGGTTGGGAAGAAGATCGATTTGGGAGCCTCTCTCTCTAGAGCTCTCTTTCTCTCTCCTGCGGGAAAGGAGGCTGAAGAACACACAAAATTGGGCTCCTGACTCCTGAGGGCAGCTGCAACTACCGGTCCAGTTTTACTGGAAAATACCAGTAAAAGTTAGGATTTTGAAACTAAACCGGTTTGATTCTTCTTTAGATGAATTCCTATACAGTTCTCTTCCTTTTCGATGGATTCCTGTGAAATTTTGAACTGCAGGAAGTCGATTTCAAACGAGGGAGGGTGGTGTTCCGATAGAGGAGAGTGTTCGTTTTTTTGATAATTCCCTATTCGAGACAAGAAAACAAAAGCTACGGGTTACTTTGTTACTTTGTTTGTTGGTACTTAAAATTTTTTTCTTCCCTATTTAATACTAGGTATAACTTTGATCCTTATATGATACCAATAACCGTTAAATACCATGTGAAAAGATAATTTTGCCCTCTGGAATAATATAGACCCCACCCGAGCCACCCTTATCCCTCCTCTCCTCTTCTCTCCCACTATCTGCCATGCCGCTCCAGGCCGCCATGCCTCCCCCGCCGTGTGACCTGTCCGCGCCACCCCGGACGTTATAAGCGGCCGCGTGGGCCGACCGCACCTCCCCCACCCCTCCATGTCTCTTCCAAGCCAGCCGTGCCTCCCCCATGTGCCATGCCGCTACCCAGGCTGGCCACGTGCCCACGCCTTCCCCGCCGCGCCATGCCACTGCGGGGCCAGCTACGCCTTCCCCATTGCTCCAACTGATCGCTCCTCCCAGCTCCTTGGTGTTGTCACGAGGACCGGCCGCGGCAGCTGTCCCCACCCCTCCCCACACGTGGGCGAGTAGGCTGCGGATGAGCCGGCGTCGGTGCCAGAGCGATGAAGGTGGAGGGCGGCGCGGCGAGGGAGGGAGTGAAGCACGATGAGCACACCCGCGACGGCCTGGCGTGGGCGCACGACGGCGGTGGTGGACTCATGCGGTGGAGCAGACGTGGGTAGAGCGGTGGCCCTGCGCGGGCGCACGATGGCACTACCACCTCCCCCATCAACGTCGTAGCCACCGCCTCCGTCCCGCCGCCTGACATCACCCCCATCCCTTACACCACCCTCGATGCCTCCACCCTGCTAGCCAACAACGTTTCCTCCATCCTGGCCGCCTCCCCGCGCCACCTCAGCCAGCCTCCACTGCACCACAACCAACGCCCTGTCGCCGTCCCCACCGCCGCCGCTCCCGCCCAGGCTCCCGCCGTGCCCGCGGGCAGCCACTGTTTGCCAGCAGGAGATTGAGACGCCGGAGAGGAGGGTGGGTGTGGTGGGGCCCATATTCTTTCATAGGGGCAAAATTATCTTTTCACATGGCATTTAACGGCGAGCGGATGGAAAATCTAACAGAGTGTCATGTAAGGAACCAAAGTTATACCCGGTGTCAAATAGGGAATGAAAAAATTTTGAGGACCAAGGAACGAGTAACTTTTCTAGTGCCAAATAGGGAATTATCTTTTTTTTAAATAAAACAGGAGCACTGCTTGCTAATGCATATAAGAAGAAGGCAGCAAGCGAAAGTTGCATAGAGTTGTTATTACATAAAGATAGATAACTCACACAAAGATCACTTAACATAATAAACTAAGCAAACTCCCACTCCGGGGTGCCACAAGCAGCGCGGCGTACCCCTGCTTCTTCCTTGATCAGCCCAAGAACTTCGCCTGGTAGGAGTGCTTTGTGCTAAAAAATCCTTCGATTTCTCTCCTTCCAAATATTCGAGGCCGTGTACATAATCACCGCCGCCAGGGACCTCCTCGATCGCCCGCTAACTTGCTTCAGGTTCGTGGTCCACCATTCCTCAAAAGAAACTTCCTCCCACTGAGGGACCAAGCTTGGCAAGCCAGTCCACTATTTAACCTTAAACCAAACCTCTTTCGCAAAACAACAGTTCAAAGCAAGATGCTGCTCCGTCTCATCTACTTGATCACAGAGGGAGCATACATGGTCACATGGCCAATTGCGAATAAGCAACTTGTCAGCAGTCAGGATCCTGTGTTGCATAAGTAGCCAGGTGAAGAACTTGTGCTTCCCTTCAGCAGAGGCTTTCCAAATCCAGTCTCCTCTGAATGTAGTGAAAGTCCCATTCAATTGAGCCTTGTAAGCTGACTTAGCTGTGTAGCAGCCATTTTCTGTCCATCTCCCCTGGATCAAATTAGGATTACTCCCTGAGAACTGCAGCTGCTGCACTACATCCCAAAGGAGCACAAACTCAGCCATTTCAATTGCAGATGACAATCGCCAAAGCCCACGTGTCCGTTTGTGGTCAGTTACATCCTCCCGGATAGAATTGTGCTTCCTCCAAGCCATCTTATACAGGTGAGGAGCGATATCTCTCGGTGCCCGGCCATTCACCCAAGTGCAATGCCAGAAGGTCGCTCTTCGTCCATCACCTATTTCCACTGAAGTGCTGGCCCTGAAGAATTGTTTGTCTATCTCATCACAAGGTGGAGATGATCCCACCCATGGCCTCTTTGGTTCGGTCCATGCATACCAAAGCCATCTCAAACGCAAAGCTCGAAAATTCCCAATCCACCAATCTCCTTTGACAAGCATGTCTTTGTCCACCCGACCAGAAAATTCCTTCTAATTTTATCAATCTTCCTAATGGCCCATTTATTTAAGGGAAAATAGTCAGATGATATAAAGGAATAGAGGAGAGAACTGAGTTAACCAACACTACTGGAAAAATCACCTCTAGTACCGGTTCCTAACCCCCCTCTAGTACCGGTTGTTCAACCGGTACTGACAATCCGGTACTAAAGGGGGTCCTTCGTTAGTACCGGTTGGTATCCCCAACCGGTACTAATTTTTTCCCTTCCCTTTTCTTTTCTTATTTCTGCTCCTTTAATCTATATTCGTATTTCATATTTGTTTCCTTTACGTATATTAGTTCTAATACGCTAATATATGGAAAGTTCTATATATCTATAATATTACAATTGAGATCTCAGAGAGAACCACTTCTGATAATAATTCAAATACACAAGAAAAGTAAATACGTACTTAAGTTGATACAACACTACTTGTCTTAGAGAGAAGTTCAAATACATAAGAGAAATGTTACATCCATGAGTACTACGGGCTTAGCTCAGATACCTTATAAAGATATGAGGTATAATTCATATCTCCAATCTTAAAGTCTAGATCGTCATCAATATAAGTTAGAGCATGAACTAGTGTACTCTCTAGCGATTTAGAATGATAATAATTTGGACAACCATAAATCTCAAAATGGTGTGTCCATCGCTTGAGATGCATGGTAGAAAGAGACCTTAGTCTGGAGCAAGAAATCTCTATTGCGCCTTGGGTATTCAACATTGTAAATATATCCTAACCTTTCCACGACTTGCTCCAGAATCGCTTGAAAGCTTATTGCCACCCAGGTTTGATTATAGATATCCTAAAAGAAGAGAATAACATTATTATGAAATTTAAAATATGTAACGATAATTAAATATAAAAGGATGATTAGATCCATACCATGTCATGTCAATTCAGATGACAAAGCCTCTCAGCAAACATAATCACACTACTACTTTCCTCCTCAAGCGCCTTTATTTTAAAATAATAGTAGTCTGGCACAAAGTACCCATGATCCTTTAGCTTTTCCAGGCATGCCTCCACAGCGCTCCTTTCATAACTTGTCTTAATTACTGCTGGTCGACCCGATGCGTTAATTGCAACCACCGGCTTAGGCTGCCCTGGTGGTGCTCCTTGAATGGGTATTTGAAAAGAGATGTATAGTCTTCTAACTGGACCAACTACATCAGCTCACACTCTAAGAATGGTACCACCTAGCTCCGCGACAACTCGTTTAAGCCATCTAATAGCGTCGATAAACTGCATTGTATGTAAGTAGAATTATAAAATATTCATATGTAGTACAAAACCAATTAGAAGAAGGAAATAACATTACTATGTTCGGAACTGTTTTGTTGCTTCGATCGCCTTTTAGCATGACGATACAGGGAAGTGAACTCCTGCAGGACGTGCCACCTCGAGGGTAGTAACATTTGTAGATGACATTTCTAGGTCTGAAGTTATCAAATATCCATCAAATTCTAGCTCAAAAACATGTTTAAATAAATAACCATCCATACTAGTTGAACTTGCAGACCGTGATCATCTCGGCAAGCATTTCTCCACCGAACGGCACCGTACTTGGCCATGGAAGAGCTCCGATTCTACGAGGAAGGGGACACGGTGTTTCACAACCATTGCCGCTCTCCCTCGTAGAATCAAAGCTCCTCCTTGACGTCCGTTACCGCTCGGCGGATAACATGCTAGCCGAGATGAACACGGTATGAAAGTTCAACAAGTACGGATTTTCTATAATTTTCTAGCTATTTTCTAAGTATTTCAATTCATGGGAAAAATTAATTCTAAAAAAATAAAAGGCATGATTTCAAAGTATTTCAATTTTCTATAATTTGTATCTACTCCAACAATTTTCTATAATTTTCTAGCTATTCTCTACTAATGCATAAATCAAAATATAAATAACAATGACGTTACGATGGCCGCGGGCTTACATCAGCGCGACCCGTGACTGCCGCGAGTCTGCAAGAGCGAGGCGGGGCGGCCGGCGTCGGGGGCGTGGCAAGTCGGCGAGGTGGCGATGACGTCGGTGGGGAGGCGTCGGTGCTGGTGCGGGGTAGGCGGCATCGGGGGTGCAGCTGGTAGGCGATGTCGGGGCTGGGGCGTGGATGGGGAGGTGGGGACGCGTCGGCAGCGGGGCGGAGGCGTCGGGACGGCAATGCTGTTGGACCTGAGGCGGGGCGGGGTCGACCGGGGCGGGGTGGCGTCGTACCTGGTTGGGACGGCGTCGACGGGGGCACGGCATCGGGGGGGTGGAGGGATCCGAGTCAAAGTCATGGTTGTGGTCCTCAATCACTTCCAGTCCGGGTTGTGATTTAGGCAAAGCTGCTTGATGGACCAGAGCCGCGTATCGGAGTCCGAATCTGAATTGACTTGGAACTTGATTCGGATTACATGATGTCGATCCGAATTGTTGCAGAATCCGAGTTGTGCTCAAACTCACTGCCTAAAAATTTTGTGAAATTTCTCAACGAATTCCTTTGTAGCTTGTCGACGAAGGACGGTGTCGAATTTCTTGTTCTCCGGAGCCTTGCAGTGTAGCAGTGGAAGCTTCCAATGCCGTCGGCGACGCAAACCCAAGAGCCAAAGACGAACATCGTGCTAGCCTCAAGCATGACCATAGGCTTGATGATGACTTGAGCCATCGAACTCGCGTGGTGAATTTTGGCGACTTCCCCTACCTGGCGCACCAGCTTTCTGTGTTTTGACCCGGCAACCTACCAAGGGAGTACCCGAGGTAGAGTTTTGGTTGGTGGTATCGCCGAAATCAGGAGCTCGATGGTGATGCAGGAACACGATTTAGACAGGTTCGGGCCGCTAGATCGCGTAATACCCTACGTCCTGTATGTTGTATCCTTGTATTGGATTGAACTTGTTTGGAGGGGGTCCCTGCCCGCCATTACATATCCGGGGAGCAGGGTTACAGGGTAGTTGTTTTACAAGAGTACTAGTCGGATTCGACTTCAGAGTTCTACTCCAACTAGGTAGAGTAGTTTCCTTAGCTTCGATTAGTTCCCTAGAGTCCATGTAGACTATACCATCCTGTACCATAGTCTCCATGTCCTGGTATGCTTCGGCGTACTTCTCCGTATGTGGATCTGCACAGACCTTCTGGTGGGCCCATGGATGTATGCCCGATATTGCCGGGTTGTTTCAGGCCTTTGATAAGTGCCGGCATCATAATGAACTTCCACTTCATGCACAGCTAAGGAGGAAGGTTGAACATACATAGAGTCACAGGTCAAGTACTATGACCACTACTCAACTCACCGAATGGATTGAATCCATCAGTACTTAAACCAAACCTTATATTCTTTGCATCACTTTCAAAGTCCGGGAATGCTCTATCAATTGATCTCCACTAGCCCCATCAGCGGGGTGTCTCAGCATCTCATCTTGCTTACGTTCTTCTTTGTACAATCGCATCAACTTAGCATTCGCCTTGTTCTTGAGCAAGCGCTTCAAGTATGGTATTATAGGAAAATACTACATCACCTTCGCGGGAACTCTCTTCTTGGGAGGCTGCCCCTTGACATCACCAGGATCATCTCGCCTGATCTTATATCGCAGCGCTTCGCATACGGGACAAGCATCTAGTTTCTCGTATTCAGCACCATGATAGAGGATACAATCATTAGGGCATGCGTGTATCTTCTGAACCTCCAATTCCAGAGGGCAAACAACCTGTTTAGCTTAATATGTTGTGGACGGCAATTCATTATTCTCAGAAAGAATCTTCTTGACAATTTTCAACATCCCCTGAAATGCCTTATCGGACACACCATTTTTGATCTTCCATTGCATAAATTCTAGTGTGGTACCTAGTTTTTTATGGCCCTGCTGGCAATCTGGGTACAATAATTTTTTGTGATCATCTATCATGCATTGCGACTTTGCTGCTTCCTTCTCAGTTTTGCAATCTCTATGTGCATCCCTAGCACCTGACCAAAGTCATCAGTAAGGCCGTCTTCTACAAACTCATCTTCATCAACCTCGCCCATTGTAGTATCTGCAAAAGATTGGCCTGCAGCCCAGTCTGGAATGTTGTCATCATCCTCCTACTCTTCGTCATCTTCCATTACAATCCCTCTTTCGCCGTGCTTGGTCCAAACCAAATAGTTAGGCATGAAATCGTATCTAAACAAGTGGCTATGAATAGTCTTCCAGGAAGCCTTTGAACAGTCCTTCTTGTTACTACATTGGAAGCATGGATAATATATGAACCCGTTCTCTAGCTTGTTCGCTTTGGCCATTTCGAGAAAATAATGTAAGCCATCAATAAATTCCTTGCTCCATCTGTCCGCTTTATACATTCATTACCAGTCCATCTGCATCGTATTACGCATGAAAATGGATTACGTATGGACAACATATGAACCCGTATTACGCATGGACAACATATGAACCTGCATTACGTATCGTATTACGTTGAAAAATGAACATAGGATTTTGTATAGAATTATTATTTATAATTTAGTTCTTGCATTAAATATGAGATAAATAAATTGTTGGTCAAATATATATACAATTATTAAGTTTTAAATTATACTGATATGAAAAATGTAGTAATGACCAAATTCTATTTTCTTACACCTATAATTTATTTACCTTAATTTTATAGCAATTTCTAAATATTAAAAATACATTTACTCTAATTTTTTCCTCATACATAATATTGAAATCCTCTTCATTCTCCCTCACATTTAAACTCAAAATACTCTCCATTTTTTCTCGCTCTCTAAAGCATAAAACAAAGCATAACAACAATAAATGAACGGAGAATGAAGTAGTTAACCTTCACAACACTTTGAATGAGTGAAATCTTCAAATGAGGAAATAAAATTTGGCAGCACCTCCCCTAGGCTTGCTTCGGCGCCATGGAGAGGGTGAAGCTCTCTGTCTTTGTGGAGTGGAGTGGCTCAAGCTGGAGGAGGAAGAAAGGCCTCTATCCTGCAACTTTAAGGGGATAAGTTTTTATCTTGGTTGGTAATTCCAACCGGGACAATAGGATGGCGCTTTTGTCCCGGTTGGAATTAACTACCGGGAGTAAACATTTTGTCCCGATTGGTAACTCCAACCGGGATAAAAGGGTGGCGCTTTTGTCCCGGTTGGAAGCTCCAACCGAGATAAAAGGAGACTGCCGTTATTGCCAGGAAACTAACCGTTTCGACGGGACAAAAGGGAGGTCTTTAGTCCCGGTTGCAAATACTAACAGGGAGTAAAGCTCCACCCCATTCTAGCCTACCGTAGCGCATGAAAGATCAGTTCTCTCCCGATGATTATTATTGTGTTTCCAAACAAGCTAGGCTTATAGGATCACTCTACTTACGCGGCATGAACAACACTACCACGTGGTTTTGGAACCAGGATGAGCTTCTCTTTGAGATGGACACTCAACCCAAACACCTCCGTCAGATCTATGTCCTCCTCCTTCATGCCAGCCGGCAGCTCCCAGTCAAAACAGTACACAAGGTTTGCCAGCATGATCTCAACAGTAGCCATGCCAAAGTTGAGGCCAGGGCAGATCCTCCGGCCAGCCCCGAACGGCACAAACTGAAAGTCATTGCCCCTGAAATCGACAGCCGCAGCACTTCCACCTTCCAGGAACCTCTCTGGCATGAACTCCTCCGCTTTCTCCCAGGACTCCGGATCTCTACCAATAGCCCATTCGTTGATGATGACCCGCGTCCCCGAGGGGATCGTGTAGCCATCGACCTCACAGTCCACCATAGAGATGTGAGGGACAAGCAGCGGCAATGGTGGGTGCAGCCTGAGCGTTTCCTTCACCACAGCTCTTAGATATGTCATGATAGCTATGTCATCTTGCGCCACCATTTCTTGTCCTTTGGGTGTTTTTTCCCTCACCTCAGCTTGTAGCTTGGTCATGAGCTGAGGGCTGCGCATGAGCTCCGCCATCGCGAGTTCTAGAACTAATGATACCGTGTCCGTGCCCGCAACAAACATGTCCTGGATATATATCGACATGTCCAGGTTATATTTTCTCTAATGATATAGAGACTAGTATTTATTGAAATAAGTACGTTACCATCAAGATGGCCTTGATATGGTCTCTGGTGATACCATACTCCTTCTGAACTGAGAGTAACACATCGACGAAGTCAGTCTCTTCTTGCTCAACACCACCGCCAACAACATGCCCGTGCTCAGAGCTTCTTCCCCGTCCCTCGTGGTCGCTTATTATCGTTTCAAGCAACTCATCCCATATTTTGTGTGTCTTCTCGGCCTGGTTACTCGCAAACCAGCTGGTGAGCGAACCTAACACGTTTGCTAGCCCTGGAAAGCACTCTTCCAGGTTGAACCCATCAATCAAATGAGCGCTCGTATCGATCAGCTCCCGGAAGAGCTTGTTCCGGCCTTCCGCCCTAAAGAACTTGCCCGACACGGCCCGGCACACGTTGTCGTTTGCGAACGTGTTCACCATCTCGCTGATGTCCACCGCCTTGCACCGCCCGGCCACCGCCTCCCGGATCTTCTCCATAACCAGGCGCACCTAAGCACGCAGGAACAGATCATAGATGCATGGTAAGTGCATGTATGCTGCATAAATTTCACGTTGACAGTATACATAATTAGTTAGTTAATTACCTCGTCTTGCCGGGCGAGGCGGTGTGAGTTCACCTTCTTGACGGAGAAGAGGTGCGTGGTGACGAGCCTCCTGAGCTGGCGCCAGTGCTCGCCGTAGGGGCAGAAGCCGATGTCCGACGACCCGTAAAGCAGGGCGTCCGAGACCCTGGACGTCGGCCGCGAGGCGAAGGCGTGGTCGTGCGTGCGCATGACAAGCTGCGCAGCGCGTGGGGACGACACGACCAGGTTCGGGACGGTGCCGAGGCGGAGGAGCATGAGACCGCCGCTGTCATGCTTCGCGGCGAGGCTGCGGAGGGAGACATGTGGGCAGTCGCCGACGAGATGCAGGTGGCCGATGATGGGCAGGGCCGGAGGCGAAGGAGGCAGCACGGGACGCTTCGGTTGCTGCTTGCTGCCATGACGGCTTCGGCGAGAGGTGGAGTGGAGCAGCAGCAGGAGGGGGACTAGCAGTAGGAGTGGTAGTGCTAGAGGTGTGGTGATCACTTGCAGGAGTTGGTATGCAACATCCATGGTTCCTAGTTACTTGTACGAACTTGTTCTGGTGCATAGGTGGTGGTGTTTTCTGGTACAGAATGTAGCGCCTTTGCCTGCCATATATATATATATAGTTGCGTGAGTGTTTAAATTTTATATTCGCATGCAGTACTATCTTGCTCAGCGATAGTTTTTTTTTTCTTGAACAGTAGCATCAATGATTGAGGTGGTTACTACTACTCTTCTTTTTAGAAAGAATTTAGAGATTGAATAAGTTACATAGATCGTTGGTAGAGAAGAAACCTTTCATCTAACGCTTTTAGTCCCGATTGTCTTTGGACCCAGGATTAAAGGATCTTTAGTCCCGGGTCAAAAGGCCACCACCAACAAGGGGAGTTTTAGTCCCGGTTGGAAATATCAACCGGGACTAAAGACCCTCCCTTTAGTCCCGGTTGTAACGGATAATGGGGCATAAAAATTTGGTGAGACATTTTATCCTGGTTGGAAACACCAACCGGGACTAAAGGTCCTCCCTTAGTCCCGGTTGGAATTCCCGGTTGGTGTTTTCAACCGGGAATAAAAGACCCCTTTTCACACGGCCCCCCTCTCTCCATCTTATCTTCTCCTCATCTCCCTTTCCCCCTTGTCTTCTTCCTTATCTTCTCTCCTCCTCTTCTCTAGGCGGGTGCGTGGGTGGGCGGCGCGGACAGTCGATACTTTTTTTTAACCTTTTTAGTCCCGGTTGGTAGTACCAACTGGTATTAAAGGGGGTTTTTAAGTCCTGCGTGTATAACCCGGTACTAAATAGGCGAATCTTTGCTCCCGAATATTTAGTCCCGGTTGGTTTTTTGGGAGCTATGAGGCTTACCATCCGGGACTAAAGGTGAGTTTTCCACCAGTGGATATAAGGAAACCAACTCTTCATATGGTGACTGAGAAATAAGGTACCACTTTACCGAAAGGGCACTACTGGAAAACTCAGCATTCGTCCCGAAGCTTAGTACTGGTTGGTATCAGTATCAGGTCTAACAGCTAGTTCCTCAGTAAGGACCCATGACCCCCTTTAGTATTAGGTGGAGGTTTCACCCGATACTAAAGGTCATACATTAGTACTGGTTAAAGCCTCCACCCATACTAAAGGCCCACGTCAGTTCCTGGGTTGTGTAAGTGTTTAATTTGCTCTAACTTCAAAATTCTCGCTCTAGTCATTATGCGACATCTTATCTCCTATTCTATTTTGTATTATGCAGGATGGAGATTCAAGCTTGCCGAAGGAAAGGATTCTATGATGTCGGCTTCATGGGGCCGGATGTTATAAATGAGGCAACTAAAGCAGATAAACCAAATCAGACCTTGAAGAATATATATAATTTCTTTGATAATCAACGTTACAAGAAGTACATACTTTTGTCGTACAAATTCAAGTGAGGGTGTTTCCCATCTCTTTATATTTTTTGAACTTGCAATTAAAAATAAGACTAGATAGCTTTTCACTATACATATGTGTACAGCTTCCACTAGATACTTCTCGTTATCGTGGTTGATCGAAGCATGGTTTATATCATGGACTCTTTGAGGAGACCAAGAGATCAGTACACCGACCTCATAGTTATGCTTAACAAAGCATGGGATCGCTTCCGTCAAGATCACTCAGTTGAATTCAAGGAGCAACTTCATATCCACTCTGAATTCCCGATATGTATTAAATTTGCATATCTCGTGTCACTTCCTTGAACACAACAAATATTTCATAACTTCTTTTGCCATATATATAGTGTTTGAGGCAGGATCTATATATGTGAGTTCATCCATGGCTTTGTAGGTCCGAAGCATGTGACCGACCATAAAATCAGAGTACGTAGACAAAATTCTTAACAATATATTAGTTCTAATTGTGCAGATCCATTGATCTAATATAATAACTTTTTCTAATGATACAGATTATACACATGAAGGAAGAACTCCTCGAGAGAGAAAAAATCAGGGCAATTCAAGAACAACTCAGTGAATTTCTTTTAGACGAGGTACTAAATCCAGCGGGAGAGTTCCATAATGACGGATCAAATGTGCATCACCGTCAGGTCTCGGGTTCGGAATAGTTGATCCAAAATATTAAACTTGGAAAGTTGATGCAATGTTATATTGTTCATATAAATATGTCTATATATAATATTATCTCAAATGTAATATTATAAATTAAATATAACTTTATATAGATTAGCGTATTAGAACTACTATACGTAAACTAATATCGAATAAAGAAATAGAAAAGAAAAGGAGAAAAGAAATAAAAAATAAAAAATAGCTTAGTATTGGTTGGAATTACAAATCGGTACTAAATTGGCCTTGGCCACGCACAACGTGGCAGCTAATTTAGTACCGATTGGTGTATACAACTGGTACTAAAGGTCCCCTCCCCTTTAGTACCGGTTATTTGAACTGACCCTTTTAGTACCGATATAGCACAACCGGTACTAAAGGGGGATTCTCACTGGTACTGAAGGCAGATTCCCTAGTAGTGGGGGTTCAAAATCCCAATACCCGTAAAATTATACACATATACTCCCTCCATTTCAAAATGTAGATCGTTTTGACTTTTCTACATATATAGATTTTGCTGTGAATTTAGACATAATTCTATATATGTAGGTGCATAACTATTGCTTTTAGGGTTTTATTTATAAATATGTGATTGGAGATGGACTCACGAGTCACAACCACCGTCATCCTCAAATTCCTTCATGTCTTTTGATATACTCCCTCAATTTCAAATTATAGGTCATTTTAACTTTTCTAAGTTCGTAGATGTTTATATGCATCTAGACATACACTATATTTAGGAGCATACAAACATCTATGCATCTAGAAAAGTAAAAACGATTTATAATTTGGGATGGAGGGAGTATGTGATACGGCTTTGTCAATGTTAAGATCTCCATCTCCCCCAATATGTATTTAACGGTGGGTTTGTTAACAGTCAGAACTTATTACACTGACGTAACAAACTGATATAGCGAAATGCTCAAATTAACCTCGAGTACTCTTTTATTAGGACGTCCCACATGTAATGCGTGCATCGCTTCCAAAGGTTATCCAGAACATGTTATCCGTTTCTTGGAGTCGTGGACGATCGTCCGTCTCTTCGGCCGCCCCAGAGTCACCCACTTACCGAAGATGTTGTGGAGCTCTTCGCCGCACACGGACACCTCAGCGGTCGTGCTGTCCTCGCCGGAAGGCGGAAAACCGTCGCAGAACGGAGTTACTGCAGAGGAAACGAGCCAAAACAGGCGAGCTCAACCAGCAACAAGAAAGGGGGCAAGATCTAGGAGCAGCGTCATCCTCGAGACTGAGGAGCCGCTGCCGCCACCACACATCGGTCCGCAGTCACACCTGGTGTCAAGGCATTTTCAGGTAAACACAAGTGCACAGGATAGCTTGGTGCCACGGCAGCAACCAAATTGAAATCTCTCTCTCTCCGTAATTACTAGAAATATGAACGTTCCCTCGTTCTTAACGTTAATATCGGTGCATTTCGATCCGGTACTAACATTAGCATTAGTACCGGGTTCAAATTTAAGGTCCTCGGAAGCCTTTTAATATTAGATCACCTTTTAGTACCGGTGATATTATAACCCAGTACTGAAGGTCCCACCCACTCGGTAAAAGTGACCAAATTTGTCCGCACGTGGATAACAATATATTGTGCCCTTTTGGACCCGTTGGGAAGTTGCTCCTTTTTTTCGGGTAAAGAGAGTGCTTTATTAACAAGACAATGAGTCGTTTCAATCGTTAGTGATGAGGTTCAGAACAGACGCAGGCCCCAACCATACAGCAGTATTGGTTGTGCTTGTGTGTGTTTAGTCAATGATGACAAGTTTTTTTTTATGTCACCATTAGTGTAATTATTTCGTATGTAGCTAGCAGCCAACAAACTGCCGGTTGCGGACTATAATAATTGCCACAGAACAATCATATCAGTGGAGATACGCGTATGTTTAATCTAGGATTCAGTGGAACACATCTTAAACTTTAAATGCGAGTCTGCAAAGGAATGGAACGAAGGTGTTGGACTCGCTCAACCTGCCGGCTTGCGAACTATAATAATTGCCACAGAACAATCATGTCAGTGGAGATAAGCGTATGTTTAATGTAGGATTCAGTGGAACACAACTTAAACTTTAAATGTGAGTCTGCAAAGGAATTGAACGAAGGTGTCGGACTCGCAGCCTCCTTTGGTTCTTTAGGAGCTCCTAAAATTCCTGTCACATCGAATGTTTAGATACTAATTAGGAGTATTAAATATAAACTAATTACAAAATTAATTTTATAGTGGAGGCTAATTTGCGAGACGAATTTATTAAACCTAATTAGTCCATGATTTGACAATATGATGCTACAGTAAACATGTGCTAATGATGGATTAATTAGGCTTAATATATTCGTCTCGTGAATTAGCCTCTGTAATTAGTTTTATAATTAGCTTATATTTAGTCTTCCTAATTAACATCCGAATATTCGATGTGCTATAAATTTAGTCCGGACTAAAGAACCAAACACCGCAAAGTGGCAGACTCGCTTAAGCAAACTGCCGGCTTGCGGACTATAATAATTGCCACAGAACAATCATGTCAGTGGAGATTAGCGTATGTTTAATCTAAGATTCAGTGAAACACATCTTAAACTTTAAATGCGAGTCTGCAAAGGAATGGAACGAAGGTGTCGGACTCGCTTAAGCAAACTGCCGGCTTGCGGACTATAATAATTGCCACAGAACAATCGTATCAGTGGAGATAAGCGTATGTTTAGGGCATGTTTGATTTGAGTTGCTTATTATAAGCAACTTAAAGTTATTTGGAGTTTCTTATTTTTAGTCTAGCTGTTTGGATACCCTTGCTTATGAGTATTGAATGAGGTGGACATTGTCATATTTGCCCCTTGTGTTGCTACCTCTCCTCTTTGCCTCCCCACACTTCTTCTTCCTGCACACACCTGATCCCGGGGGCCGGCGGCGGCAGGGAGCAGTAGCAGCTGGTCGGGGTGGCGGTGGAGCGGCGGCGGGTGGCACGGAGGCGGGCGGCGGCGGGTGGCGGTTGGGAGTGGCGGCGGGTGGCGCGGAGGCCGGGCGGCGGCCAAGCGGGCGGCGGCGGGTGGCGCAGAGCCTGGGCGGCGGCGGGTGGCGCAGAGCCTGGGCGGCGGCCAGGGCCGGCCAGGCGGGCGGCGGCCGGGAGCGGCGGCGGGTGGCGCGGAGGAAGGGGAGCTGGTGACGAGGGAGGGGGGAGAGAGAGAGGAGTGTGTGCATTGAATGAGGGTAGGAGGTGTAAAGTGCGCCTTTTAGTCCTGATAAGCAACTCAAAAAGTAAGGGCGATTGGTTTCATAAGCAAATAAGTTGCTTATTTTAAGTTGCTTATGCATAAGCAACTCAAACCAAACAGGCCCTTATTTGCTAAAAATAAGCAGCCCCATAAGCAACCCAAAAAGCAAGGGCGATTGGTTTCATAAGCAAATAAGTTGCTTATTTTAAGTTGCTTATGCATAAGCAACTCAAACCAAACAGGCCCTTAATCTAGGATTCAGTAGAACACTTCTTAAACTTTAAATGTGAATCTGCAAAGGATGGAACGAAGGTGTTGGACTCACTTAAGCAAAGGTTGCTGGTACCAGATACTGTGTTGAATATTTACACAATCTGGTTACGATTGCACTTGAGTTGTATTCAGCAGTATAGGGTAGAATCCGTGTTAAACTCTATAATCTGGACTTCTTCATAAATATGAGAGGGAGCTAGTTGTAACCATGATGACACGGCATGATGCCGGGACCCCGAAGCGACCGGTGTTGTGGTTTTGAGAGGAGCGCCCGTAGTGATGCCCCGGGATGTAGGCTTCGGACGAACCTCATCAACAGAGATCGTGTCCCCGTTTTCATCTGTGATCAGCAAGTTTGTGTTAGTAGATTCAATCGACGCTTCCGCTGGTGGAGATTAGCAGGTGGCTCGCACCGCAAGGGCTAATTTTCTAACAATTGGTACCTAGAGTTATGGTTAGATTGGATCTAGAGGTTATGTGGAAGATCATATGGAGTTGTGAGGAGCATGCATCTACATGATGTTGTGCAATGCGCATGCAGTGTAGGACGGATACAACACAAGGTGGAGCATGGTTGGCTCAACGTGAGGGTCGGCGGTGGTTAGGGTTGATGTCCGGGAAGTTGTCGTCACGGACTTCGCAGAGTAGTTGTTGGGACCGTATGACTATATGGTGCATGGAGGGCAGGTGCATGGCTGTTGCAAGAGCCAAGATGTGTGTGCTGAAATCCATGATGGATCGTAACAAACCTAGTCAAGCAAGCACTACTAGAGAACTGTGACTTTAGATCCCATCCCCTTTAGTATCGGTTTAATTTCGGCCCGGGAGAGAAGGGGGTGCGCCACGGTAGACTGGAATGGGGTGTACCTTTACTCTCGGTTCTTTTTTGCAACAGGAACTATAGACCACCCTTTACCCCCGGTTGGAATTACCAACCGGGACAAAACCAGTTATCTCGGTTGGTAAATCCAACCTTACCAACCGGGACAAAAGGTTGGAGCTTTTGTCCCGATTGGCGTTACCAACTGGGAGTAAACATCAACCGGGACAAAAGCTCTAATCTTTTGTTCCGGTTGGATTTACCAACTGGGATAAAATCTGATCTACAAGAGTCCTTTCTTCCTCCTCCACTCCTCCAGCCCGAGCCATTCCACTCCACAAAGACAGAGAAGCTCATCCTCTCCATGGAGCCGAAGCAAGCTTAGGGGAGGTGGTGCTAAATTTTTTTTCCTCATTTTCGTGGGGATTTCACTCATCCAAAGTGTTGTGAAGGTTAGCTACTTCATGCTTCGTTCATTTATTGTTGTTAAGCTTTGTTTTATACTTTAGAGAGGGAGAAAAATGAGTTTATTTGTTGTTAAGCATGTAGAGGATTTGTATTTATACATTTTTTTTGAGCTACAATGTGATGGATAGTTTGAATGTGAGGGAGAATGGACAATAAATGTGAGGTAGAATTGAGATTATTTCAATTTTATGTATTAGGGAAAAATTAGAGTAAATGTGTTTTTAATATTTATAAATTAGCCATATAAATTGTAGGTGTAACTTCATACTTTAGTACTTTTCAGATAGAGGTATGGAATTAGTCATTTTTAGAATAAGTAAATTATGTGGGAAATATTGAATTTTTTAATAGTTTAGTTATTTGTAAATTAAATATGAGCTAAATAATTTGTGTATTTCTATGTAAACTTTCAGCAATATTTGAGTTTTTCGTAGTGTATCATGTTATTTGCTTCTGAAATTTTAATTTGTGTATTTATATCTAAAATTTTAGCAATGTGATGGATAGTTTTATTGTAATCTATTTTATTGATGGCTTGCATAATACGATGCAGATGGACCGGCAATGGATGTATAACGCGGACAGGTGGAGCAAAGTGTTTATTGCTGACATGAATAATTTTTTTGAAGTGGCCAAAGAAAACAAGCTAGAGAACGGGTTCACATCTTGTCCATGCGTCCAGTGTAGTAACCAGAAGTGCTATTCAAAGGCTTTCTGGGGGACTCTTCACAACTACTTGTTTAGATACAGTTTCATGCCTAACTATTTGGTTTGGACCCGTCACGGTGAAAGAGGGGTTGTAATGGAAGACGGTGAAAAGGAGGAGGATGACAACATTCTGGACTGTGCTATAGGCCAATCTTTTGTAGATACTACAATGACTGAGGCTGATGAAGATGAGTTTGCAGAAGATGGCCATACTGTTGACCTCGGTTAGGTGCTTAGGGATGCACACAAGGCTACTTGAATTGATTTGCAATTATGTGAATTGTATGTGAAACTCTTTACTTGTATGGTTTTTCTAAAGTTGTTCCTAGTCGGAGTTCATGTGAGGACACACATAAATATTAGACTAGCACATGTATTAGTTGATGACTATGTTTCACAAGTCATGGACATGAAGATGTTAAACTAATAATGTGGGCACATGTAGAGACATATGCTAGGACTGATCCAACACGAGAAGTAGTTCTCTCTTTACACAACATCTACGCTTTGTCCTTAGACCTAAGATTGTCGCATGTACTCAAGATGTGGATCGACTTACTTAGGGGCTATCAAACGCTACACCGTGACAGGGTAGTTAAAAAGGTAGCTTTCGGGTTTGTCAAGAAGCATGCTGTGAGACATGATCAATCAAGATGGGATTTGCCCCTCTCTGATTGAGAGTGATATCTCTAGGCCCCTCAAGTGATCGGATTCGAAAATGCATGGCCATGCTCGTACGGTTAAGAGTTAACCTACAAAGGGATTCCGAATCACAGGATCGAGAAAGAGCGGTCGGCTTGAAACTAGACCAAATATCGTGAGGCAAAGGGAATAGCATGTACATAATGTTGTGACGGTTCGTCTGATATGATCTTCGTGTGCATATAGGAGTTGGCACGTCTTGCTAGAGGCTGCTACCGACTATTGGGCCGAGTAGGAGTACTCAGGCCATGTCTATACGTATCCGAACCCATAGGGTCACACACTTAAGGGGCTGGAAGTCCAATTCGGATGTGATCCGAGTTGGATTAGGTTTATAAGTGCTAATGGGCCTTGGACCCAGAGGCCCGTTAGGAACCTCTATAAATAGAGGGGTGCGGACGCCCTAGGGTTGACACCTTTTGGCAAAACACATCTGCCGCGCCTCCCACGTCCTCGCCTGTTGCAACTCACGGATCTATCAGTCTGGCTTGCGACGCTTCCTCCCTGCACGTGTGGATACCTTGGAGGTGTTGCGCCTGCAGCACTTGGACAAGCCGCCGACGAGCCACGACGAGCCGTGGCACGAAGACGATCTTGCTGCACGTGGACGAGCTGCTGAGGAGCTCCTCGACATCAACGTGATCGACTACGTTCGACTACGCTGATCTACTTCGTTGCCCCGACACGATTCTACATCTTCCGTACCAGTGCGTCGAGTGGTAATACCGTGAACCTTATACGGCAGTTTTCCTGATTTACGCAATAGAAAATTTTTTGTTTTGCGCTAGTGTAGCCTACCTCGTATCCCAACAGCGGGTCTATTTATAGCTAGGCTTCCGGCTACCCTCCAAGATGCTACAGTAAACACATGAAGATGAACGACAGAGCCCCTCCACACCAGCGTGACTCCATAGTACTCACGTGGTGCCCAGCCTTATCTTCAAGTACCAATAGATAGTACTCCTGTGCAGCTGCTCTAGCGAGATAGTATCATCATGCAGCTGATGAAACAGTATCCCCATGCAGCTTCTCTGACGAAGTGGCACCCCTGTGAACAAGAAGCTTTTGTCTCCTACCTATCATTGCTCCAAATCTTATCTACTAAGATTTAGGAACACACTTTTAGTCTGCAAGCTCCCATGGCTATGCCTGTCTCCGTGCTTGGGAGCAGATAAATGCTTCAATGAGACAGCTTTAATTTTCTTTGACCATCGGACTGATTATTCTAATCGCTCCCATGCTCGGGGGCTACTCCTACGGAGTGCGTCTTGCGACACCCTCCGCACCCATCACTCTGACCTGCTGGACGCCAGCATCCATCACCTCGGCGCTTGTCTTCGCTCTACACGTTGGCTCCACACTCGCTCAGATTTTCTTCTTTTTTAAGCACCGTGTAGCCTCTCTGTCACCCTGATGATGTCGCAACTCCAGCCGATCTAATTTCAAGCTTCGTTGTGAAAATTTCAAGTTCCTGTTCGCCTACACATTGCTCGGGGGCTTGAGGGATATGGGTACCCCATAGGTCCCCACCAACCAGGATACTAGCCGGACCTAAGAAGTGGGCCTTCCCGACCAGGGTGTGCGGGCCGAGGACATGAAGTTACTTGGAGTACACGTCAAGGCAACTAATCTGTCCAAATCTGCCTGAATATCATGGGACGCATATTGTAATCCAACTTAGATTACTTTCCATGTATGGAGTAGATTAGGTCAAACTGACTTGTAACTCTTGGTCATCAGACTATATAAGGAAGCCAAGGGAGCCCTTGGGGCATCGAATCTCATATGAAGCAATACAATCCACGCATACAGGATATAGGGTATTACTCTCAGAGGTCTGAACCTTCGAGTTCTTGGTCTCGCAATCACCCTCACCTACAAATCAACCACTTGGGTAAAGGTAGTTCGTCGCTAACTTCTTGAGCTCATTCGCCCAATCGGGGATGGAGAGCGACCTTCATGCCATCTTCCAGCATGATGGCAAAATGCTGCAGTAATACATTCAGCATTTCAGCCAGGTCTACAACACCATCCCTCGCATTACCTCGACCTTGGTCATAGTCGCCTTCAGCCAAGGGGTCACTATCCAGTGGCTGAGGGGGAAGTTGGGGACCCACAGCATCGAAACTATGGCCTAGCTATTCACCCTAGCTGATAAGTTTGCTCGGGAGGCTGAGGCTCAGGCCTTGCTCCCTCCATGGGAGGCAGCCGCTAGTCGGGAGGAAAATTCACCCCGACACGGTTAGGACTGGGGGGACAAGAAGAATAAAAGGAAGGTCGTCACCACACTAGGCTCGGATGGGGGGAACATGCCCCCATTGCCCGGGGTCTGGGAGGTGACAGGAAGCGACTAGCGCTAGTGCAACCGGCGGGCGGCAAGTGGTGCAAGATCCACAAAACCGACCACCACGACCTGACCGAGTGTCAGCTAGTCAAGGGCCTCACTGAGAATCAGCAGAAGGAATGGGAGGACTGCCGCCGAAGGGACGGCAAAGGTGGAGAGCCTGGCGGGGGTAACTTGGGGTTCCAGGAAACCCAACACGCAGTAGCGACCATCTTTGGTGGGGCAAATGCCCCCCCCCCCCGTCATAAAGGAAGGTCAAGCTTCTCTGGAGGGGACTTGTGACGACCCACCCCAAAAATCTTCAAGTTAATCTTAATCTGAGTCCCTAATCCCCTGTCTCAGCTTTACCAAGTCTAAGTGCTCAACCTCCAGTCCGGTCCCGACCCTGAGACCCGACCCCTCTCCACTGGTTCCCCAGTCCCGACCCCGCCGACCCTAAGCCCATACCGCCGGATCCTTCTAAGTCTTCCCAACAGTCTATCTCTCTATCTGAATAGTGGACCATCCAAGACTGATCGGTGGACCCACAAAGATCTTTTCCCCAGATCTCCCGCGACAGACGCACTCGAGTTGCATGCCCGCTTTAGAGTTTCTCCGCCGCGTGGCTCGTTTCCTCCGACACCCGCCGCTCCGCCCCTTCGCCGGCCGTGACCGGATGGATTCTCGCGCCCCCTTCCCCAATCGCAGTGGAAGCCCTCTGCAACCCTTTTTGCAGTGCCTTGCCACCCGCGCCCATCATCACCTCGCCGGACCCCCGGCTGCAGAGCCCGATGCCGCCCGTCTTTTCCGTCGCCCCTCCACAGTCGCGCCGTCCCGGTCCGCGCTACTCGACGATTCCTCCTTCACCAACCCAGACCACGGCCGCAACAGCTCCTTTTCCGCCCTGTCAGAGCCCCGCCCCCGACAATCTGTTGCTCCGCGCTCACCCGCACGACCGCCGCCCGCCTGTCTTCACACCTATGCGCCCTCGCTTCTAGCGCTGTTTCCCCGGTCACTTCCATCAGATCTACCGCACGATGACACCCACCTCCGCCAAATCTCAACCACCGGCAAAACCGCGCCTGCGCCGCCCTGTCATCGGTGCCCAATGACCGCCGGTGTCATCCCCGAAGCCCTTTTCCACCACCCTCGTTGCTCAATCGCCGCCCCAGCAGTGCACTCCATCGCTTCTTCCCGACCTTCGCGCCGCTCCAACCTTCTCTCTTCCGCGCGGCTATAAAAGGGAATACCGGAGCCCCGCCGGAGTTCCCCTTCGCCATCGCTGCCTTCCCGCCTTGCTCCTCTGTTTCGTGCTCGAGCGCTGCCGCTTAAGTTCCTGAGGAACTCTCCTCTCTGCTCAACACCGCCTTCCCCAATCCACCCAGCCGCTTGGTCCTCCGCGCTGTGCTGGAGCTTGCTTGCTGTCCGCAAGAAGCACCGCCACCGCCAGAGTACCGCCGGACTTCGCCGCTACCCAAGTCCACTCCTTCCCGATCCCAAAGCTTCACCTATAAACCGAAGGTAAGCTGCCGACCCCTCTGTTCGTCCGACCCCTTTTCCGTCTCGTCCGACCCCTCTGTTCGCCCGACCCCTTTTCCGTCTCGTCCGACCCCTCTGTTCGTCCAACCCTTTTTTCCGTCTCGCCCGACCCCTCTGTTCGTCCAACCCTTGGTCTTGTTCTCTATCCACTGAAGCTTGAACCTCCACACTTTTTCCGTAGCTTTTGCTACTAGTTTCTGGGCTAAAAACTTGCAAGTGTTGCTGTTGAAATAACCGTCTAAATGCTAACTCTTGCATTTGCATTCATGTAGATTGAATCTCGCCGTCGGCATCTACGAACTGCACCCGGTGCAAGAAGACGGAGCAGTAGCGGAGCCGCCGACCGCAGGAGCTGTAGCGGAGCCCTTTGAGGACTAGTTTCCCTCCCCTCCGCTTGAAGGCAAGCCCCGGAGCATGAACCCGTTTTCTCTAAACTTACATATGCCTTCCTTGTTGTATGTGCATTTAAGTGCAGGAGTTGTGTGAAACCATAGATGCATGACTTAGTTTCCCTTGATCTGAACACTAGCCGATGAGTCCGAGTAGTGGCATTGCTTAATAGGACTCGGTAAACGTCGAGTGATTTCCTGTCACTCGCGAGTTATAGGAGTTAGTTGTTCTTCTTCTGGTTACAACTATAAGGACGATGGACGGGGCAGGACATGTTGAACTCTTTTGGTTGTCGGTGGATTGCCCTATCTATCGATATGAAGTTGCTAAGGTCGGAAAGTGTTGGTGTTCGTGATCAAGTGTTGAAAGTACTAATCTCATACCTAGTATGGGATGGGGAAGCCTAGTACCTGATTGAACTAGGGCGTGGCTTATACCCCTGCTGTCCCTGGAACGGGGTTCCCATGGTGCATCATGTGGGTGCAAGTGCGGTCACAGTACGGTAGAGATCGGGACTGTGGAGCATTGCATGCCAAGGAAAGTTTGGACCTGACACGCGCCTGGGAATTGATGGGGACGGCCGACATAGGAAGTGACCTTTGTGGTGCGCAGATGTCGTGAGATTAGGTTCGCCATGCATGGTTAAGAAACTCGAACCGATTCGTCTGCCTCTCACAGTTTGAGATTGCTTGATCGCTATGCTACACTGAGTAAAAAGATGGAACATGACGATGCTATGAACCTGATGCTTGTTCTATACTTTGTTGTTGAAAAACTATGGTTGTTTAGAGTAAGTTGCCAACATAGACCGGTTAATGAACTTAGAACTTGAGCTAAAACTTGAAAGCAAGGACCCACTGTAGCGCTTTTGGCAAACCAGCCCCTCGGCCAGAGAGCCTTGCATGTCTAGATGCGGTGAAGTAGTTTACCACCGGTCGGTTAAGTCTTGTTGAGCTTAGCAGCTCAGCCTTGTTTGTGGCTTTCTTTTCAGGTGAAGTCGCCACTCCCGAGCTTGTTCCTGTTGGCACTTGGCCGCCCCAGCTCC
Source organism: Setaria italica (assembly GCF_000263155.2). NCBI lineage: Eukaryota > Viridiplantae > Streptophyta > Magnoliopsida > Poales > Poaceae > Setaria > Setaria italica. Next base: position 4,988,704 of record NC_028455.1, on the reverse strand, counting down.
CTCCGGGTTGGACGGTCGAGTGGGATCCCTCCTCGGACGGCGAGGAAGGGGATCACTGATGTCTTGGCTAGCCTCACCAAGGACGTCCAACCCCTACGTTTAGCTTCCACTCGTTTTACCTTCTGTTGTTTTCTTTCAGAACTTGTTAAACTCTGATTTGCAACAAAGTGTGTATCAACTTGTTAATCTTTGGTGGACCTGTTGTATTCTCTGGAATCGCTCACCTTCGTGTGAGTTTGCTAATTCGGTCCTGTTAAGTGGTCAAATCGGATGAAATCCGACGACACTTTGTGTTAACTTGACTAAGGCATGAGTGTCGCATATTAGGCAACTTAACTATACCTTAATCAGGCTAATCTGAGGTGAATCCGCCACAGGACTGTGCTCCACCGCACCTTGCCAAGAGGAACCCAGCTGCTGAAATGGTCGGGTATACCCCTCACTTTCGACCACAACGACCACCTAGATAACACGGCAGGGGTAGGACAACTACCCATCATGGTCACCCCATGATCTGCAACCTGGGGGTGGCGAGGGTCCTCATCGATAGCGGAGCCGGACTCAACCTCCTCTCACCTCAGGTCTTCCACCTGATGCAGGTGGGCGCCCGACAGCTCATCCCATCAAACCCATTCTATGAGTTGAAGAAGGGGAAGCCCACCCTCCATGGGATCATCGAGCTACCTGTTGGGGATTTGGATCGGGAATACTAAATGCCACCCTCGTTGAACTGCTAGTGAAGGTAAGCAGCATTTTATTAAGCATGATTGCAGGAACAAAGGAAGGCGCGAACGTCCTGCTTTGTTTTGTGGGATTAAGGAAAAACGCGCGAAGGTTCAGGACACCTTCAGAGATAGGAGTGAAGGTCCCAAACACCTCCACTATGGAAGACCAAGTTGGGAAGCACGAAGGTCCCATGAACTTCCTTGATGAAGAATCCGATGGCCAACCCAAGTTTCTCAAGTGAAGGTGTGGAAGATTGGGGTCACGTTGCGAACGTGACCCTAGTAGCCTCAATAGCGTGACCCATTTAGGGTGTAAAAGTTGGTTTAGGACTCTTTCTTTACCAAAATGTACATCATATTCTTGGATGTAGTGGTTGAATAAGGGTAAATTCGATATGTAAAAGTCGGTTGGCCTCCCTATAAAAGGGGTTGTGTACTGTGCCGAGAAGATCTTTGAGGCCCTGGCCGCGGCTGCACCCGGTGACGACGACAAGCACCCGTAGCAGAACTCGCAACCCCCGACCAAGCAGTGCATCATCCTCGATGACACCACGCTCACCAAGGAGGTTTGGCTCGGGTACGACCCCGACAAAGTTGCCAAAATCGGGGCCTAGCTGGACGGCAAATAGGAAAGCGTGCTCGTCACCATCCTCCGGGCAAACACCGACGTGTTTGCATGGGAATTGTTGGACATGCTCAGGGTCCCCAGGAACATGATCGAGCACGAGCTAGATGTGCATCCAAAGGATCCTTTTTTGCTACCCCGCATCGACCAGATAAGCATGTTAAGGTGAGGAGAAGACAACGTTCACCACCCCGATGGAACGTATTGTTACGTACACATCCCGTTTGGCCTAAAGAATTCTGGTCCGTGCTTCCAGTGGACCATGCGCATCACATTGGGAGATTAGCAAGGCCAAAACATCAAGGCATATGTCAACGACATCGTCGTCAACACCTAGGATCAGCCTACGCTACTTGAGGATCTGTCTGAAACATTTGACAATCTATGAGTGAGACACCTAAAGCTCAACCTAAAGAAGTGTGTGTTCGGAATACCATCAAGGAAGCTCTTGGGTTTCCTCATCTCCAATCGAGGGATAGAAGCCAACCTCGAGAAGCTAGAAGTTATTGAGTGCATGCAACCTTCCACCTGCCAAAAGGATGTGCAGTGCCTTACCAGCTGCATGGCAGCCCTAGGACGGTTCATCTCAAGGCTCGGGGAGCGGGTGTTTTGAGTAGACCGAGGAAGCAAGTGAAGCCCTGAAGCGATTGAAGTTGTACCTCTCGACGCCGCCAATGTTAGTCACCCCCAGAGATGAGAAGCCGCTGCTCCTGTACATCACTGCAACTTCGCAAGTGGTGAGCGTGGCTCTAGTGGTTGAAAGGGAAGATCAGGATCCACCTCCTGGTGGGAGTGGTGCACCATCTAAGCGTACCACTAACGCACTCCTCCCGGGGACTCCCGACGACAGCCCTGGGGAAACAGTGCCAGTTGAGGACCCTCCTAGGACTCTCAGGACCCGGGGGCATGACGGGCGAACGAAGGACCCTCCCGGGGGCTCACCCTCCCAGGACACTTACCGCACCATCACAGGGCGAACCAGCAAGGTACAACGCTCGGAGTACTTCATTAGCGAGGTACCTTGGGATGCTAAGGAGCGGTACCCAAAAGCGTAGAAATTGTTGTACACCGTTCTGATGGTGTCCCAGAAGCTGAGGCACTACTTTCAAGCACACCCCATAATGGTGGTGATGCCATACCCCTCACCTAGATCCTTAGGAATCAAGAAGGCATCGAGTGAACTGTGAAATGGTCTATCGAACTGGCCGTGTTCGAGCCCCAGTTCGCTCCTCACCATGTAATCAAGAGATAGGCCCTAGCAGACTTCATCACCGAGTAAAGCCCCGTAACTTACCTGGAGAAGGAGACCATCTCGGGATCCATCGAGGTGGGAGACGGGAAGCCATGGATGCTGGATTATTGGACCAAGAACTTCGACGGATCGCTCACCTTGCACGGCGCAGGGGCTGGTGTGGTCCTTACCTCGCCTACGGGAGAGGTCCTCCGCTATTCAATACAGCTCAACTTTCGGGCTACCAATAACATGGTGGAGTATGAGGGCCTGCCCGTCGGGCTCCGGGTGGCTGCCAGCTTGGGGATCCTACATAAATACCAGAAAGATAAACATCAACGTAGTGGTAGGGGTGTATTACTAACCATTTCCACAAGTGTTTGTGAATATTTATATGCATGTAACTTATTGAGGGATATGGGTACCCCATGGGTCCCTACCGACCAGGATACTGGTCGGATCTGACAAGTGGGCCCGCCCAACCAGGGCGTGTGATTTGAGGACATGAAGTTTTTTGGAGTACACGTTAAGGCAACAAGACAGTCCAAATCTGCTCGAATATTGCGGAACGCGTATTTTAGTCCAACTCAGATTACTTTCCATGTAATTATTGGGTAGATTAGATTCGAACCAACTTGTAACTCTTGATCCTCAGCCTATATAAGGCGACCAAGGGCACCCCCGAGGGTATCCAATCAACTCTCAAGTAATACAAGCCACCAAGCATACATGACGTAGGGTATTACTCTCTGGAGGCCCGAACCTGTCTAAAACCCTCATGTCCCTTTTGTGTTCTCGCGATCACCTTTGATTTCTTGGTCTTGCAATCACCTTCACCTACAAATTGACCACTTGGGTAACCGCCAAGTGGATTGTCGGGCTTATAAATTTGACAGTTGGCACACCAGGTAGGGGTGGTTACGAGATCCTCTTGGTGACCTCGATGGTATCCCGTCCCGGTGTTGTTTTTCCTGAGAGCATGAAGGACTTCCTCGCCAACCCGACCAAGATTCACTTCGAGACCATGCTGATGGATTTCGATCCGACCACTTTTTTCGTCGACTAGGCGTCCTCCACCAGCTCGGCTTCTGTCGAATCCGCTTTGGCGAGACAAGTTCTCCATCCAAGGATCATCATGCCGCTTTCCCAACAGATCGGCGATCTCTCTCTCTCTCTCTCTCTCTCTGAGAGGGTTTCAGATCCACTTGCCATCGCTCACCCACCCATGCCCTCTAGCCTGATCGCGGGGCTAGATCGCATCAACAGCACCATTGATGAGTGCATAGATTTGTCTGAGGCGGCATTACATTCAACAAGGTCGGCGCAGGTCCATCCCGCGTCCCCTTCGGTCTGCGGAGCTCGGCCGCCAAGTACTCCTCCAAGCTCGATCAAGTTTTCCAGATCCAATCTGGAGACCCACTCGAACCCGCCTAGCTTCCAAACTGTTGTGAATTCCAGGTGCCCCGTATCATCCTGATACCAAATCCATATGGAAGTGACAATAAGAGCAACTCCTCCACACCTGATTGTGAAGCTTTCATAGTCTCCACTGACGAGCCACCCCAGGATGGCAAAGCAGAATCTTAGGAAGAAGGTCATAATGCCAGGAACCAAAACCGCACAGCACATTGCCAAAAAGAGCAAGCTAACGCCTAGCAGCAGCCTACTGCTATCGCCGAGGCAACAGGTGACCAGCACCAACCACCGCACAACAATCGTGACAATGTCGACCAGGGTGGCACTCAGGATAGACGCAGGCACCTTGTACGCGCTCACTCCTCCCTATACGCGCCCTGTCCGTGGAGCACCTCACATTCGAGGTGGCGAACTTCAAGACTTCCTACCATGCCATCCTTGGTAGGCCCATGCTGGCAAGGTTTATGGCAATCCCACACCACACCTTCCTTGTCCTCAAGATGTCGGCCCCAAACAGAGTCCTCTCCGTCTACGGCTAAGCCCTAGAGTTATCAGCTTGCAGAAGTCCTGGAGTTATCAGCTAAGGCCACCGCTATGGTAGCCGAGGCGCACAAGATGAGCAAGGACCAGCTTGTGATCCCTGAGATGGAGCCGATGCCCACAGTGCTGCAACACGACCCAGGGTCAATAAAACCTACCTCGACCTAGAAGACCCGACCAAGATGGCCCTCATAGGGGCCGACCTCTCGGAGAAATAGGAACTCGCACTAACCAGTTTCCTCCAGGAAAACTCGTACATATTCGCCTGGAAACTATCCGATATGCCTGGTGTTCCCAGGGACATGGCTGAACACTCCTTGGACTTGAGCAAGACTGCACGGTCGGTCAAGCAAAAACTCTGTCGCTTCACCCAAGATCGCAAGGAGACCAAAATAAGCTCCTAGGTGCCGAATTCATCTGTCAGTGTAAGCATCCTAACTAGTTAGCAAACCCAATCCTTGTAAGAAAGAAAATCGGTGAATGAAGAATGTGTATCGATTACACCGACCTGAACAAGCACTACCGTAAGGACCCCTTCCATTTTTCACGCATCGACCAAGTCGTAGACCCTACAATGGGGAGCATCCTACTTTGCTTCCTCGACTGCTACTCATGCTATCACCAGATCGCCCCTTGCTCCCGCCGACCTAGACAAGACGGTGTTCATAATGCCCTTTAGCATCTGCTGCTACAACACCATGACCTTCAGGTTGAAAAACATCGGTGCCACCTACCAAAAGGCAATCCAGGATTGCCTCGCAACACGGCTACATAGGAATGTTGAGGCTTACGTCGACGATGTGGTTGTCAAGACAAAGGACGAGAAAAGCTTCATAGCCGACCTCGAGGAGACTTTCAATAGCCTTCGGGCTTACCGCTGGAAACTTAACCCTAGCAAGTGCATCTTCGGTGTTCCGACTGGAAAGCTTCTGGGCTTCATGGTCAGCTAGCAAGGCATTGAGGCCAACCCCGTCAAGATGGATACGATCCAAAACATGGCAAAACCATCTAACAAGAAGGATGTCATGAAACATGCTGGCATGATGGCGGCCCTAAGCCACTTCATCAGCAAGATTGGAGAAAAAGTCTGCCTTTCTTCAAGCTCCTAAAAAAGGTGGACAAATTCGAATGGAACGACGAGGCCAGCAAGGTACTCGAAGAGCTCAAGGATTTCCTCACCACTCCTCCCATCATGACGGCGTCGGCCGACCAAGAAACGCTATACCTCTACATCTCTGCAACAACGCATGTTGTCAGCACCATGCTAGTTGTGGAGCGCCAAGAGCTCGGCCATACACGCATGGTGCAGTGACTAGTGTACTACATTAGTGAGGTCCTCAGCGACTCAAAGATCTGCTACTAATAGGTTTAGAAACTGCTCTCGCAGTTCTGATCTCATCAAGAAAGTTGCACCACTACCTTTAGGAGCGCAAGATCCTGGTGGTGTCATCATATCCCATTGGTGAAATCCTCCACAACAGGGACATCAACAGCTAAGTTGTAAAGTGGTATGTGGAGTTTGGCGAGTTTGACCTCGATTTTTACCCACGTCATGCGATCAAGTCGCAGATTCTAGCCGACTTAGTGGCTGTGTGGACGAAGATCCAAAATCCGTCTTCCCTAGAGAGGCCAAAACACTGGACCATGTACTTTGATGGCTCCCTCAACCTCGAAGGAGCAAACAAGCGGGTTCTATTCATATCCCCCAAAGGTGAGTAGCTCAATTATGTGCTCTAGATCCACTACAAGGCCACCAATAATGGCGTTGAGTACGAAGCCCTCATCCATAACCAATGCATCGTTGTTTCTCTGGGAATCAAATGCAACCTTTCTTATGGCGACTCCAAGGTTTTCATCGAGCAAGTCAATAAAAATTGGGACTGCACCAAGGAATCCATGGATGCTTATTGCATGTAAATCCACAAGCTTGAGGCCCACATTGACGGCCTTGAGTTCCATCATGTCCACAGGGACACAACGTCACCATCGATATCCTGTTCAAGCTCGGCTCCAAACACGCGCAGGTCCCGGCCGGCATATTTGTACAAGATCTCTTAAAACCTTCCATCAAAATTCTGGACCCGGACCAGGTCAACGATGTCGCGTTCAGGCTCCGACTGACCCAAAACCCACTAATGTCATGATGATTGAGGCAGAAGAAGACTAGCGCACCCTATTCATAGCCTTGATCACCAACCAGATGGCTCCAGAGGACAAGATAGAGCATGAAAAATTAGCTCGACGTAGTGCAAACTATGTTGTCATCGACAAGGAGCTCTACAGGAAAGCTGCATCTATAGGGATCCTGATGAAGTGCATTCTATGTAGCAAGGGCATTGAACTCCAGCATGAAATCCACTCGAGAACATGTGGCAACTATGCCGCCTCAGGAATTTTGGTTGGCAAAACCTTTCTCTCTAGTTTCTACTGGCCAACAACGATAGCCAACGCGATGGGGCTCGTCCAAAGGTGCAAAAGGTGTCAATTCTTCTTCAAGCAACAACATCTACCGGCTAAGGCCCTGCGCACCATCCCACCATCCTAGCCCTTCGCATGCTGGGGGCTAGACATGGTCGGACCCTTCAAGACCGCTCCGGGCGGCTACACACACATCTTCGTGGCAGTTGACAAACGCACCAAGTAGATTGAGGTCAAGGCTGTCACCAGTATCGAGTTGGTTAAAGCCGCTCAGTTCATGGAGGAAATTATGCACAGCTTTGGAGTGGCAAACAGGATCATAACTGACCTTGGCGCACAATTCACAAGCTCTGAGTTCTGGGATTTCTATCAGGATAACCTCATCGACGTGTACTATTCCTCACTAGCGCACGCGTGCTGCAATGGTCAGATCGAACGTGCGAACAGGATGGTACTCCAGTCCCTAAAGTTTCACATCTTCGACGACGTGTCCAAAAACGCCACTAAGTGGCTACACGAGCTACCCCATGTTATCTAGGCCTACGAACATAGAAAAGTCGAGCTACCAGTATACCCCTTTCTTTATGGTGTACGGCTCAGAGGCCGTCCTGCCATCTGACGTGGCCTTTGGCACCCCGCGTATCCAGTACTACGAGGAAGGCGGGGTAGAAAAAGTCGGTTGTTCGACATCGGCAGCCTTGAAGAGCTATAGGGGTATTTTTGTCATCAACCAGGGACTATATATACTAGAATTGGCTGGTTTGCGGTTAGTGAGAGGAGAGGAGGGAGATGAGAGGGTGATAGCTCTTTTCTCTTAATTTCTCCATCTTAGAGGAGGATGAAAGGAGGAGGCTAGTCATGTTATCCTTGTGATTTAGTCGAATTTGTGGTTAAAATCCGTGGCTAAATCTTTTATTTCTCCCGTTTTTCTTTTTTAGTATTTTCAGAGCTATTTTTGGGGATTTTTCGTTCTTCATGTTTGAGCTCAAATCCTGTGAGATTTGTTGGGGGAAAATATTACTAGAATCCTTGTAAGCATCTTTAATGTGATCCCCTTTCAAATCCCTCACGAATTTGTCAAATCGTGTTTTTCGTGTAGGGTTTCGGTTTTCTCTAAAATTCGCGATGAATACTTGAGCTTTTCGAGATTTTTTCCATAGATCTATTAGCCCTTGGGGTTGTGCATCTATGTCTCAAGTTTTGTCCCGAATCATTGAGTTTTGAGGGAGGATTTTGAAGTTGAAGTTTCGAGTTCTTGCTTTGTTCCTTGGCTTGGCTCTGTTCTTCTCTGTTCATGCAGGAGACATCGCGTGGAGGAGGCGCACGCGCACAGCACGCGAGGCGCTGGCCAGCGCAGCGCAGCGAGCGAGCAGGCCGCACGCGCGCCAGGCCAGCAGGCCGCACCTGCGCCTACGGTGGGCAGCAGGCCACTGCGTGGGAAGCAGGCCGGGCATCAGCGAGGTGGACCAAAAAGAGCGGGGGAAGCGGGCCAAGCCAGCGCATCCAGCGGCCCAGTGAAGCGAGAGCAGGTCCATCCAGCCCAGCAGTGTGCAGGCCCACGAGCAGGAGAGGCGAAGCAGGCAGCCCAGGCTGGCGCAAAGCAGGCCGTGGCTTCACAGCAGGCCGGTCAAGAGAGACAGGAGCAGCAGGCCCAGCTTCATCTACGGTAGCACTGTGAGCTCGTTTTTTTCGTTAATTCTTGCAATTAGTTAGTTAATTAATGTTACTTGCTTTAGCTACTTAATTTGAACTCTTATTTGATAATCATGCTTAGCTCTTTAAATTAATCGTTTTTCCTTGCATGCTTAGTTGAGTAAGTAATTAGCAGTGGTCTTACTTAATCTCGTTTGTGCAAGCTTGTTGGAGTCACTTTATGCTTTGCTCCCGCTATGTCTTAAGCGTGTCAAATCTTTCCTAGGGTGAGCTTATCATGAGTTAACTTGTGTCGTCTTGACGAATTGACGCGAGGTGTGTTTTTGAGTGACAATTAGGACATAGACCTTATTCTCCGAGAAGAATTTTAAAGGCACTCATTCAACCCCTCCGGTTGCCGTTCCGGTCCTTCAACTTGCATCTCCAACTTTAAGCCAAGTGATTCTAGAAGCTTGACGTTTTCTTGCTTTGTCTACGGCCGCAAGACCTAGGACTCGGATTTTTAGCTTTCTTCTAAGATCTTGTTCATCCACCGAGAGTGGACGATTCTCTTGCGCAATGTCGAGTTGCAAAATAACCTCATTGGCTAGAGCAAGTTGTAAAGCTACATCACTAATAATTGATTTGCTCCATTTCCTCAATTCCTTAGCAGTGCTACGAAGGCATGCAGCAAGCCGGTGCATGGGATTTGTGTGATGTTGTTGTTGCGCCCAGGCATCTTGAACAATTGGCATGAAACCTGGAATGAGTGGCCAAAAATTCTCAAACCGGAACATCGGCGGCCGGCGTGGTCCGGCCGTACTTGCTAGCAGCAGGGGGGCAATGATCGGACATGGACGAGGAGAGAGCTTGCAGGGTATGCAACGAGAACATGAGGTCCCACTCCTGCGTGCAAAAAAAGCGGTCTAATTTGCTAAGCGTCGGACTGTCCCTCGCTCCAGGTGAACTTCCTATTTTGGAGAGGAATTTCTTTAAGCTCACATGAATTTAGAACTGCTTAGAACTGCCCCATGAGACGACGGTTCAGGTTGTTATTGCTCTTATCTTTGGCCTCGTAGATGAGATTGAAATCACCAAGGATAACCCACGGTGTCCCTTGAGGTGATCTGATGTCTTGTATTTCAGTAGGAAGGCTGGTTTCCCCCCATCTTCTGACGGCCCGTATACCACTGAAAGTCTGAAGTACTGGTTGCTCTGTATGAGAAGAACATCTGCCGAGATGGAATAAAGAGCTAAGGAAGGTTGTGCTAAATCTACAAGCGAGTTATCCAACAAGACGAGGATGCCACCTTTAACTCCATCAGCAGGCAAGTAGAGATTACTTGCCATGCAAATCAACGAATGGAGACGTTGCCTTGACAAGTGTTGAGTTTTAGTCTCTTGTAAGCAGGCAACAGTACAGTGAGAAGATTCTAACATAGTCCTAACACTATCTCTCCTGGCCCCCTCGTTCAGGCCAAACAACTGAATTCTTACAGAGAGACCATGAAATCTAAGCTGGGAATCCACTGCAGCTACTTGTGCTTTTAACGTAAGCATGGCCAAAACGACAGATCATGCAAATCAACGAATGTGTTCAGTTTGTGTTGCTGGCGAGGACTCGAACGTTTCGCTTGCAGAGGTTGGAAAGGCGAGCGCCAGGGCCTTCCAGTCGTGGGACTGGCTAGTGGCTGCTGCTTCCCTGGATGTGACTGGGCTCGCCGCCGGTGTGGTGACACCGGCCGGTGACGGTCTTTGTCCTGTTCCTGAGTGTGTCCGGTTATGCCGTTGGTGTCTCATCTACTCTGTTTTGGTTCCTAGTTTATTATGTGGTTTGCAGTTTTGGAAGATGTCTTGAAACTTGCAATGCCATAGACATATATGCATGGCGTCATAAAAGAGCAATAATTCCTATATTTTTGCACAATGACTGAATCGTAACAAGTAACAACACATACAATAGTTTATAGAAAAACATGATGTATCTTAGGAATTTTAAAATAATAATCAAGAGTATCACATTTGAGTGAGGCTAGTAAATTGGCTTTGTCAACTGAAAAGAAGCAATTAAGTCTGTTTAAACACTTGAATCGTTTGAGCCACTAACACGATGGATCAAGGCAGTGATAAGCGTGATCACCAGCAGGATTTTCAGCAATATGGCCAGGTACCTGACATGGGGAGTGAGAACCACAGTTCTCACAGTTGTGACCATCATCAGATAGAGCCCGAGAGTTATAGGGGGTGTTCAATGGTAGCTTCATTGTTGGTCCTTATTTGTTGCCTAGATTACGGTGATGATGCCACCGCACAGTTGACAATGTTTCCTGACAATTCAAATATACTGTCAAAATGATGACTCTCATCGACATCGGGATTGTGATCTTGATCAGCATTCTCGACATCGGCATTTTGGTTAGCTTCATTGTTGGTCCTTATTTGTTGCATAACTCCAGGCCAAAATTTAAGTTGCAGGACAGCAGCGACGATTGGTAGTGGCACAGGGAGGATGGCGTAGCCATAGTACTTGCTGAACGAGACAAGCAAGAGGTATGACACTAACTCTAGAAGAAACCACGAGAGGTAGACTAAGGCATCAGAATCGAGAGTGCTGCTTCTGCAATGAAGAAAGATCCGATAGCGATCTTGAAAGCTATTTCCCAAGTGGACAATGATGTTGATGCAGGCACATGGTAAGTCGCGAAGAACATGGTGATCGCAAACACAAGGACCTTGAGAGAGTATTTAGACCACCGTTTCTGTTGCTGCTCGAGCTGATTGGCTGGAGTGTCAGTGCCATGGACGACGACCTGCGAACAATACATCCAAAGAACGAAGTATTAGCCTGTTGAGAATGAAGAAATATGGGCGTTTTTACAGTATATCCAAATCAATATGTAGAACCGCGAATCATCTGTTCTATGGTTTCTTCCAGCAGGGTTAGTAAGCACTTACTGCACTACGGCAGTTATATACCTGGTATAACATTGGAAAACTTGGAAACAAAATTCGTGACAATCTTTTTTATCCAAATTGCTCTATCTCAAAAGGCCCGATCTCAAAACCGTTTTGATTGAAAGCGGGCACCAATGCACCTGGGGTTTGCAAATGCAAGTGCCAGGGCCTAAGAAGACTTGCACCTCTAACTCTTGTCTGAGTCCACATTACCCGCAACTAAAAACTCGGACATCTTATACACTCGGTCTTGAATATCAGGCAACTCACCCCCTGACGTGAAACCAGTTTGACTTTGTCTGCTGTCAGCCATGCATGACAACTTTACTTAGCGCAAGAAAAAGGTAGTTAACTGGGTCTAAAAATCGTTAAACTTTTCAGGGAGGTAGATCAAGGGACATGGAACCCATTTTGACTATTTCATTCAGTGAGGCTCAAAGAATTTTGAATTATGAATTTTTGAATATAGGTAAAATACAAATCTCATTGAATTTTTCGGGAATTAGCACATGAGCTCCAAAATTTACTAAATTTTAAACCTGAGGAACTTTGTAAATTTAGTTTAAAATTTACACAAAAATTAACCTTTATAAAAAAAACTTTAAATGAAAACTTTAAAACCCGTGTCGTGAAATCCGAGACCCTTACTTGATCGAGCCCCACCATGCTCGGTCGCTCCTGCATCTCGCTGCTCGCCCCCACCTGCTGGTTGTGCTATCCTCATGACCAAGCACTAGAGACAGGATCCCAGATGATAGCTCTCCGTAGCCTTGGCTGCTGCCCTCGTCAACAGCCGCAGCATAGGTGCCCGGCGCCTGCTCAGTCTCCTTCAACAGTCCGTGTTTGTCCTTCGGCTACAAAAGACAAATTATTAATGAAACCCCAATCCATGTTTACTTTTAAAGTTCTAATTCTTTCGAGCAAAACACCTGGATGTACAAGGTAGACACAGCATTTTGGATAACTAGCCGAGTTGCCCGTGCGATTGCACGGGCTAGTCCTTTTAATATTTTTTTTAATCATTATAAGAGTATATCTCAATAACAATTGTTTTAGATTGTTTCAAAATCTTTATTGGCTTATATATTTAGTTTCCGTGTATTATCTATCTAGCTATCATATTATTCTTGTTAAAGGTATTAGAAAGTTTTGATGATTAAATATCTTTTTTTTTCTTGGTACAAGAGATTGGGTTGGGCCATTGACATCATGATCACAATAGTTGATATTCATTCATGGCCAAAACATAATCTCAATTCTCAAAGCCCACAGTGCTTCATGAACCAATCCACAATTAGTGAAATGGTAATGTGCACCTTTAAAATTGCTGAATTGATGGCTCCGCATTAGTATTATTTTCAGTGAAAAACTGGAAATGACAGATTGACAATAGCATCAACTTACATAAATGAGCAGATGCCTAACTGACAGCAAGGACAACTAAATAGTGGGACTTCATATGTATGGCACTACACAAGATAGTGATCAAGATGAATGGCGCATCCCACCGGAAAGCTCTAGGACATTTATTCCCTAGCATTATGCGCTATTTTCCGATCGGATCCCTGTCATCTCTTTTATCATGTACTCCCTCCATTCATAAACATATAGCGTTTAGGGCAACAAATCTTGTTCAAAATGAACGAAATTTGTTGTCATAAATATCATATATTTAAAAACGGAGGTAGGACATGTAAAGAGATACATAGTGTGAGAGAGTTCTTGTATTTCCAAGAGATAAATATGATCGATATGTTTTATTATTTTTTAACCGAAGGAGATATGTATAGATAGAAAGGAGAGATGTAGATATTATATTTGTTTTACGCTATATGTTTTTTCTAAGAATAGATAACAAATTATTTAGAGCATAATAAATACGGTATATGTTGATTGAATTTATTTGTTTCTCAATTAATATGAGATATATGATGGGGAGAGAGGAAAAAGGAGAGGAAGTTATGGGGAGGGGGAGAACGTGGGAGAGGGAGACACCCAGTGGGAAAAAGGTGTGTGCGTGTGGGTGAGGGGAGGGGGAGGTCCACGTGAGTTTGTTAGTGAGAGGGGTTTGATGAGGTTGTTAGGGATTAGTAGGATGGATTAAGAGTTAAGTATTAGCCAGCAGCCTAGAAATGAGTTTTGCCACACTGCTAGTAAGACTGATGGGCCTGTAGCATGAAATTCTCTTAGCATCAGCAACCTTTGGGATGAGAACTATATGGGCATTATTGAGTATCTTGAAGTGTTGACGCCTCTGTTCAAAAAAATAGTTCGCCGCTGCCATCAGATCACACCTGATAATATCCCATGTGGTTTTGAAGAAAATATCAATAAAGCTGCCTTTTCAGATTGCATATGCATGATCACTTCTTTCACCACTTCTTCAGAGAAAGGTTCCTCCAGCTGTTGCAGATTATGTTGTTGCATGTTGAGCCTAGCCCAGTTCAAGGTCCTTTCCCTGTTATCAACATTCCCAAGCAATTGGTTGAAGTGGTCATGGACTGCCTTCTTTTTGTCCAGCAAGGAATGATTAATACCATCAGGAGTCTGGATGGACTAAATGAAATTCTTTCTTCTTCTGCCATCAGCTGCCATGAAGAAAAGCCTAGAATTTGCAGCCCCTGCTCTAATAAAAGTGAGCCGTGACTGTTGTCATGCCCATAGCTTCTCCACTGCCGTCAGTGCCAAGTACCTATTCTTGAGGTCCCTTCTAAGCAAGATTTCTTCGTTATTGAGATCTCTGAATTCCTGCACCACATCTAAATAAGCTGTCCGGCTGCTACAATGAGGAGCTTTTTTTTTTTGAACGGAAAGGGTACGAGAGTGTGCCTATTTCATTGATATAGGGGAGATACAACCGGCGGAGCGGCCAAAAACCTAAAAGAAAGGAAAAGGAAAGGAAAAAGGGAAAAGCAGTGTTGGGGCATCAGAGAGGCGTGTTTACGGTAGAAGGGACGCTAGGTCTCTTGCTCCCGCTGCTAGCCACATATTAGCTGAGGATTTGATTTTTGCTATTAGTGATGTCGTCGGGGAACCCTTGTGGCGGAAGATGCGGGAGTTTCGTTCATTCCATAACTCCCACATAATCAGGAGGGTTAGGCTTCTGCACGCTTTATGTGGGGTCTCTGGTGTTGTTGTGATATCGATCCACCAATCGATGGCCCTTGTACTGTGTTTCCATTAATCCGGTTGTAGGCTTCCCTGTGATAGCCATTGGGCTACGAGCTTCCAGATTTGTTTTGTATATCTGCATTCGGCGAGGAGGTGATGCGCAGTCTCCATCGTGCAGCGGCATAGGGTGCAAGTAGGGGTGTGGTCCCAGGCCCGTTTTGCTAATCTGTCCGAAGTCCAGACCCTATTTTGGAGAATCAGCCAGGCAAACACTTTGCATTTTGCCGGTACCCAGGCTTGCCACACTGTTGCCAGGTTTGGCGTCTTGACGCTACCTAGTAGTTGAGCCTTGTATGCTGAAGCTGTGGTGTACTGACCGCTCTGGGTGAATTTCCATGTGATTTCGTCCTCCTGGCCCGGATTTAGCTGGTACTGTTGGATTAGAGGCCATAAGGTTACGAATTCGTTGAATAGGGTGTTTGTAAAGCCTGTTCTGTGTTGTAGATCTCTGATCCAGTTGTTATGGTGGAAGGCCTCCCGCACTGTTTTCTTTTTCCTTTTGGTTTTCGCGTAGAGATGTGGAGCGATGTCCTTTGGTCGCCTCCCTGCGACCCACGCATCTTGCCAGAAGCGTGTCTTGGCCCCATTGCCGAGTTGGATCGTCGTACATGCAGCGAAAAGCAGTCTATCTCGGTCGTCACAAGGTGTTTCAGTTCCAACCCACGTCTTATCTGGGGAAGCCCATGCATGCCATAACCATCTAAGGCGGAGCGCTCTTGCGAATTTATGAAGGTCGAGAATTCCAACGCCGCCATGTTTTTTCGGTAGAGTTGTCCTCGTCCAGTTGATTTTGCATTTGCCTCCAGTGAGTTCTTTGTCTCCTACCCATAGGAAGCGTTTTCTTATTTTGTCGATGTCCTCTAGTACTTCTTTGGGCGTTCTGAGGGCCATCAGCGTGTAGACGGGTTGTGAGGATAGGACAGACTTGGTGAGGCATAGTCGGCCGGCTTGTGTGAGATTTCTGCCCTTCCATTTTGAGAGTTTGCTCGCCACTTTGTCGATCAGAGGCTGGAAATCTATGCGGCGTAGGCGTTCTACCGTTAGAGGGAGGCCCAGGTATTTTATCGGGAAGTTCCTCTGCGCGACCGGGAGGTCGCGGAGCACTTCCTGAAAGTTAGCGTGGGAGCAGCTGATCGGTGTGACGCTAGTTTTTTGGATGTTCGTTCTGAGACCTGTCGCTTCCCCGAAATTTTGTAGGAGGTTCTTCAAGTTTGTGATGTCAGTGTAGAAGGCTTAATAAAGATCACGGCGTCATCAGCATACATGGATGTTCTCATAAATGTTGCACGGTTATTTAGTTTTTGAAGCAGCCTCTTTTCCGTGGCGGCCGATAGCAGGTATTGCAGGGGGTCGATCGCTAGGATGAAAAGGAGCGGTGAGAGGGGGTCGCCCTGACGGAGTCCTCTCCCGTGTTGTATGTGTTCCAGCGGGAATCCATTTAGAGAAATTCGTGATGTTGACGTGGTGAGGATGGCCGCGATCCAGTCTCTCCATTTTGGTGGGAAGCCTCTGTGTTGCATCATGATGAGTAGGTAGTCCCATCGTACTGAGTCGAAAGCCTTGGATATATCGAGCTTCATAAGCAAGGTCGGTTGATTACGTCGGTGGAAATGGCGTGCCAGGTTTTGGACGTACAGGAAGTTATCGTGGATGCTTCGTCCCTTTATGAAGGCACTTTGGCAAGGTGAGACTAGTTTGTTCATGAGAGGAGCTAGGCGCAGGGTCAAGGTCTTTGTTATGATCTTCGTGATGGCGTGGATTAGACTAATGGGTCTGTAGTCTGCGATGCACTCCGCCCCTTCTTTTTTGGGTATAAGAATGATTGTGGCTTTATTCAGAAGGTTGAGATCGGCGCAGCGAGAGTTGAAGAAGGAGGATATCGCCGTCATGAGGTCACCTTTGATAGTCTCCCAGCAGGTGGTGAAGAAAAGGCCTGTGAAGCCGTCTGGTCCGGGCGCCTTGTTTTTTGGCATCTGTGAGACGGCCCGCCGGATCTCGTCTTCAGTGAACGGGTTATCAAGCGTAGACAGATCGACTGTCGGGAGAGTTAGAGCTGACCAGTTTAGGTCGAGCGTCCTGCGTGGCGGTTCCTGCATAATCTTTTGGAAATGGTCTTATACGATCTGTAGTTTGTCGTTATGGGTAAATGCCCAGCCGTTGTCCTAACGTAATTTTTGAATGAAGTTTTTCCTTCTCCTGCCGTTTGCTTTAAGATGGAAAAATCTTGTGTTGGCATCTCCTTCTTTTAGGTACGTGACTCTGGAGCATTGCTTTTTCCTGGCTCTCTCTATGACGGCCCATCCCATGAGTCTCTGCTTCAGTTTGCCCCGTAGCTGCGTTTCCGCCGGAGACAGTGCGCGGGTATCCTGTGCCTCATCTAGACGTAGTATCACCTCCTGAGCCATGTGCATCTTCATTCTCGCGTCTGATAGCATTGATCTACTCCAGCGCTGTAACGCCTGCGACGTGACATAAAGCTTATGGCCCAGCTTGTGGAAAGGTTCCGTATGGTGAGTCGGTGTATTCCAGGCCGTGGAGACTATCTCTTGGAAATGTGGCAATCGTACCCAGAAGTTTTCGAATTTGAAAGTTGCAGGGCGGCGTATAGTGGCGTGATTGGTTAGCAGCAGAGGGCAGTGATTAGAGTGGGATGATGATAGTGCGTGTAACAGACAATTATCGAATCGGAGGTCCCAGCTTTGGTTGCAGAAGACTCTGTCGAGGCGGACGAGCGTTGGTGTCCTTCGTTCATTGCTCCATGTGAATCTCCTATTTTGCAGGTTTAATTCCTTTAAGCCGCAGAAATTGATGGTGTTTCTGAAACTGTTCATGAGCTGCCGGTTGATGTTCGTATTATTTTTATCTCTTGCACGGTAGATTAAATTGAAATCCCCTAGGATTATCCATTTGGTGTCATCAGATGGTTTAAGTGACCGCATGTGTCTTAGGAAAGCTTCTTTTTCGTGGCGTCTTGCCGGGCCGTATACCGTAGTTAACGTAAAGGTGGTCATGCAATGTCGGATTGTGACCTCTGCCGTTATGGAGAATCTGCCAATTGTTACGTTTTGAATTTGTACTGCCGTGTCATTCCATAGAAGGAGGATCCCTCCTTTCGTACCTATCGCCGGTTTATATGTGAAGCTGTCTAATTTGTAGGCGCCCAGGAAGGAGGCCAGGCTTGAGTCGATGGATTGTAGTTTAGTTTCTTGCAGGCATGCAATATGGCATGGGGTCGATCTCATTATATCATGTACAGATAGACAGCGGGCTGGCGCGTTTAGTCCTCGGACGTTCCACGATAAGATATCTAGGTTGTTGTATGTCATGAGGCAAAGCTTGTGCTCATGTAGTGTAAGTCGCAGCGGTGATTTGATCGAGTTAAAACGTCGGCGGTTATGTATAATAGTTCGTTGGCGGGTGTTGTTGCTGTTAGGCGTGGCGTACGGACGACGTGGGCAGCAGACCCTCCTAGTTGTACGGAAGTTTGCAGGTTCGTGATACATAGGATTGCCCGAAGGTCGAAGCCAGCAGGGCGTGGAATGTTAGGAGCCCGAAGGTCGCAGCCAGCAGGGCTTTGCAGTACAGGTGGTGGTACAAGCAAAAGGATGGAAGACATGTAGTGACGGTAGACGCTGGAAGATGTTGTCGCCGCTCTAAGCAATGAGGAGCTTTGTGTCGTTATGGTGGTGTAATGTAAGCTAAAACATGCCTAAACCTGTGTGCGTGCGCCCGGATAGGCCCGCAATGTATAAAAACTTTTTTTCTTCTTAATACAAAGATACGCAGCTCTCCTGCGTATTCAGAAAAAAAAACAATGAGGAGCTTTGTGGGGCCAATCATAGACCTCGACCACTGTCTCAGATGCTTGCCTGTCCTCTATATTTTAGGGCTAGTCTGGGAGGGCTTCTCCCGTGCATGCTCCTCACGCGGAGCCGGAGCCGGAGCCACGTAGCCCCTTTTTCTAGCTCCTCCATGCAGCCCCAAAAGGGTTTCGGCTCCTCCACGAGATGCCCAAAAGCGGCTCCGGCTCCTTCACCGTTTAGTGCAGCTCCGGCTTCTCCGTGCCTCAGTGAGCGTGCAGAGCCGGAGCCGGAGCCCTCCTAAACTCGCCCTAGTGTGCAACCTGATGAATGGATTTGAGATTGCCACAGGTTTGTCCCAAGAATCTTTAACAACATTTTCTCGAACGATTCTTTAACAACATCACTGTAGCCCGGTAATTTCGGCCAGAAGGATTCAAATCTGAAGCCTCTAAATTTATTCCTTGGCATCTCCCCAATTAACAAAAGAGGACAGTGATCAAACACCACAGAAGACAGAGCTTGCAGAAAACAGTTTGGGAGCATCATATCCCAATCACAAGTGTAGAAAGCTCTGTCAATCCTAGTGTGAGTAATATTAGTAGGTGAATTTTCTCCCTCTTAGGTTAATCTCTTTTAGCTGTAAATCCTGCACTGCAGCACTGAAAGCTCCCAGTAGCCTTCAAGCTTTTGTCTTGAGCTTGTAAAATCATGTTGAAATCACCAATAAGCAGCCATTTTTCCTCAACTATCACCTGAATCTCTTTTATCTCCTGCAGAAAAGCAAGCTTGGCATTGTCTTCTTGTGGTCCATATACCACAGTACCAAGTGGCCATGGTAGATGTTGCAGATATCTTGGCAGTTACAGAATTGGGTCCCCTAACTTGAAAAGGTCCGCATGCACTGCTAGCAAGACACCACCTCTGGTGCTTTGAGCTGGCAGATAAACAAAATGGTCCACAAACTCCGGGCCTAAAGTTTCCATGACAATTTGGTCGTCAATGAAATCCAATTTCATTTCTTGCAGACACACAATTGTACTAGAGTTGTCTCTGACCAGATCCTTCACCACTTTTCTTCTAGTCGGGTTGTTCAGACCCCTCACATTCCAGTTGAAAATACAACAGTTTTGTTCACTCATAGTAGACCAAGGAGCTCAAACCCTAGCACTGAGAAGGGAAACTACTCACCAAACCCAAAGACAACATAACTCGGGTGCAATCCCTCCAACATGAATGCAAGCACCCACAACACCACCTACTAAAATAGGTAAAAGACATATTCATGGGGAAAAACTAAACACACACACACAGCAACAATAAGTAGGAGCATAAGACACTAGGCCTCAGCCTCAATAGCAATGGCACTGAGGGGATCAGCACCATCAGCTCCACCAATACCAAAATTTTCACAAAACCCCTTGACTGCAACATTCTTCAGTGGTGAAACAAATTGGTGTGTGAACTTCTCCTGTGCTGCATGACTAGGCACAGGATCCTCATCCCACATGCCACTCTTTTTCATCAGGAGTTGGGTTGCCTGTGCCTCCATAGACAAATTAGTTTTAGGCTTATTAGCAATTCTAGTGCTCTTCCTTTGTGGCTCCGAATTTGCTTCTGTATTTGCCTTCTTGGTTCTAGTCTTTCCCAACACAGTTTTCAAATATGGAGTAGTCAACAGAGGTGGTTCCACCTTCAAACTCAGGGAGCCAACAAAAGATACAGTGACTCCGAGACCAGCAGCAACACCCTGAAGCACATCATCTTCAGCAATGTCCTCCTTCTGTGATTTACTGGACACAACAATAGCAGCTCCTTTCGGATCAACAAACAACTCCTTACATGCCTCAACATCGAGGAATTGTGTAGCCTCCTCAACAATAGCAGCCCCCTTCGGATCAACAAACAGCTCCAGACTTGCCTCAACATCAGGCAGTGGAGTAGCCTCCTCAAGACACACAAAATCGCAACCCTCCATCAAGGTGTCAGGATTCACACCAGGAAATCCAGCACCTCCAGAAACTAGGATATCCTGTGCTCCCTCTCGGTCCTTGTCCATAAGCTGTGCTGCATCAAACTACACAACATCCCCCTTAGCCTGAGCCGGTACAGGACACGAGGTCATCTGAACGGCAGGAGGCGTCGTTCTCACGGGCAGGATTGGGAGATTTCTCGGAGCTGGAGGAAAGGACAGATCTAACGCATCTAGGCAGTGGGGTGATGTGGGATTGGGGGAGGACGGAGCGCCGAGCGCCGGTTGGTTGAGGGGGGGCTGGGCTGTTTGCTGGGTTGAGGGGCCCCGTGCACGGCCGGGGAAGGTACCGGCGGCGGGGGGCCGGCGGTGGCGGCGGCAGGGGAGGGGGGGGGTTCGTGTGGGGGCGCTCCATCCTGCTCCAAAATGAGAGGAGAGTGTTCGCAATTCTATTCAAAGCAGGGAACAGACATTTCGGAAATTTCTAGACAAATTTCGATCGTCAAATTTCCCCGGAAGTTCACAAATCGCATATGTTTATCATGTGTTTAATGAAATTTAAGGTTTCGCCATGGTAAGCTATGTGTCGCCCAAGCAAAGGCCGGGACAGGATACATGATAACTCTAGCTTACAGGTCAGACCAGATCAATAGTAGTAAGTGATTATTGCATCCTTTCCTGTGGCCTATCAGTTTGATATGCAGCTTTCATCACACTTCATCACCAGATGTGTTCCTCTCCATCTTTACAAGAATCAGGTGTTCTGAACTTTTTGCTTTTTGAAATGCAGATATACCATATTCTGTAGAATGAAACATTTTTTCCCCTGAACTTCGTACAATTCTTCCATGAGAGAATAAAACATTTAGGAGGCATTCAGTTTATGTACAGAGTGATGCAGTTTGTCTGTCGCCAGTGTATAATTTTTACAGCAGATGAGAGGGGCACAGAAACAAAGCCCTGGGACTATCTGATAGACTGCTACTGATCATCCTACTGAAGAATTGTAACAGGAGTGATGAGCTGATAAATTGACCCCCAAACAATGAAGATATGGTTTTGATCTTTTCTAGTAGGGGTCCGAATAATATCTGCAAGAGAGAAGCACATGTGAAATATCATCATTTCGCGTGATAAAGCATCATCAGACATGGAAAACATTTTTTTTCAAATTTCAATAATATAACAAGAATGATGCCAAGACAGTGGTGCAGCCATATGCTTGAGTAGCCTCCTCAAGATAACATAGAAAAATGCAAAGAGAAGGAAAGTGAGTGACTGTTCATGACTCATGAGGCACGTCAAAACTTATCAATACTCAAAGACAGTCTTTCTTCCTTTCTTTTCTTTAAAAATAAGTGAACTAGAGATATTCCAATTTAAAAGCAATTTACTAGACACTAGCTACGTACTTACCATTTAGCATTCTCATTTGCTTCTTCTTTGTGCAAATTTCCATTAGTATTCTGTAAACTAGGGGATGGCTCCGTTGGGTTGCCTTGGTTGTTTGACCAGAAACCCTGCCAAAATCCAACTGACCGAGACTGAGTGCTTTCCTGATGCTCTTCAGACTGCCTTTCATAGTGACCAGCTGATCCTGGATTTAACTCAGAGAACCTTACGGCTCCAAGAAGTCTCTCAGGGAGCTCTGATTCGGTTTGACTCTCAATAAGAAAGGCTAAATCTACAGTTAGCGTTGTAATATAACCAAATGCTAAATGCACAATTGCATTTGCAACTATAGAAGACCCGATATCTACATCAACTTCAATGAAATTTGATCCTTGAACATATTTGCATGTGAGAGCTCTCCCCAATATACAGATGGCTTGTTCACCCACAGCAGTTCGAACAATCCAGGGCCCCTTAACGATGTTCGCGATTAACTTAAGCCTGGACTTCCGGAAAGCATCATCGCCTTTCAAGAATTGATCCATAAGCGAGCCTTCAGGCACAGGTTCCAGTGATACAAAGTAGAATATTGCGCTGTAGTTATCCTTGGGCAGTTGCAAGTTGAAAGCCCAGACAAAATGCTGTTTACCATGTGAAACCTCCTCATCGATGGCTTTCCTAACACGATGGTTCTTGTCTTTCAGGATCTCACAGATTTTTGCTGGTCCCTTGATCCAATCAAATCCAAGAGGCTTCAGAAGAGATTCTCCACCTGGTATTTTTACCTTATTTGTAAGATATTCTGGGCCTCTGACCATGAATGAATCACCGGGAGGAGTAGCCCAGCCATTAGGGCAGCTTTCAGGTGCTAGACAAGGAACTGCTCCTCCGGACTTAATGTTCTCTATCCATTGGTGCTCAGTCTCACCATTCGAAGAAGCCATCTACAGGAAAAGCCAGGTCAAGTGATTAATTATCAGTTTGGCACTCAAATAGAACAAACTATGGTATATAGGTACACAAGACAAGAGATTTCAGGGCAAAGATAACATTTACTACTTTACAATTTGCATTTACCAACAAAAGCACCCACTTGTGTATTAACGGATTTTCTCCAAAGTATGGGATGTTGGTCCATAACTTTTAACCCAGCCATGTACCACATTGACGTAATGTTAATATATGACGAAACATCCTTCTAAATAAAGTGATAAAATGTGTGAAGCAGTTAGTGTTTAACATATCCTCAACTATGTTTATAGCTTGGAGCATAGTTACTGCTTGTTTCCTTGGGCTTTTTTTTGTTTATGGCCTCCTGAGGTCATGTACAGTTTTCCCATTTTTGTTTCATATTTTATAATATTTACCACAGTATGGGCTAACCCTACTGTTTTCACCCAAAAAAATCCTCAACAAGGGGGGTATATAGCCCCAAAAGGCTAAAACTTTTGTGCTGCAGTAAAAACGATCTACACAATGCCAGTCCCCGGTAGCATGCCAGTAATCAGGAGCATAGCACTAAAAGCTTATGGCACAGAGCAGCATTTTTTGACATCACAAAACAGGATGTGATGCATCCATGACGAAGCACTATGCCATCAGAACAAGGTGACGTGGAAATGGAACTGAATGAGTGGGATCAAATAGATAGTGTGCAACCTGTGACACTTCCACGCCTAAGTCCATAACTATTTAGGTTCACCCAGAGGCCATAACTCCGCTAATCCAAAGTATCTTCCAACTATCAGGTTAGAAACTCCTTTTAGTTTTACAATTCTTCGACTGACAGAATTGGGAAGGTAATCCTGTGGGCTAAGGCTCTTTAGCTGAAAGCGATGTGGCGCGCAGATGGCCGCAATTGGATCAGCTCAACAACTGAACAACAAAGGGGAAAATTTCTTTGCCCCCTCAGCCCCTCTGTGCAGGGGGGGTCAACAGTGCGCTAGAGAATCCAAGTCCTGCCCAGCAATTCCACCGGCAAGAACTCGCCCAGGGGCAGCACCAAACCTGAGCTACGAGAGACCCAAGAAGCTCCCGTTGAACCGAATCACAAGCTATTCCAAACCCGACGGATTCGTACACCGCCCGACCCGACCGCCCACCAAGCTCGAGTTCGAATCGAATGGTTCTTGCACGTCCTACTCCGATGAACAAGCACCAACACCAGGTTGACAATCAGATAAAGAGAATCGGAGAAGCCGCAAGCTCACCTTGGGATACTGCCGGCCCACCGGCGAAGTGGCACGCCGGGATGAGATCCTCGAGCAGCAGCGCCGTGACGAGTTGACTCGGGTCTGGAAGCGGAACCCGATGGGAGCCTGGGAGAGGGACGCGGGGATCTGATGAGGCCTGATTATGGATTGCGTTGGGAGTTGGGAGCTTGGATTTGTGGCGTCTTCGAGAAGGTTTCGTGCGGGCCGGGGAAGCAAGGGAAGGAAAGGGAGGGGAGGAAGGAAAGCTTTGCGTAGCCGTAGCTGCGAGGGATAAACAAACGGGATTGCAGGCAGGTGCTGTCAGTGCTGAGTGCTGATGACGTGACGGCGACGAGCCGGCCAAGCATGATTGGTGTGATACTGTATCTTTCGGGCATGTTCGGCTCAACTTGTCTGAAAATCTGAAATGGTTGATTTGTTGTGAAAGAAAAATACCGTTCGGTAGCTGATAAGCGAATAGGCCGTTCGTTTCTCCTTTTATTTTCTTTTTAAAATAGAAAAATTAGACATACTAATACTATTACTGTGTGCCACTATTTTCTCAAAAAAATTCACTTCCCTTTTATATTTTGCAATCTTGATAGAAAACTTAATTTTTATACGGTAACATTGTGGCACGAGCGGCGGCTAATCTGCACCCGCGTTAGCACTAGGCTTGACTTTCCCTAACAAAATTATTTTCACAACTTTAGAATTAGATTTCCACAACTTTATCGCACACAATGTATAGCACGGGAACTCATCTTGAATTCTTGACAAAATGAGGTAAAGAAACTGTCGAAAAGGCATGGTCCGCTAATAATTAGTGTTTCGATGATGTTCAGATCAAATCTCAAACACGCTTGGAGGAAGATTTGAACCATCATCAACAGGTTGTGGCGGATGGGAGACAATAAGATAGCTAGAGAGGTAGAAAGTTACAATACCTGATGCACACGAGAAGGAGCTGAGATGTCGATGAGCTGGTGATGCAGGAAGAAGAAAGAAAGAGATCACACAATCTGGTAACCATTATATGTGATAAAATACAACATGAACGGATGTAATTAACACTAAGTAGAGTTTTTATTCTAATTTGTCCTATTTTTTAGCTTGTCGGTTTCACTCTAATTTAAACCATAGCCACAAATAAGATTCTTTCTCTACAAATAGGCGTTCGGCTGCTACTGCCGCTGCCTACTGGTGCGTGCTGCTGCAACTGCTTGCTCTCTGCCGAGCAGCAGCAGCCAGCCGAACAGAGTATAATTTATTTTGCAAGTGAAAAATCTAACTAATTTGTTTAGATGCATTTTGCAGCAAGAACATCATTAGCATCACCTTTCTGAGATAAGTACTAGTTGATGTTCATGATCATCTCTATCTCTACAACTAAAAAAAAGAGAGAAGGAGACTTTTTTTTACGTCCTTTGGGCCTCCAACGTTTCGCCGTACATCTGTCTGCCTCGCTCGTCTTCCCGTTTTCTTTTTTTCCCGATCCAACGATCCCCCTCATCCCTTTTCTCCTCATCGCGGCGCCTCCACTCGTCACCCGTTTCCTGCCGCTACCGCCCGCCCGCCTACCAGGCACGCCGTCCTGGTCCATCCCCCGGCGGCCGGCACCTCCTTCCGTCACCCTTTTCCTTTTCCTGCTACCACCGCCGCCCGCCCACCAAGCACGCTGTCCATCGCCCGGCAGCTGGTGCCCCAGTGCACTACCTAACTCCCGATCGCCGGCATCAAACCTAGGACAGCCTCATCCGGTAGGAGGACCGCGACCCGTCTAGGTGCCCTTTTAATCACGCGACAGGTATGCAAGGCGTGCAGTCGGATCAAGAGGACTGCGGCGGTGCCGAAGTCAGCGGTCGCGCGTATCTTCCTCTCCCCCTGTAGGGACCACCCCTCGGGCATCCTCACTTTATGCAATTCAGCATCAGTCTCTGGATCAGTAGGTGGCACCAGCATTAATCAGAATGATAATTAAAGTAAGAAGGAAAGAAATAGAAGGATTTTAAAGCGACGTCACCTCACCTTCTAGGGATAAACAAGCAGCTATTATGGGTGGAACACAAGGTTCCTATAAAAATCTGGCAAAAACAAGCAAGGTTGCGTACTTTTGTCAGAAGCACTTAGCAAATATCTTAACGTAGCAAAGTTATTAACATGCAGGGTAGCTCAAGAAACGGCTAGTATTTATTTGCAGAAAGGCTTTTTTATGCATAGTGTTGTACCACTGGGGTGTTTCAGAAGGAAAATAAGTTTTTGGATATATTTGTTGTTTGGCCCTGGAGAGGAAAATGAAACCTCCCCTCCCAGTTCCCAGATTTTATTTGAAGCGACCATCGGGGTCCTGCTTATATCATGGACACAACCTCTGCACCTTCACATTCCATTTTGTTAGAAAAAGGTGAGATTAATCAAAGAGAGCTTTGTCCATGTGAGTTCATGACTGTAAACCTCGACTCTTCGAATAGATTGATTAACTCTGCAGAGTCTGTACACTTTAGCCATACGATCGGATAGCCCATAACAAGGCCTTTGGCGGTGCTACCCTACGAGACCCATACCCACCGGCGTCTATTTCCAGACAACATCCCCTAACTCCATCCATGGATAACACTAGGGTCTCAATAGGGGCCATTCCTCATCCACTCTCGGAAATTCTCCCGAGAAAAGATGCATCATACAATGAAATTTTAGATCAACAGGTCCTCGAACCTTAAACCAATGACTCGTGCGGACCAGACCTGAGGCTATGCGAAGGTCCTACTCTAGCCCATCTGTTGTCCATCGTGGCTCCTTGGGATGGTTTACTAGGTTCTGTTGGTGGGGTGCGAATCAAGTCCTCACATAAATAGGCAATCCTAAAGGTTGTACCATTTTAGTTCATATGGTTGCACATATACACCGGAAAACTTGCTCAATGAACTGGTCCTTAGGTGACCAAGGTAAGCCTCTAGATAGGAGCTTCCCACAAGGCTATCCACCTTACCTCGTATCCCTCTTAACTTGTTGCAAGTCACCTTTTATTACCCCTTCTTCTTTGTAGAAAACTCACACCTTTTTGTATGCTTTGCAAAAGAGGGTGTGGATGTGTAATTATGGTCCTAAGCCATCTAACTCTACTAAGCCTTGGGTATCAAGGCTGTTCTTATAATTTTTGGTGGGAAAGGATAGGCTTATTTTATGGGTATGGCTATCCTTATATTTGAAAATAGTTATAAAACCATGCAGTTCCATATTTGTTATGTTGATTAATTTTAGTATTACGAAACATGGGATAAAGAACATGATCAAGGAGTTGGTGTTAAGACTTACTTTGCTTTTTAGTCGGGAAGTTCAAAATCTTAAGCGAATATCTAACTTTGAGCTATAACACCGTCTTCTTGGGGAGGCTTAAGGCACTAGTCAAAGAAACACAAACATATGATCAATCATCAATCAATAGTAATCCAAAGCTTATTGAGAGGGTTCAAGGAAGGATTCCAAAGAAATGGATGGTTTAAAGTGTTATGGTTGAAAAGGCTTTTCTTTATATTTATGGGGGTTTCTATGTGTGGTTACATGGCTTGGGAGTGATTTTAGTGGTAAACCTTATATTATATGGTCTAGGCATACTCTAGGAATTTTCCAAAGTTTTAGGAACTATTTTGGGAAATTTTGTATGGTTTCTAATATAAAGGTAATGGGATTCTTATGGGTTTATTTGGGGTGGTTTCTTGGTTCTAGGGGTACGTGGCATAAGTTTTGAGGTTTTAGCTTACGAGAATGCTTAAAATATATTCTAGTATTTTTGAGAATTTATCAAGTATTTTTGGAGCTAAAAAATTGGAAAGGGAGATTTTGGTGTACACTCATGGGATTTTCCTATTGGCTGAAAAAGATATTATTTGGTTTAATATCTCACTTATGTGCAAAAAGGGTTTGGATGGTTTTGAAAGGTTTGCGAATTTATCTAATATTTTTAGGAATTTTGGTGGAGTTTTTAGATAAAAGAAATGGGTGGAATAACATTTGGTGTATGTTATACCTGGTGTACCTAGCATTTTTGGCTCGGTTATGACTGACAGGTGGGCCCGAGTCGGCGCGGTCAGTGGGATGCGTCTGCGCTTTACTATGCGGTGGACTGAGGCTATGGACTTGTGGACCAGTGCGTGAATGTGTGGGTGGTCCACTAGACCAGCTGCATGGAGGGTGGGGTGGCTGGCGGGACGCTGACTGGGCTGATGGGGCTGCGTGCATGTGCGATCGACACGTGGGACCAGGGCTAGAGTGGCTGCCATGTTCGCGCCACGCGGGAGAGCCGCCCAAGATGGGTGCCGGAGCGCGGTAGCGAGGCAAGGGAGCTCATCGTTCCAGGTTATCACTTGGAGCGAGAAGTTGCTCTATGAACTCGGGATGTCACGGTGGAGCAATTAGGGTAGGTCTAGGAGTTGATCGGGGTCTAGGGTGGCCGGCATAGCTCGCTGGAGTGGAGACGGTGGCACAGGGTGAAGGAAAGACACGGCTAGAGGGGGTTTGGGGTCATGATACTGGTACGAGAGTGACTAGGAGAGCTAGGTGCGCATATTGGGGTAAATGGGCAGGTTGGGGTTGGTCGGAGTAGTGTTGGCGGCTTGCCAGAGTTCAGCGGCGGTGCGGCTAATGGGGTGAAGGGGTTGGAGAGATCTAAGGGCTCGAGCAAGAGCTTCGAGAAGAGTAGGGTGGCACCTGGGGGGAGGGCGTGTGCAAGCAGCATCGCAGCTGGGAAGCGGTCAACGGCGAGTGGCATGGCGGGGTTTAGTGGCAGCGTTTGAGTGGGAGGAGAGCAGCTAGCTTGGGCACCACTGCGATGCGGGAAGAGGTGGCTAGGGTCCGCACGGCGCACTCGACTTCAACCTGGCCCGTGTTGACAGTAGTTAGCACACCAATTTGTGAACCGCAAGTGCACGGATCAGTTGTAGCTCTTCCCTCAAAGTACTCCCCCAAGATTTACCAATCCGTAGAACAAGTGGATTTGCATGCTTAACTAGGTATTAATCTAAGTAACCAAAAGCACTTGGTGTATGAGATTGATCTAACTAATCAAAGCACGTAGAAAAAGTAAAGGTGCGCACAAGATAGATAAAATGCTTGTCCTAGGGATCTAGGATCACTTGCAGATCCAATCGCCAAGAGTTAACAAAACAAATCTAAGTGTTATCATGAGTGGATGTGAATCAAGCCCAACACTTTCCCTCCCACATACTAGTCACTACATACGGGTACTCAACTATCGAACAAAGAATACGGCAAGATGATTGTTCTAGGAAAGCAAAGATGCAACCCAAAGTAGTGTTGGCCAGCCATTCATGAAAGTACATCATCAAGATATGAAAGATAACAGATTGATCTCACAAAGAGGTTTGGCAATTACAAATCAAGATCTCCATACAACCCCGAGGATAAACAAAGACTTTACCCCATGATCTTACACATGTTGATAAATTTTAGGGTAAAGGATGCCCTGTAGATCAACTGGACCGAGGACGACAACAAACGGATCCAGGAAAGACCCAAGCCGATCGGCCTGGGCACCTCTGAGCCGATCGACTCAGGGGGTTTTCGCCTCCCCTGGTGCTCCTCTTCGCGTGGCCTCCTCTGGATCCAATATTTTCTCCATTTTTCCTACTTGTGGCAGCGGTGGATGGTGCTTTCGTGGTGATCTCCTCTCTCTCTCTCTCTCTCTCTCTCTCTCTCTCTCCCTCCCTCCCTCCCTCCCTTCCTTGATCCAATGATGTTGTATTTATAGTCCCTTTTAAGCGGTGGTTCTGGGTCAATGTCGGTGAAAAAACTCTAGAGGATGTCGTGGACGTCATGCTGAAGAAATGGGGGCTCGACCGGGCTCAGGATTGGGCTAGGCTGATCGGCCTAGAGGGTCCTAGGCCAATCGTCCTGGACCCTTTCTGGTCCTCCTGGTCCTCTCCTTCCTCATGCTAGCTCCCCTCAACGACCCATGTCCAAATATTCATTTAGCTCCTTGTGAAAACCCCCTTGATTATGTTGCATTTCTGCTAAAACACAACATGCTCCAAAATACAATGTGTATGCAATAATGAGGTTATTTCACGTGCCAAGTGGCGGGTTAGTGTAAGAATAAGCATGAAAATACTAGTTAAACAACACTAAAAGTGTGTAAATAATGAGCATCAATAATCCCCACGCTTAGCTCATGCTCATCCTCGAGCAAGTTTGATGAATGGCATTTTCTGAAGTGACCATAATGTCCTCCATATTCCGATGAATGGCATTTTCTAAGTACCGCTTCTCTTTCTTCTCTTGGAATGCATCTTCTTAATACTCCATCTGCTCCATATCTGTATAAATAAAATGCAGATCAATAGTACTTCTTGCTTTTAGCAATAACCTTTCTTCTTTCATTCATGTCCAAGTGATGCAAAGGGGCTCTTTTTATTGCTATGATAATGTCATTCATCCAATCATCTTTGTCAAGTATTCTATATAGATGATCATCTCTCATTCGATCTTCAGTAGGCTCTTTTCCGCCATCTTGTTGATACATTCTTGACAAATGATCCACCACAACATTTTCTGATCCCTTTTTATCTCTAATTTCCACATCAAATTCTTGTAACAATAATATCCAGTGAATCAAACATGGTTTGGCATCTTTCTTGGACAAAAGATACTTGATTGTAGCGTGGTTAGTGTATAAGATCACGTTAGAATTCACAATGTATGATCTGAATTTTTAACAAGCGAATACCACTGCGAGCAATTCCTTCTCCGTAGTTGCATAATTAATTTGAGCCTCATTTAAAGTCTTTCTAGCATAGTAAATTATGCGTACCTTCCATTCTTTTCTTTGTCCAAGAACTGCTCCAATGGCGTAATCACTTGCATCGCACATTATCACAAAAGGCAGACTCCAATCCAGAGGTTGAATGATAGGTGCGCTGATAAGTGATTGCTTTAAAGTTCTGAAAGCATGGAGACGATCTTCATTGAATTCAAAGTTGACATCTTTTTGTAGGAGTTGCGTCAATGGCTTTGTTATCTTCAAAAAATCTTTAATAAACCTCGTGTAGAATCCAGTGTGTCCGAGAAAGCTTCTTAATGACTTGATGTCTGTTGGAGGAGGCAACTTTTCCACAGTCTCAATATTTGCATTATCAACTTCTATTCCTCTCTCCGAGATTACGTGCCCTAATACTATTCCTTGCTTCACCATGAAGTGGCACTTTTCCCTATTCAGGACTAGATCAACTTCTCCACAATGCTTGAGGACTTTATCAAGGTTTTTTAAACAATCATCGAAACTTTTTCCATGCATCGAGAAGTCATCCATAAATACCTCCATAATATTTTCAATAAAATCTGAGAATCTAGCCATCATACAATGTTGAAAAGATGTCGGTGCATTACATAGACCAAAAGGCATTCTTCTATAAGCAAAAGTTCCATAGGGACAGGCGAACGTGGTCTTATGTTGATCATCAGGATGTATAGGGATTTGGAAGAAACCAGAATATCCATCAAGGTTGCAGAAGTGAGAGTGCTTTGCTAACCTTTCAATCATTTCATCAATAAACGGCAAAGGAAAATGATCCTTCTTCGTTGCCTTGTTCAACTTCCGGTAATCAATACACATCCTCCATCCTGTCACTGTCATCTAGGGAATTAGCTCATTCTTCTCATTTGTTACCACAGTCAATCCTCCTTTCTTTGGCACACAATGCACATGACTCACCCATTCAATGTGAGGTACCGGATAGATTATCTCAACATTAAGCAATTTGATCACTTCTTTCTTCACTACATCATGCATGGCATAGCTCAACCTTCTTTGATTCTCCACAACTAGTTTACATTGATCTTCCAATTGTATCCGATGAGTGCAGAAGGCCGGACTGATTCCTTTCAAGTCGTTGATCGTATATCCAATCACCTTTCGATGTTTTCTCAATAAATTCAGCAATTTCTCAATTTCTTCTTAGCTTAGCTCGTCGCGGACAATGACTGGATATGTCTTGTTGTCTCCCAAATATTCATATTTCAAACCCTTGGGCAATGGCTTTTGCTCGACATCTGGTGCTTTTCGTTCTTGTTGTGTCAAGTCTCCGATGTCTTCAAATTTTTCTTCATCCATAGTTCCATATTGTGGTGACAATGCTTCCGTCGCTTCTCCCAATTCATCATCTTGGCCATCCTCATTATTTTCCATGACTCTCAGCAAAGGTTCCCTGAAATTTTTAGCAAAGTGCACACTCTCTACCTCCTCATTATCAGGAGATAGAGGTAGAATTTGACGAGAAGCAGGTAGAAAATCGTATGTATATTTTGCACCATCAAGATTTATAGGCACTTGCCCTTCCCAGCATCGAGCACAGCGTTAACCAACTTAAGAAAAGGCCTACCAAGGATTATATCATCATGTTCATCATGGCAAGCATCAATAACAAAGAGATCAGTTGGTATAACTTTTTCTGAGATAGCAACATCTAAATCTCTAAGCACACCTAAAGGTTTGGTTGTTCTACCATCTCCCATGATTAATGTGATCGGGGTTGGAGCAAGTTGCAAGGTTTGACTATAAAGCTTA
Organism: Setaria italica; assembly: GCF_000263155.2. Lineage (NCBI taxonomy): Eukaryota > Viridiplantae > Streptophyta > Magnoliopsida > Poales > Poaceae > Setaria > Setaria italica. The sequence goes on along the minus strand of NC_028455.1, from coordinate 4,956,057 downwards.
TCATAAAGATTCAAAGACATAACACTTACATGAGCTCCTATGTCGCAAAGTGCTTTGTCGATGTGTTCACCATCAATTGTGCAATTAATATGAGTAGTAGGCAATGATGCTCCTTCATCTTGATTGGTACCGATTGCATAAACTTGTGCCAGACTAGCAAATGGCGATGATTCGAGCTTCACTCCCATGATCCTTTTCACTTCGGTGACATAATCTGGGTCTACTTCTTCTTCACTAAAAAACTTTTGAATTATTTCTCAGTTGTTTATTTATCAAGCACATACCCATTATGTCTTTCTAGTGGAAAATCTGCCTCTACAGCTCTGGCCAACCTCTTTTGATTTGGATATGGTCTATGCTTATCAAATATTTCACTGAAATCGATAGGCACCCAATCTATTTGTTCAAACTCTCGCAGGGGCTTTGTGTTGGCTAGACTTCGGGCTTTAGATGTTTCTGGTTTACCGTTCTTGATGTGTCGAGTGGGTTCCTCCTCCTTGTGTGCCGGTTCTTCTTCTTTTTGCACCGCATGTTCTTCTTTTGTATCTTTCTAGAGTTCTCTTCTGAAAATTCCAGCAAGTATTTATCCTTGATTTTCTTGATTTTGTACTCCAAGATTGATAGCTATCCCATTCTCTATTCACAGCTGCACCTCTGCTAATTTTCTGTAATAGTTGAGCAGCCTCCCTTAGTGTTTTCTCCATACGATCTCCTACTGCACATATTTGAACGAACTCCCGATATTTTTGGATTAGCATAAAATAGAATGTATGCAACAACACATCACCTGAGAATCCAAGCTTTGGTCCTTGTTCAAGTAATATATTAAATCTATCCCAGGCTTGATCTATTCCTTCATCTTCTCCTTGCACAAAATTGATCACTTCCTTTCAAAGGTTTTGAACTTTGCTTATGGAGAAAAATCTTCCGCAAAACTTTGTCATAAATGTCTCCCAATTACCCTTCACATTGAAAGAAGCTTCGGCATACCATCGTTTTGCTTTGCCTCCAAGTGAAAACGGGAACAAATTACATCTGAACCAAACTGGTGGAGCTCCCTCTTGTTGTAGCATGTCTTAAAGCATCATCAATCGCTCAATGTGCCTGTATGGATTTTCAATCTCCTGTCCTTAGAAAGGGTTACTCTTAGCCGTCTCGATGATTCCTTGATTCAATTTATATTGCGTGGCTGCAAGTATCAAGTCGAATTTCTGCATGTCGAATTGGTTGGTCAATGGTATTGCATAATCCCTTAGTGAGTTTTCCGCTTCCTCCTTATTTTGATTGATCAGGCCATCTGAACACAAAAACAAAAATAAAGATTTTCTTTTCTAGAGAAAAGCTTAGATGTTACAGGTTAACAAAAAATCAATATAAAGTTGAATGTAGCAAAACTAACTTGTTTCTCAGCAACGGCGCTAGAAAAGCTTGTTGACGGCAGTTAACACATCAATTTATGAACCGCAAGCGCACGGATCAGTTGTAGCTCTTCCCTCAGAGTACTCCCCTAAGATTTACCAATCCGTGGAACAAGTGGATTTGCATGCTTAACTAGGTATTAATCTAAGTAACCAAAAGCACTTGGTGTATGAGATTGATCTAACTAATCTAAGCAATCTAGATCAAAGCAGGTAGAGAGAATAAAGGTGTGCACAAGATAGATAAAACGCTTGTCCTAGGGATCTAGGATCACTTGTAGATGCAATCACCAAGAGTTAACAAAATAGATCTCAGTGTTATCATGAGTGGATGTGAACTAAGCCCAACACTTTCCCTCCCGCATACTAGTCACTACATACGGGTACTCAACTATCGAACAAAGAACACGGCAAGATGATTATTCTAGGAAAGCAAAGATGCAACCCAAAGTAGCGCTGGCCAGCCATTCATGAAAGTACATCATCAAGATATGAAAGATAACAGATTGATCTCACAAAGAGGTTCAGCAATTACAAATCAAGATCTCCGTATAACAGTGGCTTCCTGAACATTTGTTCATGTTGAAAGCTAGTTTATTTATTCAAGTTACTTGCTAGTAGAATTTATCGGCTTACAAATGTTTTTTATACTCTTTATCAGTAGCATATTCCTCCCTGAAATGGTTGCTAGCAAAATCATTATGGTTACTTGCACATGTCTTTTGTTTAACCTCTAGCATGTTGTCACCATAGTTCATTCCTAAACATGTTTCTTTTTGGTAGATAACATTATATTTATGTACTCTGCTTGATCTTTGAATCATGTATGATTGAGTTGCTGCACTATTTAAACTTGAGGTTATGCATGTGTCATCGCCTTTCAATCAACTTATACATATGCATTGCCATGTAGATAACTCGTTAGTTGCCGGTCTTTATGAATTGATCGCCGTGTCCGAGAGTGAGCAGCCCGAAGCCTCTCAAGTTGAAGCGCCACAAGACATGAACCAAAGTTCAAAAGAGCCCAAGACTAGTTTGGAACCTGAAATACTCATCTACAGATTGATGTGTATTTCAGATTCCAGATAAAGCCCAACATGAGGAAATAACTTTTCTTCATTGGGTTAAATAATAAAATTTCTACTAGGAGAAGCATGGATTAAACTGCGAACAAGAAGTTACCCAAGGATCCCAATCCTAGGAGTAGAAGTATCTTATCCCCTTCGATGGAGCTCCTGACTAAACAAAAGCAAGGTAGCTGAAACTACAGAAACATCGATGTCAAATCATTAATTCATTACGGGGGTGTTTGGATCCCGGGCTAAACTTTAGTCCTGTCACATCAAATATTTAGATACTAATTAAGTATTAAACATAGACTATTTACAAAATCCATTGCACAGATGGAGGCTAAACGACGAGACGAATCTATTAAGCCTAATAGTCCATGATTTGACAATGTATTGCTACAATAACCATTTGCTAATGATGGATTAATTAGGCTTAATAGATTCGTCTCACCGTTTAGCCTCCATATGTGTAATTAGTTTTATAATTAACTCATATTTAATTCTTCTAATTAGCCTCCGAATATTCGATGTGATATGGACTAAACTTTAGCTCCAGATCCAAACACCCTAATCCTCACAAGGAGCCAGAAACATTAACCGCCATCACCTCCTAGGATAACTTATGAATAAGAATCATAGAGCCAACAGTACATCTCCTAGGATAACTGTTGTCAGAACAAAGTCAGAACTAAATTCCAAATTGCCAACTATTCCGTTTATCAACCAAAAAACCAGCAATGGTTCATGACAATACAGAGACACATTCCACCTAAAAATTACTTCGTCAAAGTGTATGACATGTTTGTATTGTAGCAAGTTCAACTAATTCAGAGAATTTCTTATGATGGATTGCCAAACTTAATTAACCTTTTTTACAGTACAACGGATGAGAATGAACTGACCAATAGCAGTGCCTACCGACAAACCTACAGGAGATCTCACCCATCAGGAACTGCAAGGAGCACATCTGTGAACAGGAACAGAGAACATTGAATCATCCGAGATTTGCTATCCAGCGAGAGAGAGGGCTGTGGGTGAGGACTGTGCGGGGCCGGCGTGGAGGCGGTCGACAACTGAGGTTACTCACATGCCGTCGCCGCTTTCGTGCGTATAGCTGCCCCCTTCGCATGGTTCGCCTCCTCCGGGTTCCTGCAGTGCTGAAGGTCAGCAAGGATGTAGCGAGGACGCGCCAGAGATGGAGATCGATGGTGGCAGCCGTACTCATCGACATTGGGGAAGACCTGCTCGATTCGAGATGTGCCCTATGCGGCAGATTGTACGCAGTGCCAAGGGCAACTAGATGGCAACTCTGTAACTCTGTAAAAAGTGCCAAATGCTGAAGATGATGAAACTTAAACTTAGGCTCTGAAGCAATGATCTTAACTAGCCATCTCTAAGTTACTAAGTAACATCACTAGGAGGATTAACATAAATATACTTGTTTCCAAATAAATAAATAATGCCATTCACCTGCACTAATGGCAAGAAAATCTTCATTGATTTTATCAGTTTTGTATGTGAGTTGTGGATAACCTCAAAGTACAGTAGAATGTTATCTGATCTTCCTGTTTCTATTGATGTTATAATTGTTTTTAACCTTAATGGCTTATTTAGATTTGTTTAATTCAGTAACTATGTTCTTAGATCAAATATTTATTTAATATTTTTGCTACTTTCACATTATTATTGTTTTATTGAAAGCTATGGGTATTGATATAAATGTTTTGTTGCCCGTCACGATCACAGTATGCAATAAAAGCCCTTGATACCTACCTGCAAAATTCTCCAGATCGAACGGCCGATAATCATGATCAGACGGCCATAGAAATATGAAATCTCGCACCAAAAAACCAGAGGGCTCGATTGAGATTTGAGAGACGGCCTGGCACCCCACGCTTTCCCCTCCCCTCCCAAATCCCCGGCCCCGCCGCCGGGCCTCCGCCGCCGCCCTCGCCGCGGATCACGTTCGCGGCGGCTTGCCCCGCTTCCGTGCGGCGTCGACAGGAGGAGGAGGAGGCGCAGAGGCGGGGAAGGCTGTCGCTGGATCTTGTGGCGCCGCCGTGCGCCGGGAGTGATCATGAGCTCTAGAAACCTCGTCCGATCTCCCGTGAGTTCTCCCCCGCCGTTCTCGTCTGCGCCTTGTTTTTGCTTGCTTGTTTCTTCGTTTTGCCATGCCCACTTCTGTAGCCGTCGATACGATTTGGTTGCTGTGTGAAAGCGCGAGGGGAAAGGTTCTTGCTTTCTGAAGTTGGGGGAAGGAGATGGATGAGGAGTGGGACGAACATCTCAATTTTACCCTGTGAATAGCCTATGAGCATAGAGCTGCAAGCTTTGGGATATATTGCGTGTACATTGTTGTGCAATATCTATTGTCCTTTTGGTATCAAAATGCAGAAGCTAGAAGGCGTTTGAGATCTTATGCAGCAAGTGAATTCATCATGTAGCATAAGATTAATTGACGTTTAGGACATAGAAATTTGTTTTTCAAGTCTGATATTGCACACATTTCGGGATATCCATTGGAATTTGAGTTATCAAACATCTTACCAAATTTCAGGGATATGTTGCTTGTACAATGTAATTGTTTGCTTTCATCCTTAGCAAGTGTGTATAAAAATACCGCTTTAGAGATCATCTGTTTACTATTGTCCATTTTCGTCCATCTGCTTGATATTCTGCGGATTTTAACTAATATTGTCTAAGTTATTGGACGTACCTTTCCTCTTTTGCTCATATGTTATGTAATCATCATGGCAGGTTTCCTGTAGTGCTTCTATTAATGGATGCTTCACTTCCAATACATGTCGTTCAAGAAACTACCATCAACATTCTCATAACACTAGTTTGCAAAGTTTCCAAGCGTACCAGACTCTTTTGCCTCAAAAATTAAGAAAATCAGCTCAGCGGAACGCTTCATTTTTCACCCAGAGGAAGTTTATACCGCACTGTTCATCAGACCTTAGTACCTCATGCAGAGAAGAAGTGCCCAACTACTTAGCTGTCAGTGTTTTGCAAGACCAAGCAAATACAAGACAGGGAGCTGTTCGTAAAGTTCTTGTCATCTTGAATCCTAATTCAGGATTTCGAAGCACTCGGGATGTTTTCTACAAGAAAGTGCAATCGAAACTAAAGGTAATATGTTCCTAACTTTTCAGTCAAAACCTTGCCATTTATCATTTACACTTATGTACGGTGTATTCAATTGTTCATCTGATTTTCTTTCATATCCAATGAGATGAATATTGTTACCAATTTAGTTCTGTAAAATACATAGCATGCACAAGACCATGAGAAAAATAGATTCTATATGTGTTAGAAGAAGATCACTAATACGCTTCTTTAGTACCTTTACCTGTAATTTATATATTTTTGCGTTGAATTTTGATCTGGTGCAGCTTTCAGGCTTCATGATGGAAGTTGTCGAAACAGCATATGCTGGTCATGCAAAGGTTCTTGCTTCTACTGTTGACCTCAAAAAATTCCCTGATGGTAATATCTATTTTATATCATTTATTGCAAGTTTCCATTCTATTTCACCATTCAATGTGCTATCTTCTCTCTTGTTTACAGGTATTGTATGTGTTGGTGGCGATGGAATTGTAAATGAGGTGAGCTCTGTTCCTATGTTTATTTCTTCATAGAAACTGAACTGGGATACCTTGCTTTATTGCACCTATGGACTTTCATGTAGTACACATATAAGCCATGTATGTGTTTGATGGGTTTATTTTCGTTGATCTCATAAAAGCTACCAATTTGAGCTCATAGTTAGTGCCAACCTCCAAAAGTTGTTATTTACATGTAGTAATTTGGACTAGTATGTAGCACTGACACTTCTCTGAGTCTTCGCCTGGTGGTGGACATAACTGCACCCTGGACATATGTAGAAGCATTTTGGATTGTTTTTCTGTCTAAAATTTATTTATCTTGCTAATGATATACCTCTATACCAGAGGGGTGGTGGTGCAGTTGGCTAGCACGTAGGTCTCATAGCTAAAGCGAGTGATCCTGAGGTCGAGAGTTCGAGCCTCTCTCACCCCAATGTTTTGTCCAACGAAGGCCTTCGGAGGCACCGGTGCGTAGTGGAACCCTAAGGTGTGACAGTAATGTGAAGAGAGGCAGAGGCAGACCAAAATTGACATGGGAAGAGGCAATAAAAGGAGATTTGAAGGGATGGAATATACCCAAAGATTTAGCCCTGGATAGGAGTGCTTGGAAAACAGCTATTCATGTGCCCGAACCCTGATTTGTGGCTTTTGTTGGGTTTCAACTCTAGCCTACCCCAACTTTCTTGGGATTGAAAGGCTATGTTGTTGTTGTTGTTGTTGTAATGATATACCTCTATGTATCAATTCAGGTTTTGAATGGTTTACTTGGTAGAGATGATTTTGAAGTGGCAATTCGACTTCCCATTGGGATAATACCTGCTGGTTCTGATAATTCGTTGGTGTGGACTGTTCTTGGCATCAAGGATCCTGTTTCTGCTGCAATTGCTTTAGCTAAGGTAATTTGGTTATATTGTGTTCAACTATTTCATAACTAGGTCGTCCAACCATGAAGTGACATACTCCCTCCGTTTCAAAATGTAGGTCGTTATAACTTTTTTAGGTTCATACATTTTGCTACGTATCTAGATATAGTGTCTATCTAGGTGTATAGCAACATCTATGAACCTAGAAAAGCCAAAACGACCTACAATTTGGAACAGAGGGAGTATCTAATATCTTCAAACTTGACAGTACATATTAATTTGTAAGGTCATTCGTATTGCAGGGCAGTTTCACACCAATAGATGTGTTTGCTGTAAAATGGATCCAAGCAGGTGTTACTCATTTTGGTTTGACAGCTTCCTACTATGGTTTTGTAGCTGATGGTAAGTTTTCATTTTTCCGGATGTCTAATTCTGATGTAATGCACTTGATTTCTTAACTAGGTTCCAATTCTGTCGATCTAGGTTAGAAGTTATATAGAATGTTTGTTATTTAATATGAATTATTGGCTACCAGATAATCTGAAGTAAGGCATGGCCTCTAGCAAGATTATGATAATTGTTGTTTGGGCTTAATTGTCAGCATTTACCAAGGAAAAAAAAGGGATTTTACATGGGATGTTTGAAACTACAGGACATAGAGAGGTAAGGAGGGTGTGCCCAGTGCTGAAAGCTCCCACACAACGGAATTTCTAGAGTCTAACCATTGCTTAATTTTGGCAAGGAGGCTGGTTCGAAAAGGACTTGGAGATAAGAACAACAATAAATAATAGAACTTTGAGCCATGGTCTTGACAGCTAAATTAGGATTAGAAGGGGATATGCGGGTTCGTATGATATCTGGGTAATTGAAATACTCCCATAATCACTTCCGTTTGTATTGTCAAGATTTTTTTTTTGAGATCTACTCTCAAGAAATAGAGATAAATGACTTCAAAATTTGCACTACAGATATCAAGCATGCCACCATTGTTATTTGTATTTCTTGCTTAATTACATCTTATCGACTGATAACACTACATGCAAATCTACAATTCCAGATGTTCTGAAAGTGATGCGTCTTGTCTTCTACCTGTATTCATATATGCTATGTTTTAGTCAACTTATAGCTTAAAACATGTTCTTTTTCTTTCCAGTTCTGCAACTATCTGAAAACTTCCGCCTGCAGCTTGGTCCCTTCCGATATGTTGCTGCTGGCCTTCTGAAGTTCCTTTCATTACCTCAATACAGATTTGAGGTGGAATATCTGCCTTTATCACCTGGGACAAATCCTGAGCTGAAATCACCGACTGAAAAAAGTCATGAGCAACTTTCTGACGATGGCAAGGTTACGGGAGGTATACAACTTGATGGTAGGATTGGAGATAGCTGGGTTACCAGGAAAGGGGAGTTTCTTGGCATTTTTGTCTGCAATCACTTTTGCAAGCCTGCACGGGGGTTACTTTCTCCAATTATTGCACCGAAAGCTCAGCATGATGACGGCAGTCTGGACTTGATTCTTGTCCGTGGAAGTGGCAGACTCAAACTATTTTGCTTCTTCGTCGCCTATCAGCTTTGCTGGCATCTCCTACTCCCTTATGTGGAATATGTCAAGGTATTGTGACTGACTCGTATTTCTTCACATCACTCCTTGCAGCACTTAGTATAACCAGGTTTACAATGCCAGTTCTAGACATCCTTAAACTTACTAGCCTACGTTTTTCTTGTGTTTGGGGATACTTGACTGCCTCAATCAATTCCCTCGGTTTGTAAATTACCTTCCACTCATATGTGGTATTTGGTTTTGTAACAATTGCTCGCAGGTGAAACAAGTAAAGATTAGGCCGGTTGGCAATACTCACAATGGTTGTGGTGTCGATGGGGAGCTTCTTCGCGGAGAGGGCAAAACCGAATGGCAGTGCTCGCTGCTTCCAGCACAAGGCCGTTTGCTTGGTCGGCATCCCGGTTCTTCAAAGTAGCTCCCCCTGGCAGTCGTTCTGCTGTGTTGAGCAATACTGCCATTGTTTATTTATGGAAAGCAAAAGAATTTATCGTCCACTACTGTTTTCAACTATGTACTGTGAATTATGTAAAAAAAAATATTGTTCACAACCTTGTCGCGTGGTGGTCCTGTGGGGATGCGCTTCAAAAAAAGAAAAGAAAAGAAAAGAAAGAGTCCCATCAGGATGCTCGGTCCGGACTAGGGTGGAGGGAATATAGCAAACGGTGAGATTCATCAACTCTCCTTTCTGCACCATATGTTTCCCGCAATTTTATTGATTTCTCTTAGCGTTGATGATCAAGAAAGATTAGATTGGTTTAAGGCTAGTGTATGAAGTAAAATTGCGTAAACTTGATCGTCCTTTGATAGATACGGTCTGTTTTGATTCAGTTTAGTGAAAGTTTCGAATTTTTCTATGAAAAAAATAAAGGTGGAACACTACATTTAACACTTGTATGCGATTGGTTTGTTGACAATTCGCCACTTTCAGTGAAGAAGTACACCTAGCTAAGGGAGATTTTTTTGTTCTTGCTAGAAACAAGACATTTTTTCTTGATCTTATTTTTTTCCACATCCATTTTCCATAAAATACATGATTTGGAACATTTCACAACATTCTGTGGCTTAAAAAAACATGGAAACAAAACCTAAAAGCTTGCCTTCATCAGCTCAACTAAATTGCATGAGGAACCAGGTTTTTTTTTTAAAAAAAAACACCGGTTGATGTCAGCTGCCAACATGATGCTTTTCGCCCGCACATTACCTCTGTGACCTATCTGCACGCCTGCCTCAGTTCCCAGCGAGGGGGAGAAGAGCTAAAGGTGCGAGCGACGCAGCAGCATGTAGACCTGGCTTGGCAGGAGTAGATCGACGCCGGCCGGCTTGGGAGGAGCAGGCCGACACCGGGAAAGCAGCACGTCCTCGAACAGCTAGCAATGGCGGCAGCCGCAATAGGAGAGCCATGACGGGGCGACCAAAGTGATTAACCAGGTTCTTGGAGCGGTGCTTTGCCTCATTCTCTCTCTTCATCGCTCGATTTGCCTCTGGCAAACGCAAAGGAAGAGAAAACAAGGGATTGGAGTGGATTTTTCCATTCCTGTGAAATAGGCATCCCTCTACAGTATTCCAGAGGAAAGAAATCGCCGTTTCCTCCGTTCCAAACGCTCAGTCTAGCTTCCTTTCCTCTGCTTTGTGATTCCTACGATTTCCCTTTGAAAATCCTCCATTCCAAACGAGGCCTAAGAGGTTTTTAGACCTAAGAGGTTTTTAGGCATAACTCTTTATTCATCAACAGAGTTATAAGAATTACAAACACATTGAGGCGAATTTAACAGCCAAACTTGATTACCAAACTCAGCATAAATCGCACTCCTTGCGATGGTGTGAGCATCCACGTTCGAGCACATATTTTTATGAACAAAATCAGCAGTGCCAAATGAGGCTTAAGAGGTAGAAGATGACTGGCTGCAGTAGTTGCCTTGTTGAGCTGCATGGTTCATAATGGGCTGAGTGAGAAAAGGTAGCCCATTTATCTTTCATTTTTCTTTTTCTTTGATTTACACATGAAAAAACAGCTCGACTAGCTAGTCGCCGAGGTGTCCTGGACTCCTGGTGCCCAGGTCGCCTACTCGCCTCACCTCGATAGGGCGCCATGACAACTATGATGAACACAAAGGAGATGGGTTTTAGTCTAGGGTTCCAAAGACCCTGCTAACCCCTTCATTTTATTATATATTGGGAAAAACACTGAGTAGTTGCGGGTTACTGGATAAACGCATCTAATGAGGAATATATGGATCTCAGTCTAAGAGCCTGCACACCGGCACGGATATAATGACCGGATATAAAATCTAGTTCTATATATGGGCAGAGCTAGATGCCCCCTGCACAAGGATTACACAATTTGATACGCCAACATGATCTTGTTGAAATTCTTAAAATCTCGCGCGCAAACATTTCTAGTCACCGGCACAACAATTAATTAAAAATTATTTTGATCTGTTTTTGGGCACATGTTAATAAGTTTCAACCAAAGAAGAAGAAAGAAGCAGCAGCAAAGATTGATCAAAACTTCTACTCTAGTGCTATATAACGGCCACTGCGTTCCTAGGGTGAGATAGACCTTAACTAGTTATTTGGTATACAAAAATTGCAGACGATTTTTGCGTCCGACGTCCAGACGGCGGTACACAGAATAGTTCCTTACTTAGAGGATGCAAGCAATGATGCACCCAAGGTGATCTACTTCGACGGATGGTATGGACTGGGTGCTTCAGCTGTGCTTAGAGCTATAGCTGAGCATCCTCCACCATCTCTGTCGGAAAAAATCGATAAGATCATACACATTGACTGCTCCAGGTGGAAGAGCCGAATGGCACTGCAAAGGGCAATCACGGACGAGCTTAACCTTACTCAACATGTAGCAGCTGATTTCGACAAGCAAGACTAGGAGGATGATTTCATGGGGTAGACCAAAGCTCCAGAGCTGAGATTGGAATGTTGGTCTAAATTGATCTTTTCCATTAGCCACCGCCACAAAGGAGCAGTTTGAGGTACATATAGGCCAACCATGGGTAGGTGGCTTAGAAGCTAAGCAAAGCATCTAATAAAGAGCATCTAACACTAGTAGAGAACTGACATTCCATCTACCCCTTTTGTCCTGTTTAATATTGGACCCGTGACTAAAGTGGCGTGCCACCGAAGGCCACAATTGTTCCGGTTGGAGTTACCAGCCGGGATTAAACCTTTTGTCCCGGTTGGAGTTACCAGCCAGGACAAAACCACCAATCGGGACAAAAGGGGTTGTATTTTGTCCTGGTTAAAATTTCCAACCCCGAGCCACTCCACTCCACTAGCCTCCTCTCCATCTCCATGGCGATGAAGCAACCCTAGGAGAGGTGCTGTCCGAATTTTTTTCCTCATTTCCGTGGGGATTTCGCTCATCCAAAGGTTAGCTACTTCATCCTCCCTTCATTTATTGTTATTATGCTTTAGAGAGGGAGAAAAATGAGTTTTTTAGAATGTGGGAGAATGGAGAGGATTTTATTTATACATGTTTTTGAGCTAGAATTTGATGGATAGCTTTTATATACGATTCGTATTAGTTAAAAACTTGATCAATATTAGGTATGAGAAAAAATAGAGTAAATGTGTTTTTAATATTTAGTCATTGCAATAAAATTAAGGTAAATAAATTGTAGGTGTAACAAAATAGAATTTGGTTATTGCTACAATTTTTCATGTCACTGTAATTTAACAATAAATGTATTTCTTTGACCAATAATTTATTTATCTTATGTTTAATGCAAGAACTAAATATTATAAACAATAATATGTTCATTTTCCACATAATACGATGCAAACGGACTGGCAATGAATGTACCACCTCCGTTCCTCCAATCCTAGTTAATAATGTCTACACATGGCATAAATGTGCTTACGCTATTCTCTACACGTAACTCAATCTTCTCTGAAGTTTATGGAGAGTCACCTCTGCTCCTCCAGAACCAGAAAATAATGGTAGAACAGAAGAGCGTCGAATCTACAAACTCGAGCTGAATATCATAAAAGAATCTTAAAATAGTATTCCAAACACCTTTTGGAGCCTAATTCTCGTAATAGAAGTATGCTGGCCCAATATCCTCTTCAGGCAAAGATCTATTCACTGACCTTTGTCGGGCATACACCCCAGGTCCACGAGTAGGCCTTGGACGGCCCACCAAGGGACGTACTCGGACAAGATCAGAACAAGGATGGGCGTATCCTACTCGGATTAGTCTTGTATGTTTATGGAAAACTATTCGGGCCATTACCGAGTAGAACTCTGTAATAGTACCCGACTAGAACTCAGACTTGTAACCCTGCCCTCCCGTGTATATAAGGGCAGGCAGGGACCCCCCCCTCAGACAAGACCCGAACAGACATACACATCTCAACATAACTCAATACAAACCAACACACAGGACGTAGGGTATTACGCGATCTAGCGGCTCGAACCTGTTTAAATCGTGTTCCTTGCGTCACCATTGATTCCTTGATTCTCGACGACCCTTACCGCATAAAAGACCACCTAGGGTACCCCCTAGGCGGGTTGCCGGTCTAAAACACCGACAATCTTGACCTAGCGACTTTTGGTTGGTTTTAGCTTGCCACCATGGGCCATGCTTAGTGGACAGATCTTTTGCCTGGACGGGCTATCGTGTGTGTGCCACTACACTTCTATTATAAGAATGTGGCACTTGATCCAAAAGACGTTTGGACAATTATTTCAAGATTCATTTATGATATTCAGCCCGAGTACATGGATTCGAAGATCTTCTGTTGTGTCATTGTTTTCTGGTAGTGGAGGTGACTCTCGATAGACTTCGGAGAATATTGAGTTAAGTGCAAAGATGGCTTGGAGGGCGAACATTCTGCTATGTTGTACCATTATTTTAGGATAATTGACTACGTGAAGTCCACTATACAGTGTCTGTAATCTTTAGTGCATATGTATCTTTATTGTCTTGTTATGAGTGTAATCTTTATATGTATCTTTAGTGATTATTATGAATGTTGAATGGTGTAATTTTCATGTGAATTATTTTTATCTTTATGAACATACAAATATTGATCAAGTTCTTTATCTAATACGAAGACTTATGTTCATTTCTGTAATAATTTATTTATCTAATATTTTTTGCAAGGCTTAAATATTATAATCACATTAACTTTATATGCCTATTTCTCACATACATCAATTGAATATTATAAACATATATAAATTTGTGTGTTTAAATTAGTTGAGGTGAAGATTTATTCGATCAATATAAACAATGTTAACCACATATATCAACTGAATTTTTTGTGCGTTGAAATTATTTAATTGAATAATTTATTGATGATAGTGATGCATTAAAATAATTATTTTAGATACTAAAACAACTAGGATAGAATTAATGACTGATTCAAACTTATTTTAAATATACTTACTAATTTAACATATTTTTGCATGTTCAAAATATGCAAAGTTCTTATTTTTTCCATCATAAAAACCAGTGGAAGACATATATTAAATCTATTTGAAAACAGGTGGGAAATGAAAAATCCCAAAAAGAGCCTTTTTCGCCTCCCGCGCGAAACGCACCAATTGCAACCGGGACTAAAGAGGGGGGCCTTTAGTCCCGATTGCAAAGTCAACTCGGGACTAAGAGGGGAGGGGGTTAAAAGGCGCCCCCTCTTCTTCCCTTCCCCCGGTTCCAACACTTAGCCAATTTCAAGATCCGCACCATCGTCTCCTTCATCCGCCGCCCTGCTGTCGCCCGCCCCATCGCCATCCCGACATCGCTCGCGCCCCAGCCATCGCCGCCCACCGTCGCGTCTGCCCCGGCCATCGTCCTCTGTCGCGCCCGCCCCGGCCCGCCGCTTACGTCGCCCGCCCCGACCACGCCATCCTCCGTCGCTTCGGCCCACCATCCTCATCGCCCGCCGCTCCATCGCCCGCCCCGGCCGCCGTTCGCATTGCCGCGCTGGACTCCGCCGCCCCACCAT
>NC_028455.1:4842510-4941471 GCF_000263155.2 Setaria italica | reverse complement strand
TTCGTCCCCACCCCCGAAACCGGCGAGGGGTGGATCCAAAGACTCCCCCGCCCGCATCGAGGGCGCACACACCCGACTCCCCTCCTTCCCCGATGCTGCTAACCCCCCCCCTCGACACTTCGCTCCGGAGGAGGCGGCGTCCCCCCCTCCCCCCCCCCCCCGCCGGGGCCCTTGCTGACGCAAGGGCCCCTTTTTATTTAGAAAATTAGTAGAAATGCTTAGAAAATTTGGAGAAATGATTCAAAAATTAGTAGAAATTTGTCGGAATGCTTAGAAAATTAGTATAAATTAGTATAAATGCTTAGTATAATTTTGTATACATTTAGTATAATTTTTAGTACATTACTATAATTTAGTATAAATTCTTCGGAAATTAGTAGAAATTTGTAGAAATGCTTATAATTATTTAGTATAAATGTTGTATAATTTAGTATAAATGCTTAGTATAATTTAGTATAAATGCTTTGAAAATTAGTAGAAATTTGAAGAAATGCTTAATATAATTTAGTATAAATGCTTAGTATATATTTAGTATAATTTTAGATATTAGTATAATTTAGTATAAATGTTTCAAAAATTAGTAGAAATTTGTAGAAATTCTTAGAAAATTAGTATAATTTGGTAGAAATTTGGTAGAGGTGTTGTATATATAATTTAAGAATATTTTTTGTGACAATATACAAGAGGTGTTGTATATAATTGCGTGATTTTTTTAATGTTAAATTTCTTGTAAGTTTTCATGTAACATTCATCTAAATTTCATGTAATAAATTTGTTAGAGGTGTTGTATATATAATTTAATGTATAGTTTCATGTGTATATTTCAATTAGTTTCTTTTATTTCATGGTTGTTCTATGATTTCATGTTTATACCTTAATGTATCTATGATTTTATGTGTGTTTAAAGTAGTTGAGAGGGCAGACGAAGAGAATGCAAGGTATTTAATGGAGCAGATTATTGCTGGTGGTAGTGGCTCCAACGTGCCCATAACATACACCGACGAAGAAGGTAGCCAGGCGGACATGTTCCTCAACATGTCCGGTGATGGCAATGAAGAGCCCAAGCCTGAACAAAACCTTGCCGTGACGGAAGGTTCCGGCGAGATATATATCATTTCCATTATTTTACCCTATCTATAGTTTTATATTCATTATTACTATGTACTAATTAACGAATCTTGAACTATTAGCTCTCGGGATCAACAAAGCGAAATAATCCCCGAGGTCGTACAACGATAATGGAGGGAAGGCTTCACATCACGGAAGTGACAGAAGAGGGCAAGCCGATTGCTCCCGAACATGTGGCAAGAAAGTATGTGAGTCAGATCGGGGCAATCATAAGGGACAACATGCCCATCAGCATCAGGGAATGGAAGGGTTATAGAATTGATCCATACGCACTCCCACCAATACAAAAGGATATGTTGTGGGTAGATGCCAAGAAACACTTCACACTTCCTGAAGGTGTCGTAGAAAAAGATGTGAAAGAGTGGGCGCTAAAAAAGACGGCAACCCATTTCCAAACAATCAAGAAGATGCTGGATGCCAACTTTATCAAGAAGGGTCGAACTCCAGATTTCAATGAGTGGCCAAAAGTTAAGGGACCACTGAGACTCATTTGTCAAATACAAGACGAGCGAAGGCAGTGCGAGTAAGGTTTGCGTCAACGTTGCCAATGCTAGCAAGAAGGAGTACCATCATCGTCTAGGGCGAGGTGGTTACAACACTGCAATTCCTAAATGGCGCAAGATGGAACAAGATCTAATCGATCGGGGTATTGTACCAGCAACTATTGACTGGCCCGATCGATCAAAAAATTGGTATTACGCTCATGGAGGCAACCTGAGCCAAGAGAATGGGACACTTATATTCAATGAAACAATACGTCAGA
The DNA here is from genome assembly GCF_000263155.2 of Setaria italica. Classification (NCBI taxonomy): domain Eukaryota; kingdom Viridiplantae; phylum Streptophyta; class Magnoliopsida; order Poales; family Poaceae; genus Setaria; species Setaria italica. The sequence continues at coordinate 4,939,580 of NC_028455.1, read as the reverse complement.
AGGCTAAAAGGCTAAAGGCTTATCAAGAATATTGAAGATGCTAAAGTTGGGAGGTTGAAGGTGGATAGAGAGAATGATGAGCTCATATTGGCACTCGGGAATCCCGAGCACCCAAGACGTTGCCAAGGGTACAGGGTCGTTCTGTGGAAGTACGCTTTTCAAAGGGACATCGACTCGTATAGAAGTCGCAAGCGAAGAAAGGAACAGCAAGAGAAGAGTTGGCGGCGCATGTTAGAAGCCAAAGTGCATTCACAAGAAGTAAGAATGCTGGAGAAAATAATCGTCAAGTGGCGCTGGCAGTTACCGAGATGGCCCAATCTGGAGCACTGTCGGATCCAAATATCGTCAGCCCTTCTCAACGTCGAAGCAGCTGTGCTTCCACAGGGGTTCCCGATGAGCAGATGCCAAGATTACCCGTGGACGACCAACGGTACCCTATGGATGACATCACACAACGCACCTCATGTAAGCTGCATAGACCATTCGACAACATCACTATTAAGGTATACATATACATAATTTATGCAATCTTCTCAATCAATCCATGCCTCGAGAGTTTAATAACATCTTTATTTCTGTTATATGTACAGGTGGCATACGGGAGTGCCTTACCAATCCTGCCAGGGCAGACAAGCCATAACATGGAGATTCCACCTGGCTATGCTAGCATCGGCCTAGAGAAAATTGTTGATAGTCAATATGAAGACCTAGAGCTCGACCTCCCGGGAGGTGACGGGGAAAGGATACTAGGAGATGCGCTTCACAGGATCATTCTATGGCGCAAATGCTACATCATCATCCCCGGCACGGAGGCATCACTGCTCCCTGTAGATCCCCCGCAGCGACCATCTCCTCAAAGCTCAAGACCGTCATCTCCAGCACATCCTGCTCCAGGACCGTCGCCACCACCGGGACCATCGCATCCTACCTGATCACCGTCGTTGGAACTAAGACGCACATCGAGCAAGGAACCTGCAGCACCTCTGAAGAAGTCACGACCACCACCTTCCAAGCCAAGGCAGCAAAAGAAGAAAACAAAGAAGCCTGAACCCACTGAGAAGCTACCGGCCGACATGACTCAAGAGGAATTGCGGGAGGCATCCAAAGCAGAATGCAAGGAGTTCTTCAGAAAATGCGCTGAAGCAAAAAATAGTAAAGGAGATGGAGCCAAAGCAAGTAGATCTAACAAAGTTAAAAAAATGTATTGCCATGTCAAAACAAACCAAGGAGACTCTACTATCGAACTACGACTGGGCTTTAGTTAAGGCTGATGAGAAGAAAAAAAAGGTGAGGAGCGTCATCTTCAAGTCGTGATGTCCCCCGGCTCTGGGATATACCAAATAAAGATGCTCAAACTGTAGCAGCAATACCCTTAGAACAACAAATACATGTTGTTGGATTTATGCAAGAAATAGGTATGTCTCTTGCTGAAGTTCTAGGGCAAGTTGATCTGCCAGCTCCAGAGCTAGTTGTACCTAAATGGACCTTTGAGCTAGCGAAGCCTCTAGTAAGGCCTAAGTTGGTATGGAAGCTATCCACGAAGATGTACGAATTCCGTGAATGGTACATAAAGGAGTCTACCGACGAGAGGCTCATGTTCGGTCTTCGGGTTAAACCCATAGATTTTTTCGGCGACGGTGGGAAAGTCCTGTGGATGGAATTCAAGGATATATATGAAGTGTACCATCAGCATGCCCTTGACGTCTCTCTCATCAGCGTCTTGGTTCTGTAAGTGTCTGTTTATCTATATGTAAATTTTGACTCATATCATTATTTTTTGTGTGTGCGTCACCCTACTAACTTCGTCTTCCATTTTATGTAGGATGCTAATTCAAAGGTGCCGCAGAAAATCGTACTTCAATGTTGGCTTCATGGATCCATCACTCGTTAACCAAAAGCAGATACGGGATCAGCCAAAGAAAACATTGGAGGCGGTATACAATTCTTGGACAAACAACATTACAAGAGTTACATATAACTGCCATACAACTTTGAGTAAGTGATGGTACCATCTATTTTTATTTTTTTCCCTTACCTACTTAATGTTAGTTACATTCACGTATGCAGTTTCGACTGGATCCTCCTAATAATTATAATTGATAGAAGCCACGTCATTATGTTCGATTTGTTGAGGAAACCACCGAAGGAGTACCAAGACATTCAAGACATGCTAAACTCGTAATAATTCTGGACCTTTTTCTCTATGCAAAAGTTTGTTTTCTAAATTTTCACCTAACTCTATATCATTCATTATTTTAATCCGCAGCACATGGAAAATATTTCTTAAGAAACATCATGGTCCGTTAAAAGAAAAACTTTCATTCAGATTTGACTTCCCAGTACGTATAAAGTTTACACATTTTGTAGATTCTATAACACGAACATTTCGTAACTTGTTTTTTTCCCACTAAAGTGCTTGAGACAGGAACAAGGCAATAATCTATGTGGATACTACGTCTGTGAGTACCTGCACAATTTTGTGGGACCCAAGGTGCTAACGCAGCATGATATGAATGTACATAAAATAAAACTATTAACAATTGATTGTTTTCTAGCTCATTATATTTAATTGTTCGTGTAACATTAACATATTTCCAAATTATAGATGTGGAATATTCAACATAGCCTCTTGGAGAAGGAGAGAATAGGGGCAATATGTGAAGGTCTCATAATCTTCCTAGTGGACGAGGTGATAAATTCAGAGGGAGAATTTCATTACAACGGACGTTCATTAGACGCACCGAGCAACACCACGATGGGAGGATCCTAGGAAGGAAGTGGACAAATTTTTGTATATATAGTGATTGTATAAATACTAGTTTGATTTGTATAATATACTAAGAGTCGCCGAACTTAACGGAGCCACGTACGTCGACGTTAAGGTCAGAGAAATACTCCCGGCGCCCGGTCATGTGGTGTGTGGCACCACTGTCGAGGAACCAGCCGTCGACCTTGTCGTCACTGGTGTCGGTGTTTTGTACCCGGCAACCTACCGAGGGATATCCCGAGGTAGTAGATTGGTTGGTAGGGAATCGTCAGACCTGGAACTTGAAGGTAAAAGCGAGGACACAAGACACAAATTTATACAGGTTCAGGCCGCTAGAGTAGCGTAATACCCTACGTCCTGTTTGGAGTGTTGTATATTGCGCCCTGCACTTGAGTATTGTTTGGTGTTGAGGATTTGGTCCTCTGTTGTGATTTTATGAGGTCTTCGCCTACCAATCTAGGGACCCCTTCCCTCCTTTATATACTCAGGGGGCGGGATTACTAGTCAGTTACAAGGAGTTCTAGTAGGATTACATGGTATGAGTCCTAGTAGGATTACAGAAGAATCCTAGTAGGAGTCCGTCTTCTTCCTTCCTTGCGGGTACTGGGGATCTATCCCCGACAAGCCTCCGAGCACTTCATAGTCGAATGCAGCAGCCTTCGAGTACTTTTCAGATCCCTGCCGAGTAGTTTAGTGCTTTTCGAGTACTTTGTTTGGTTGAATCTTCAAAATTCCTCAAAGCGGTTATGGTGTGCTTAAATCCTTGATCGTCTTGATTTTGTAATCTTCATCTTTGGAATGTGATATGGAGGACGGCGTAAGTCGCACTCCATATGGAGTAGCCCCCGAACCTTAGGTTGAATCGAAGAATCAGACTGAGAGTCAATAAAATTTTGAATCGTTTTCTTTCATCTTGAAAAAAATCAACTATTGGGTATAGTTTATCAGCCCCCAAGCCTTGGAATGATTAAATAATCAATCCGAGGGTCTTTAGTCTTCACGCTAGTCATCTTTTTAGTAATTTTGCGGCATCCAGCTCCCAAGCTATGCGCCATGTGTGCCGTAGAAGCCACGTTGAGTAGTTATTTAGCGCTTAGCCCTCGAGCTTGGAAACTAGCTTAGCCATTGGAGATATTCTGAGTAGTAATTGGCACTTAGCCCCCCGAGCCTAGGAGCTAGCAGAGCCTTCTGCTATTGGAGGTACGCTGAGCATTCTGGAGAGTCGTCGCCGAAGCTTGACCTGCAAAAAGAGATGCATATATTATGTAGCATATTTGTAGAATTTGAAACTACTGAAATTTATTCAGTGATAAATATAATATAAATGTTGTGTGTCGTACTCTTATTTCGACCATATTTTTTCGGAGTAGTTAGCCTATTACGTTTAGGCTCCCACATCCTGTTTAGCCATTGCCACTGCGTGTGAGATTTTTATCTCGTGTACGCGTACTGGCACTACTACTACAAAAATCTTTATCTCGCGTCCTAGCGTTTAGGCATGACAGAAGATCTAAGGCTTTCACAAATTGAGGCGTGTTCTACTTGAGTAGCATAATACCCTACGTCGTGTTTAGAGTGTTATATATTGCACCCTACGCTTGGGTATTGTTTGGTGTTGAGAATTTGGTCCTCTGTTGTGGTTCTAGGAGGTCTTGAGCCTTTGGCCTACCGATCTAGGGACCCCTACCCTCCTTTATATACTCCAGGGGGCGGGATTACTAGTCGGTTACAAGAAGTAGTCCTGGTAGGATTACATGGTACGAGTCCGTCTTCTTCCTTCCTTGCGGGTACTGAGGATCTATCCCCGACACATAGCTATCTTCTTCCTTCTTTGCAAGTACTGAGGATCTATCCCTGACACATAGCTAACTGAAGAGCTATCTTCTTCCTTCCTTGCGGGTAATGAGGATCTATCCCCGATACATAGCCAGCGGAAGATATCAGGGCTGTTCATCCATTTTCATCGTGTGTTTCCAGTACCAATACACCGCTGCCACAGATATTTCACGGAAAAATGTTGGAGTAAACCTATATCAGGAATATTTCAAAACAATTGAAGCACGCACCATATCGAAGAGAGAATAAGCAAGGTCACAGCTTGTATACAACTTCACATGTTTGATTGTGACACGTCTCACGACAACTATACCGGGAAAATTTTGCTAAGTCTTACAATCCTAAGTACACCTAGCCCACTCGATGTTCAGGACAAGTATAAACAAACACCAAGAGTTTATTCTCGATCACCTTCAGCCTAGGACCATCAGCAACCTAGTTGTCTGATGATTACATGAGTATGATAAGCTTTGACACAGTCAGGATTAGGAGCTGATGGCCAAAAAACACTAATGCTTTACAACGGTAACAAGCCCTGGTTAAACGCGGGCGATGCTCATGCTTCTCCTCTTGTCCTTTTCAAGCTTTGGCTGTCGGTGATGAACCTGTAGGTGAGGGGCATGTATCCAGATCCCGTTTGCTCCTCGATTTCTTCATCTTTGCTTTGAACCTGGACTTAGCCATCAAGGTGTCAACTGTGTTTGCAAAGTTACCAATCGCCATTGCAATCAGCAGGATCCCACAGACCACAACCTGTGAAAGAACACAAAGCTTATAACACAGATCAAATACCATGCAATCCTTGTCGCATTAACAGCTAAAGTCTCTGACCTGCCACTCAGGGATGACGCCAGTATGAGCTGTACGAAGAAGTAAAAACCCAACATAACCCTCGAATCCCTACACAGAAAGGAAAATAAAATGAGTACTCCAGCGGCCATAGACTTATGAGAAGATTACAGCTTTGTGCAAGATTGATGCAATCATAAGCCAGTCAATTGTGTGAAAATGCTATTTGATACAGAACACTTGGTGCTGTCATCAAAAAGATTTTCATAAAAATCAGCTGTTTTCTACAAAATATGCAAAGGCAATTTTATGACTAAAATAGGAAAGCTAAAACAAAATTTTGCAACTTATATCCTATGACCTTAACTAGATAATTACATGTAAAATAAGAAAACCAAAATAAAATGGCAACTTATAATCTTATATGAGCTTAGGTAGATAATTGTGTGCTGCCATGTTTCACCATGCAGCCATAGGAAGGAAGCAAACCTGCAAGAGAAAAAGAAGAGGACACAACAGCAACAATTGACCCTCAACACCGGCAGTCTCTCCCCATACGACATCCATTCTTTTAGCCTGATGGCAAAGCAAAATTCCAGTTACAAATTCAAATATCAGCATATGTGTATATGACTGCACAGGCAAATGTCATGCAATGAGTAACACAATCATGGCAATTGTGTAAAACTTCATCAAGACAATAAGAATCAGATCACCAGAGTAACAATCTAGACAAATAGCTCATTTTTCTTTCCTTTCTTGTTGTTAGAATATTACCTTCCCCAAAGCAATCCTAGTATATAGTCTTTGACGCTGATATCTATTCTGCAACATCATGACAAATCCTTGCATAATGGCCCAGCACAGAAAAAGTTCCACGCCTCTCTGTCAAAAAGAAAAAACAGATTAAGCAATGCATTTCCATACATTACATGATGAAAAGATCTAAACTGCGTACCTGTTTACGTGGACAATCAGGTTGTGATTGTCCCTTTATCTCCCATGTCAGACTTACAAGAGCCATCAGCATGGCACAATAGTGATGGAGTATCCACCTTAAGAGGACGAAACAACAAGAAAAGACAGAATTTTTAGACCAAAGACCTTGGGTCCTGCTTTATATTGAAAGCAATTAAAAAAAGCTTAAACAGAATAGTGGATAAATAGGTCTTGAAAAACAGAGAGTTTGCCACATGCACTAATTTACAAGCTTTAACCCACATGCTACAACATCCATAGTTTCTTCAGATAAGCTTAAATGCTAGGGCTTCAGTGGTCCTTACCAAGGACGGATATCACTTCCATTAACTCGCAGTATGTTCTCACGCAAAGCTAAAGTTGTATACAGAAATAACAACCAAGCCTATAAAAGGTAAGTTGAGATATCAGTGTCTTTTAGCATTTCATGAATCATAGGATTCATTCAACTGATGCTGCATTGTCACAAGCAAGCATTAGACAGTACCTGGTATAGCTGAACTGGCAGTGCTGGAAAGCATCCATTCCATAACCATTGTCGAAGAAACAATAGAATCACCGGAAAACCAAGAAACAGTAAGGCAGTTCTATCCTGGAAATGAGGGACACAAACAAAAATAAGATTTCTTGCGAATCTGCATTTATATCTATATATTTTTCTCCATGGATCTAAAATTGATAGCTAAGTAAAACTCCTCCTGAATAAGCAGATTAAAAGGATGCATGTAGTTCATGGTTCCTAATTTGTGTTCTTAAAGGTGCTCAAGCATAGAACAATCCAAATAAGTTGATGGAAAAGTATTAATATCATCAGTCGATATTCTCCTAATATGTTGCCCGTTCCATTTTGCACATTAAGGATGCTAATTTCAGTATCAGTCTCGCAACCTTTACCTTGAAATATATGGTATAACCAACAAGGCTTTTCAGCAAATGGATGGATGGGATAAATCAAGACAAGCTAGAGTTACATCGCTGAACTCATCATCATCCCACTAGGAAAAGTGAGGGAGTCAAGAGGGTTGCTATATTAGTCATTTCTGTAAATTTAGATAAGTCAAGTTACTCGGCCATATTTTCATAGGAAAATGTGAGTACATTACTTGGACATTTTGAAATTAGTTAGTAGATCAACTTTCTCAAGTTCGACCACTATGTTGACTGAATGGTGTCAGATACAAATGAATTATCATAAGTAGCTACTTTGTCAGTTGAGCAGCACAGACCTGTAACTTTAACAACTCTCTGTGCTTCCCAAATTAACTCCGATATCGTACCAGTCTCATGGTAAAAAAAACTTTTACATTTTGATCATACATGTTTTCAATTAGTAGAAGCTTTGAGCCAATTAAAGATATAGCATTGTTCCTAGATAATTCGATCAAGAAGCAAACCAAATTTCAAAACTCTACATCAGCCTCAAGCACACTTCTTATGCTTCACCAAAATTCCTCATTTTAAAAACACAACTTGACACCCAGAATACCATGAATAGTACACTTTAACACATACCCTGTAGCTATTGTACTCCTCCTTCACCTTGAGCTGCACCTCTTTCCTTGTTGCACGCAAATTCACTGGGCCCAAGAACATCTTCAGAAAAGCGCCTGCAAACCCAAGAGTAGTACAGGACATTATAAATAAAATAGCTAAAAAAAAGACAAGAGCCAGGAACAAAGATCAAGCTCAAAACAACTCAAATTACCATGCGTCTTGCTCGGGAGCAGCGACGCGACGTCACCGTCGGTGATGAGGCACGTCGCTCGATCCAAGTCCTCCTCAACCTGACACAAGACCAGACCCACATCAAAACGAGCAAAGAATGGGCATTGCGGCGATCAATCAGCGGCAGGCAAGCAAAATGACGCAGTGATTCAGGAATCCGAGGACTCGGAAAGGTCCCTCCCAGGCATACAAACGCCACAGTACATTGGCACTACGAGAGCTGGCACTATTACAGCAGGCCAAATCACAGCTCCACACGAGCAGATCTCCCCGGCGATCCAACACCACCGCCCCCACGCCACCCACCGCCCACCGACGCGGCACGCGGAACCAAGCCAGCAACGCGCGGAGCCCTAGGCGCGCCGCGGCGATCTCCTCCATCCTCCCCGCCCGCAGACACGCCGCCGCCGCCGCCGCCGCCGCCGCCGCGCGCACGGACACAAAGGGACTCGGGAGGCGGGCACGCACGCACACACACAACAGAGCGCGCGGGTGCGCGTCGGCCAACGGACCTTGTCGCTGTCGGCGTGCGAGGCGGCGGCCGCCTTCCGCAGCCGCCGGACCTCCGCCTGGAGCGCGGCGGCGCGGTGGCGCAGGGCCTCCTCCTCGGCCCGCGTCCGCGTCAGCAGCGCCGCCGCCGCGTCCTGCAGCTCCCGCGCCTGCTCCGCCACGCGCGCCGCCGCGGCCGCGGCCTCCTCCTCGCCGCCTCCTCCCTTCCTCTCCTCCTCCCCCATCTCTCCCTCTCTCTCTCTCCTCCTCTGCTCGCTCCTCCCCCTCTCTCTTTCTCTAGAGCGGCTAGTCTCTCTCTCTCTCTCTCTCTCTATAGAGGGAGGCCGCGGGAGCTGTGGGGTGCGAGGCAAGCGGCGGAGGCTGACGGGCGGGCCCCACGGCGAGGTAGGGGGAGGAGAGGAGGGTGGGTTGGTGATTTGATTTGGGCCGAGCTTCCTTAGTTTAATGGAGTGTGTGAATGTGATGAGATTTGGGGCCCTTTTAAAAGCTGTTTTAATTCGGGGGATGTAGATGTAGATTTGGATGTGGATGAGTAGGATTTTTGGCTTTTGTTCTTGCTTTTTTTAAAGGGGGTTTGTTTGTATTTTAGGGCTTTTTGGAGGGGCTTCAGTTGCTTGTTGTTTGGAAATGCGGGGTGTGAGTGGGTGGGTGGCATGGTATGACATGCACATACATGTGTATCTTTTCGTGATTTTCCTTTCAAGTCGTGTCTGCGCATGGCGCCGTGCACGTCATCAAGGAAAAAAGATTTAGAGCTTTAAACTTTATGACATCGTGGCATTTGTATTTTTCGATCTTCCGTGTTGGTAAGAATGGATAGCTTATCTCCAGGGACTGGGACTAAAGTTTCCTTTTTGATCTAGTGACTAAAGGACATTAAATGAGTTGAACAATGACCAACTTGCCCCTAATCATTGCTGCCCCTGCCTTTTTTCTTCTCTGCCTCCCCACGCAGGGACACGCAGTACACGCGCGGGCGGTGGCGCGAGAGTACGGAGGCAGCACAAAGGCAGAACGGCGGCCTGGTGAGCAGCTGGCGAGCTAGGGGCGGCAGGGGTCGGCGGCGGGGCAGGTGCTAGGGAGGGCGGGAGCGATAGCAGGGACCGGCGGGTGGTCGGGGGCGTCGAGGGCCGGCTGCGGGATGGGTGGGGTGGGGTGGGGTGGGGGTGGGGTGCTGGGGGAGGGGAGCTGGTCACGAACGGGCATTAATGAGGAGTACAGGGTATCCAGAGTATCTTTTAGTTCCCATAAGCAACTCCTTGGAGACTAAAGGGTTAAATCTTAGGAACTAAAGTTTAGCAACTTTTAATCTCCTATTTATCATTTTAAGGAGTAAAAAGAACTAATCTTAAAGTTTAGCAAGGGTAAACCAAACAGGACGCAAGGATACAAGGAGATGCCTTCGCTTTTTATGTGCCAATATTAATGTCGTTTATGCAGCTATTTTCTGTGTATTTCTGTGCTTCGTACTGAAGCAACACAAGTTAAGCAACACATGGATTATACAGTCAGGATCAATAGAATATTTAACAATATCTATAGCAGCTTGGTACAATATCTACGTATATCAGTTTGTTTTTTTCATATTTTTATCGAGTAATCGTGTATGGGACAAAATTGATGGAAAGAAATTAACAAACACATCAGAGTACGAATGTTGCGTGCCACATGTTGGACTATCGAACTTCCATACGAGCGTGATGCTCTTCTTATTTTTCACATGCAGCTATTTTTCTGCAAAACATAATTGCCGTAGGTTTGTAGCCGCATGTGTGTGTGTGGTGCTGTGAGCAGATGAGACGAACATCAGGACTGCCGAAAGCAGGTGAAGTAGCATGGGTTGCTTCGCTTGTGTTTACTTCTCCGAGAACTGGACAGGAGGTTTGCCATTGAATAAAGGCAAAATGGACAACGAACTTGGTTGAAACTTGAGAGCATAAGCGCCCAGCAAAGTGTGTGGAGGGAGGTGAACAACCTCACCACCACCCTGGCCCATTTATGAACAAGCATTATTCTACAGTTCATGTCTCATTCTGTTTCCCCGGTTCCTAAAGGCATTTCTAAACATATATCATTTTGGAGAACAAATTAGTTTATTTTTCGAACTAATGTGTTTATCGTAAACATCAAGGATAGCACCGTTGCGAGATATATGTGCTCACATTATACGTGTTATGAGAAATAACCTCAATTGACTATCACACGTTCAGTGACTTTAAATCGCATGAGCTTAGAAAAATGGTCAAAACCCCTGGTATCGACTTTCATCGAGAATCCAAAACCACGAGTGAAGAAGAATATAGGCCATGTCTGGAAACACACAGATTTTGACAAAAACTTCCATAGAAACTAAGTACACACCATTCCCACCTTCTGGATGATCATCAGCGGTTAACTAAAAAGATGCGTTAATCTGACATCTGGCCACCAATGTCCGGCGTCCAGTCCTATATATCTCATATGTCCTTAGAGATGTAGACAGTAAAAGTGAAAGAGTATCAAGATTTGATGGCATAAGAACGATTTGAAATAATGGTCGATGGCCCTTTATTTCGAGTCCAAAAACAACGAATCAAAAAGAATATAGGTAGTTCCTTTTGGGGGGGAAAAAAAAGAATAGAGGCAGAATCATTTTGCTGGCGTGGACGAGACCTGTAAAATAAACATTGTAAAAGGACATCTCTGGAAAACACGCAGATTTTGACAGAAATTTCTATAGAAACTACGCACCACTTCCCCTTGTGGATGAAGGATGATCATCAACAGTTGATTAAAAAGATAACTTGATTTGACACCTGCCCACCAATGTCCAGAGTCCAGACCTACCTGCCAGAAACGAAAACACAAAACTGAGCCATCACAAACGATCCAGCACAGGCCTGCTGCAGAGAGCCACGGAAAGGAAAGGTGCATTTGCACCCACACACCCACACACCAGCAGACAACGCATACGCGATTGCACAGGGCGGCGTACGTAGCACGTATACATACATGTACGCGCGACAGCGACGCGTCCAAGTCGTCTTATAAAGATCGACACCAACCGTCCTGGCAATTTTTTTTTTTGTTCATATAATACGTGCTGGGTGTATTTGTTCGTAGCGTACCAAGTACCATACCAGCCGTTGTGCTGTGGATCCTGGATCCTGCCTGGGCACTGGGCAGCTGAAGATCGAACAGTAGTGTCGGCTGTTCAATGTTGAGTCTCCAACAGGCCCCTGATGCTTCGACCAACCGACGGGGATCCAGCGGCAACATTGCCATCAGCTCGCCGAATTGACACTATAGACTATACGACACAGCAACGTGCATGGGTTAAGGGGCCTTGGCGTGTAGTACACGTGGAGGATTAATGGAGCTGCTAATATTTCGGCGGCCATAGAGGCACCACCAGACACGGGTTCATGGTGGTAGCTCTTGCCCTGTCTACCTGCTGCCTGCAGCCTCTTCTTGTTATCCATCAGACCATCGTCTGCTGTTCAGATCCCGCAGCTAGAGTTTACTGGCGTGGTGGTAACACCATGGCATGGATGATACTTCCTCCTGTGAAACCCAATAAAAATGCATGTGACCACACAATTGACAGCAACATGTTAAAAAAACTGCAGCTTCAAAAAAAGAAGTTTCAGTACAAGGAAAGGAAAGGGGAACCTTATTTTTGTACTCCTCTCTCCGTTCCAAATTGTAAGTCATTTTAGTTTTTTTAGGTTCATAGATATTATTATGTATCTGAAATTTGAAACGACCTACAATTTGGAACAGAGGAAGTATTAATTAATAAACTGAGGAGAAGTCAATTCACTTCCTTGTCACGTGGTACAACCCACCAGCACCTTTTTTAGCTGCAAGTAATGGTTGACACGCCGTGGAAGTAACTAACACTCCATTAATAAGAAAAATCAAGATTGGCCATTGGTTAGTGAACCCGATGGACACTACTGCAAACTTACTCCTACTACTTCACAAGAAGAGGAATCAAGAGGAATATCATCAGCTCATTCCGATGCCATGCTTGAACTGAAAGCCCGTAATGTTGTGAGATGTATGCATATCGAAATAGTTTCGGCGGAATCACCTGAACTGAACATCTCTTTTGTAGAACACAAAGGAGTTATGGAAAGATGAAATTTGGCCGGAGAGCAAACACGTACCTGCTAGACGGAGTACGCAGCATGCAATCCATTTATTGGGCTAGCGTTTGTAGTAAATATTTGCCCCCGTTTCTGTGCTAGCGTACGTAGCCTCTTTTTAAGATGATGTTGGGCCTGGACCATCTTCCGTGTTGTATTCATGTGTGCAAATTGGGCTGTGGTTGTGGTCGTAGAATGTACGCTGTCTGCTGGTGAACAATTGATTGTTGCCATTTTGCTAGGCGAGAGGCAATAACTACTGCGTATATAGTAGTGTATGTGGATTGAAACGTTGCATTTAGGGCTCTGTTTCTGCATGCTTATACAGATGCAAAGCCTGTGTGCTCAATCCTATCAGTCTGAAGAAGTGAGAAAGACTGGTTGGCTATTGATAGCATTCAGTTATCATTTAGTGATTGTGATGTTCTGGGAGATAACAGCAGTGCATGTGTAGAGATAACAAAGCTCTCAGGAAGAACAGCAATGTGCACAAGAAGTTAGCGGGTTTCATTTTTCAAGGGGAGAAAGGACTAGAAAAAAGAGCGTACTCCCTCCATCCCGCAAAGAGTGTACTTTTAGAAAATTTCAGACACAATATAGTGGTGAGAAATGTCTATATTGCCTCTAATAACTAATACTAGTTGTGATTGAAAATAGTGATGTATGTTTAGTTTTCTGGATTCTAAATAAATGCACGTGCATTGAAACCAGAGAAATAACATCAATTGATCATTTGATTGGCTCTATACACTTCTCCATACGCTTTTTATTATTGGTGTGAGTGTTGCTTTAATTAGATGAGATTTACTAAGAGATAAAAGAACGCTTTTTGTGGGATAAATTTAAAGTTCAGAAGAACACTCTTTGCGGGAGGAAGGGAGGAAGGGAATATGCAGATTTCTAAAGTTTTATGAGAGATTTATTACCATTTGGCCAACAAAACCGACAGTACCCAAGCAGTGAACAAGACATGAAGTAAATGAAACTACCCAGTCAACGCAGAACAGAGCGCAACTGGAGTGGGAAATGGATCGGTCAGAACCTGCAGAGGAAATGGGCCAGGAAGCAGCGGGCCCCTGGCAGTCAAAGCCTGCACTGCAACAAAGGCGTACAGGCCCATGAAAAGTCCACAGCTTACTCACAGGCGCACACAAACAGAAACAGGTTGCCATCACCATTGCCGTCAACTGGCCGCATGTTCACGATTAACCACCGCCTTTTGCCCGTCAAACAGGTGCTCAACGCATGTACTGACGACGAACAGGGATGGAGTTAAGAGTGCGTATAGAATGCAACATGCGAATGCGAATATAGCACCAGGCATCCCAGTCCAGCAATGTTATGGAGTTAGCATTGGAACAAATGGGACAGTGCAGCTTCAAGCCATTTATGAGGGTTGGTCACTGGATGAAAACTCTAGGCCAGGATAGCACTTACGCAAACGACAGACTCAACAAATTTGGCTGGCATTCATGATTTGTCATTGGACTATCATACCCGTTGGATCAAGATAAACAGGAAAAAGGTCCATTATATACATAATGCTACACGTATTCACAGTAGTAATGTTACAACAACAAAAAACGTCGAGTCACTATTTTACAGAAGGCGTAGAAACATGACCACCTGCAATAAAACCAAAAAAACTATTTCACAATAAATACACACACGAGTACGCATCGACTAAACTATGCTTTCCTGGACGGCCAAGATCCAGAACAACTGCCGACGACTCGTACTCTCGAAATCTTGATGGAGTTAATGGGATTTGGAATTAAAGTCATGCTGTCTCTTAACTCGGGAGACTTCACGAATCCATTGCTGGATGGGCTGTCCATCCGAGGGGTAGACGACCAATATCTTGCTGCTTGTTAATGGAGAGTGGAGACCACAGCGACTATTCACCATTCACGAGGCTTGCAGCCAGTTGCTCAAATCTCTGGGTGATAGCCTGCTGGTTTCTACCAGCATATATGCCAAGCAAGGACTGAACGGCGGAAGATAGCATAACTTTCTGCGTCACATTTGGGCTGAAACCATCCTCCTCATTTATGGCCTCCATTGGTAAGGGCTGGTGCTCGGTGTTACTGAATGATGTGCATAATGATTTAAGCCAGTCTTCTAGAAAGGATGCTTTCTGCACAGGTGGCAAACGGGTTAGCTTGGATAACAGACTAATAGATCCATCAGCCAACTAGAGAACGGTTACCTAGACAGGCTCAAAAGGAGACCCTTACCTTGATAAGAAAATCTTTCAGGCTTGGGTCATCATTTGGCGAAACGAACCCAAGCAAATGAAGAGCAGTAAATGTAAGCTGTAAAAAGAACAGGGTAAGGACCTCAACAATGTTGCCAAATAAGGATGCTTTGGTGCAAACAAAGCCACCATATAAGCATCGATGACACTGACCTGCTTCTCAAGGTTCCCTTTCTGTTTGAAATTTGAAGGTAATGATGAATTGTTTGAGCACAATGCCTCGAGAGCATGCACAAGGCCTTGAACAACATCTGGAAATGAGCTACCATAATCTGTAAAGAAGAGAAAGGATAAGCTCCATCAGCTTAATGGATTTAGTTGTGGGATATGCTCGATCAAGGATCAGGATACTAATATCCAACAAAATGAAGACTTGGGACCATCACAATTGAGTTTTGGAATGCTAACAATCAAGAAATAAGTTTTAAAGTACACAATGTGGGTAGATACTGAATCTCAAAATTAACAGAACAAAGCTTTAATCCAGGTATGGTTATTGTATTTTCAAAACTTCGAAAGCCAACACTTAAACACAACAGTAACAACAGAGCCTATTAGCCCCAAGCAAGTTGGGGTGGGCTTTGTTGTGGTTGTGGTGGACTGGTGAGATGGTTAATCTGTTATATATTGGGTCTTGGGCCAATTCACTGACACCACAGTGAAGCTGTGAGGCAATCAGCATCTGGCAAGGCAGCAGGATGTCATTACCTCTGCAACTAGTTCGTTAGGTTGCTACATCATCTTAGTTAGCTAGATTTGTGTGTTCGCTTTAGGAGTTATCTAGTAGTAGTTGCTTAGCATGGTATATGGCTATTAAAGGAGGGCATCTATGAAGTGATCTGCATGCAAGAAGAAAACCTGAAAACAGTTAGAGCCTCCAGAGAGGGTGACTAGCCGGTTCCTTCCTGCTATCCCATATCTACAGCCAATCCATATCATAACCAAAGGTGGAAAATAGAAGTCAGGGGACTAACCAAGCCTTGATACTGGCACTGCCAAAGCAACACCTGCATGCATCTTTATCTTATAATTGTTCGAGTTGCGGATTAGCAGTAGAAGTATGCTATAAACACTTGATGCCCTGTTACACATAATGCTTGAAGATCAGAACCACTAGATACATGTTATGTTGGAGCTTTTACAGATATACTATCATGATCGGCAGGCATCACAAATAAGACAAACACTAAGAACGTAAGAAACAATGTGAAAACTAAATGCCTATGAGGTTCAATTGTAAGTGTGAATCACAAGGCAGCATGCCATGTGTTCTGATGTGACTTGTGCACCCATGCCATAGGCGAGTAGGCGACCACTAGTGCCAATATGCTATGATATGGAAAATCAGAATTTTTAGAGAAAACAGTCTACAAGGAGACTCAATAGCATCAATTTAGCACAAAACCTCAAATGCTATTGGCATATGGAGAGACTTCCCATTGTAAAGGTTGACAATGTCAGAAAAAATAGGTTCTAGCTATTTAGTTCTACTGCTATAAAAAAGGAATCGATGAAGAATGCAAGACGCAGGTGAAGGTTTTCTTTTATTAGATTTAGAATTTTATAAAATACTCCTTTTCACATAGTTCTCAATTTCTGGGAGTATGTGGTAGATATACTTATTCAAAATGCTTCCAAAAGATAAGAAAAACATGCGATGCTTGAACAAGGGACAAACACAGACCATTGTCATAAGCAATTGGATGAACAGGAATTTGTTGTGTGCAAATACGTACCAGGGCATGTCTTGAAGTCTCAAGGAGTCATTCATGAATAAGTTGCTAAGAGCATGACAAACATTCCATTGGACCTAGACAGACATGTCAAAGTGCAATAGTTATGGAACTGAATAACCTCAACATTCATCGCGTAAATTAGAGAAAAATGTTCACTTTTCTTTTCTCACTGTGTAAAATTTTAAATTTCTTGCTTATTTTTTGCAGAATACAATATGGGGACAAATCCTAGAACTTCCTGTTTAATGAGGTATCCCTCATAAGGATGAAACATGAACATAAAACTGCATATTATTTTTTCTTGGTTTCAACATAAGCAAGTGGCTCGGAAATTAGGATGGCCCTCAATAAAGAGGCATTCAGTACTTCAATTTCAAATTTTTAATAAGCAAATCAATTTCTTGCAGTACCTTCACGTTCCCAGTTGTCACACAGGAAATCAAAGCCTGTACCATTCTTTCAAGCCACACAGGATCACCATAAAAACCTGAATCACTGTTATCAAAATCCAGAAAAATAATAAGTTGGAGTAAACAGCAAAAGGAATGGCAATCGATGCACACAGAATGTTATGCAACCTTGGGTCATTTATTGCATCAACCTGGTGATTGAATCTGATAAATCTTGAAAGATAACCAAGAGCTCTAACAGCGTTCGATTTTACCTGAATGAAAATCAAAATCAAAACAAGTCTTGTCACGGCATATAAAAGCAGCTTTGCTTTCTTTACGTATTTCACCAATGAACACTGTGTATCCAATTATCTCTGTGTTGCTTACAGCTAAAAGTGGCAATCTGGCATGTGTGCCGGCGAACAAACAAAAACAAAGGTACATCAATTCACTAATGCAATCTTACTTTTTCAACATCTTTGGCCAGACGCAAAGCAATTTCAACCAGCAGAGATATGCTTGATTTGTTCAGTACGCCTACACTTGATAAAAAATATATATAAAACATGTAAGCGTGCTTTATTGGTGTATGTATTGTAACCATCAATATGGAATACGTACCTCCATAGGGATCTGTATGCACTTCCAATGCTTTAAAACGAATGCAAGAGCAGAGATTTGCCAAAGCCCATGAAGCGGTAACACGAACCTAAATATTAACATTTACAGTAAGATATTAGGGTATAGGGAGACAGGTAGGGAGGGAGGGTGAAAGATCATACCGGAGCTGATGGGTTCCGTGTATTAAACTCAATGGCATCTATGAACTTGCCAGGTAGGCTAGGGCTGCATTAGGAAACAGTGCATCATCCACTATTAAGTAACTTCATAAAAGTATATTGATTCTTGAGTTTAGCAATTTTTGAGGGGAGGCTGCAGTGCAAGCAGAGTTGTGAAAAATACCTAGCCAGTATTTCAGGGAAACATGCGATGATGCCAATAGCTCGACATGCAGCTGATCTTACACTAGGAACCACATCACTTAATGCTGCATGGACCTAGACAAGAACAATATCAATACCATGTCTCTGAACTGGCTAGGAAAACACAACGGAATACAGAAATAACTAATGAGACTCCAGACATACAGATGTGGTGGTCACATAGTCTCTCTTATTTTCTGGCAGGGAGAAGAAAACATCAGAAGTCATGCCAGCAAAACATGTCAGTGATGCCGTCCTGACCTAGAAATAAACAGATACTTAGTTTAGTCCAAGAAAACCACAAACGGATAGGAACATTTCCTAGCTCCAGTTATAAACAAAAGCATTTACATGAGGTCCATGCAATAATATGTTTACAATACACTCAGTATTGTATAATGTCACTCAACAATCTGAAATTTTGAACATGACAGCACACTTAAAGAAAGTTTGCTATGTCCGGATTCATCACAAATGGTCATGATGATTATGCAGTAGTTGGCTTCATTACATTACGAACTTAGGACCAATAATATAGACTATTGATACAAATAAAATCAAATGGGTGTTTATTTTGCAGATAACATAAGAGAATGCAGAAGACAGGTTCTAGCGTGGTAAAATACCATAGCAGAGTCATGGGATAACCCGCGAGGGAGATGAGTCTCTATCACCTCAATCCAACGGCTAGTTCCAAGTGTTATATCCAAAGTGCAATTTTGTGACGATCCAGCAACTTCAACTTCGAAGTGGGGTGCAGATTTAATAACTTTGTTTATGGTACAATCCGAAATATGCTGAATATCCATTAATCTATATTCTTTGATGTCATCTGCTCCCTTGAATCCAGATGAAACGCGCAGACACTCATCCATTACCTGGCAAAGAGGGGGCAAAAAAAAATCTTAACTAGAAATGCTAATGAATAGTCCTTTTCTCTTTCTTTTCTTTTGTCTGATCAAATGACTACTTAACGAAGTACATTCATAACTAAAAATGGATGGTTTACTCACATAAGTTGAAAGTTTTAAGGTAAAAATTCAATATGCCAATTATGACACCCCAACTCATAAAAAATGGAAAAGAATAGAAACTAGTAAATGCTGACATATAGCAAGTAACCAAGGTCATAAGAACCTGAGACAGGATATTCGTGGGCCACATATCAATAGGATAATCTAAGCACATGATACACAATGCAAAAAAAAAAGTCTAATGTAGGACAAAAAGGTTGCATATGAATCCAACTTTACATGTTATATCCAATACATATTGATATTTTAAAAATAAAATTATGCATGTTAGGCAGACA
Source organism: Setaria italica (assembly GCF_000263155.2). NCBI lineage: Eukaryota > Viridiplantae > Streptophyta > Magnoliopsida > Poales > Poaceae > Setaria > Setaria italica. Next base: position 4,920,165 of record NC_028455.1, on the reverse strand, counting down.
AATTGTTGCAAATTGATCAACAGGAAAATAAAACGCAAATGTTCAAGACAGAAGAAAGGTTGATAGTAGCCCATAGTTATCAACTTATCATGCTCCTTCAAGGAGGAAGGTTAAAGTTCAGAAATGCAGCAGAATCAAAATGTGATCCCATGTTGTCCACGAGGTCATAAAACATTTAAAGAAAGCATTACCTTTATTCCAGCCACAAGACACCTTCCCTTGATAGATGATTCTTCTTTAGGTCCAGGAGGCCCAAAGTTAGCATCCAACTTTTGGTCTTCAAAGCTTTGTATTTGCAACAAATCAAGAACATTGTCTCGAATTTTTTCCCAGATCATGTTTGCACAACTTGGGTAATTGTGAACGGCTGATCTCAACACCTGAGCACGCATAAAAAGGGATGAATAATGGCCAAGGATGACAAGCAAGAGCATTCAATATAGATGTCCAACAAGGGTGAGGGTGCAAAGCAATTTATTCCGATAGCCAAAGCCCACAAACATACAAAGCCAAATGTATACTCCCTCCATACTCGCAAAGGAAGTCGTTTTGGACAAAGCTTGGGTCAAACATTGGGAATATAATCATGAATAACTTTTAAGCTATTGAGTTTGAAAATGTGAAAGCCATATAAATAGATTTGTCTTGAAAAATACTTTCATAAAAATATACATATATCACTTTTTGAGAAATACTTTTATAAAAACAAGGAGTCAAAGTAATACTTTGGAGACCGTGTTGCTGTCCAAAACGACTTCCTTTGCGAGTATGGAGGGAGTATGTAGCAACATTCAAGTGATGATAGTGACATCACAAGTAGTCCATATGTTCTTATTCATTATACAAAGACATGCCTCTTCAGCTAATGCAAATGGTGGTGGTTGAATGAAAATGCATCATCTATGCTGTACAAACATGAAAAGAAGAAACCATTACTGTTTTCTTTTTTTTTTTCGAACACGCAGGAGAGCTGTGTATCATTATATTAAGAAGAAGAAAGGGTTTGGAAGAAACCATTACTGTTATAAAGACCAAGCTCAGCCTTCCTCAAAGCTCATTATTAGAATTAAAAATATGAACATGATATCCAACATACAACTTACAAGGATGAGACAATAGTTCTCAATGTTAGGAATGAGCAACTCATCTATTACCATGCCCAAAGGGGCAGATATGGTGATGTACAAAGTGCAAATAGCACCCTACACTAGTAAGTAATTACACAAGATGTATATACATCTAACTATCAACAGCGCCAATCGTAACAAAATCAGGAAAAGCATATAACAAAGGAGCCAGGAGGAGGGGGGAGGGAGGGGGCATCACTGAGTAATAGAAGTATATGATATGTAAACAGTAAAGTCTGTCAGACAAAAGTAATATTTAAGATTAAAAGGGTCAGAATGAAAACTTGCCTGGAAAGCTCCACATCTAATGCTGAAATGCATTTCCTCTTCTATGCAATGAAGAAGAACAGCTATCACACTTGATTCTTGCTGACCATGAGATGGCCCTGAAAATCTCATATTGATACAAAAAAAAAAATGTGACATCTCGGTACTTTTTCAAACCCTTTTGAACTTGAATAGTTTGCTGGCCTTATAAGAAGATAATAACTTAGACTTTAGCAGTATGTAGCTGATAACAGCGAGTAAGGAAAAGGAAGAAATTATTTAAAATTCAAGATTATAAGGGCTAACCGGCAACACAATCTTGAGTGAGAACCGCAAAGACATCCAAAGTAGGTAGCACCTTTGAAAATGCTGCCTCCAAGCAACTTAGAACGTTAACCTGTTGTGCATTCATGTAAGGTACGGGGCGCAAGACCATTGGTTCCTCAATAAAGGAATTAGTATCGAGAACTAACCAGCAAGACATAATGTTCATTCTTATTTGAGTGTGTGTTTGGTAACCTACTGCACATGACTTTAATAACTGTTGGCAACAACTCCTTTGGCATCCGAGCATACCTGTTCATCTAACATACTATCAATTATACAACAAGTAAAGGAAATAGAAGCACGAGGGTGTCAAGATCATACGGTGTAGCAGATATCATAAGAATGAGAACTCTGAACAATGCCGCAAGCAAAGTAGCTTGAGTTTCACGTTGTATCAAGTATAGTGCTCCTGCAATCAGGGAGGGGCAAAAATGTAACACAAAACTTGAACAGATCTCTTTACAAGGTGGAGGAATCTGGTTATTTCAAAGTACATGGAAAGGAGAAAGTGCTGAAGAAACATATTTGTAACAAGTATGACATGACATAAGTTCCACCAAAATAAAGGGACACACACCTCTGGAACTTTAGAGCCGAGCTGTGGAAATGAGGCTATGGGTAACTTAAATAGGTTATTAGTGGTAGCGTTAGTTATTGTGATAGGAAAGAGTTATTCTAGATGGATATTCGTGTGATGAGCCACAATCTTTTTTGAGTGACGAACACAAGTATCTGGAACTTGTTGTAACAAAAGGATATTTAATATGCCCACTGTGCCTAGTCATAGCAGGTTATAGCTCAGGAGAGAAGGCCGTGGTCGCTGCTCGGAGATTGGAACATGCAAGGACCTCAAAAGCTCAGAAGAAAATAGGAGATCTTCAGAAGCCTTCAACCAGAGCTTACTGTGTGCTGAGGTTGGGCATGAGCAAGCTTGATGTAGCATCCCCCATATTTGCAATATGCCCTTATGATACAGTCATGAGTCTCAAGACCCTGTTAAATGTTTTTTTTTCTTTGAGATATGCACTGTTAACTGCTTTAGCTTGTGTCATGGCCAAATTGGGGCTGACAGGAAGGTAAGAATTAGAGTGGGTAGGTAAGCAGATGACAAACCCAACACAGGGACACTTGAGATCAAACACCGCCAAGGTGACAGCAACGACTAGACCCAAGGGGAAGCAGATGGAAGTTTCTCCTGATAATTCTTTGCTTAATTCCAAAGAGATGACCGGCTGACATTTATAAAGCCACCCAACCACCATTAACAGATGCAATATAACATTTGGCCTAGGTACCTAGTAACATTCCAGCTAACTAACAGCCCTATCTAAATGACCTGAGGTGTAGAAGCTATGACCTGACAACTTTAGGAATTGCACAAAATCCTGCTGCTGTCATAGTGCTCCTTGGGCTCATGCAGCCAGACCAGTCAGTCCACCATGACAACTTGCACTATGTGAGGATGTGCCTAGCTACAGAAGGTGCAATCAACTCTTCTTATTGGCTTTTCTTTCTTTTTTTTTGAGATGCTTTGAATATCCATTTGAAACAGCAATAATCACCTGTGAACTTCGTTGGTCATAAAAGTCTACAGATATTGCGGTAGTGGAATCTGAAATGTTAGTAACTCTCCTACCTGTATGCAGTTGCATCAAGATTTGACCAAGCGAACAAGATAGTGCAGTGAAAGATCCACGCTTGGATGACTCCTTATACTCTGCAACTTGTGTCAAAACTAACGCTTGCCCTTCCAGCATGGTAGCAATGGCTGATGCTGCCTCAACACGTACCTGCACATAGTTAATTCAGGCCACACCAATAGCATACATGAGTTTCTGAATGGAAAAGTATTAATCATGTATGGTCTGTTATACAGAACTCAGGAGAGTACATTATCATAAACATCTGCAAGACCTTTCTAATAGGATGATGAGGAAAATAAGTAGCATTATGATATTATCATATAGAGCAATTCTACATTGCCTGTACACTCAGTAAAACAGAGGAATAATATTCAAAGTAAGTTTCCTGTATAAATCAGTACTACATCTAGTCAGGAGGGTGGAGATCAAGATAAAGGTGGGTACAAAGCAAAGTTTGGATCAAGTAAGGTTGTTATCAATTTGATTAGTACATTAATTTTTCCTTTTCCTTAGAACATACAACTCATAGTGGCATTAAGACAAATAAACACCTATAGTCACACTGCTCTGTGGTAACATAGGCATGGCAATGAGGTAAGCACAGATTTTTTTTTAAAAAAAAAGCAGAACAATTATTAGACTAGTATAAAATATAAAATTGATGATGCTGTGCAGATTTGAGAAACTTAGAATCAAGATATGCGTAGGTAATTGCAGACTTGTACCTTCGTTACAGGATCAAAGATCAAGCATGTCATAAGAGTTGCTTGATGTTTCCTGTACAAGCAACAGAAAGTATCATTAGATGACAGTAACATGTGACCGTGTGAGAAATGCTATAAAATGTGGAAAAGTTTACCTTTGTTGAAGAACATCATTCTCGGGCAAAAGTACTGGCCATTGCGAAGTAAGTAACTTTGGATCAGCACGACAGATATCCTTAAAAAGGTGAGAACAGGATGATGAGGTGGTTACTTAAACAGTATGAATATGTTGAAATATGTGATGCTGTATTCGATATCTGATATTCTATATGACACAAACTTCAAGATGATGTTAGCAGAACTTAAATATCTTCATTAGCTCATGCAGGTACCCTTCCTAGATATTCCTGTAAAATAATTATTTTTGTAGCTCTATAAGTTTAACTTAATTTGTAAACTTAAAAACGTATCATAAGTTCTTCTAATTGATAGGGGAGTGAAGTTGGCCAGATTATGTAATAGGGGGGATAATTTGTGTTTTGAAAACAGTAGCTACCCATTAAAGGGTACCACCATCCATTCATATTCCACAATAAAAAGAATAATCATCACTAAATAGTAACTATGAAGGACACATTCAATTATATCTTAATTCCACTATACACTATGGAGTTATCTAAGCTGTACAGATGCCTAGGAAACAACATCAAAATGGATGAATCAAAATTAAGAAGGAAGACGTGATTTACAGAAACAGAATACTGTGTAGCTACACACCTGTATACAAAGGATGGCAGCTAATCTAGCCTTTGAACTCCGGAAGCGGTCTCCATTTTTTGCATAACCATCACTATCACTCAGATCTGAATCTGATGAACTTAAATCATATCGAGAATATTCACTATCTGAACTTGGACCTTCTAGTGAATCGTTCTCTCTTCCAGCCTTGTTCCGCAAATGAGGTGGTCTATATCGTCCACGATGTGAAGCTCTAGGCTTTGAATCTGTTCCGATTTGTTTTGGAACTAGTGCAGGAGGCGAAGCTGATCTCAACCCATATACGAAAAACATTTGCAGATTAGCCACAAACCCTGCAACCTTAAAGTTTTATGCACACTGTTACAATCAGGAAAACAAGTACCAAATTTGTTAGAATGAGAATTAAAATTTCTTTTATACTTACATGCCCTGAAAGTGGTCCTTTGGGGTCTGAAAGAACCAAATGTAGACAATGAAGAAAGGAAGTATAAAATCTGAAAAATTGGCAAGCTTTGACATTACCATCCATTCAGTTAACTGTAATCTGTAATCCATGAAAATACCAAAGTACTAACCTTGACATGACACTACTCTCTATAATAAGGTTCCTTGCTGTCACAAAATCCATAACTTTTCTCAAGACCTAAAAGGTAAAAAAATGGAGATTGGGGTTAAAATAAAGACTAGTGCGCAGACAGAAAAGAAAATCTCAAGTCAAGCAAACAGAACAGATGTGCAATGCGCATCAGCCAGTCCTTGATGTGTCAGCATCAAACACATCGTCAACTGACAGACGAAGCGTAGGTGATCAATCATGGAGGAAGCTCTAAATCACTATGGTGGTTGTGTACTACACTGATTGCTGCTAACATCCTTGCTGCCTACTTGCTAGGTCAGTCAATGCCCCATGTTACACCACCAAGCAGAACAGCGAAACCAAAGGGTCTAAAAGCACTAACCACAATGACAGACTGCCACAAATCTTCCGTCATACTTGATGCAATCTTACATAATATATCTTCCACGATGGAAAATGCAGATATTATCATATCCCATGTATTGGAAATTTTATTATTCGCTGATCCAGAATCGTGGGAAGAAATGCCAGTGCCATTTGGTTTATCAGAGAGGTTCAGTTCAGCTAGCAAGCATGATACAATCGAGATGAGCACAACTAGTGAATGTGAATTTTCAGTTAACGAAATACTTCTTCCATAATCCCGGCTCCAAAACCTGGCCATCAAGAGAAGCAAACATTTAGGAGCAATACAAAGATTGTGCATGCCTGATGACATTTCAATCAATTAAGTATGAATTGATGCTAGAGTACAGATATTGCATCATTTAATTACAGTAGCTTTAACACCACATACGGTTCAAAAAAGGCAGGTATATTTTCAAGAATAATTGCAAAATAATAAAAATTGTACTACAACCACCATACTTTCCCAAGTATCGTAGCCCAACATTGCAACTACACACTGCATTTCTGGGTGGTTCAGATTATCACTATCAATTTTATTGATTAAATTATTAGCTAGCACGACATGATCACAAGACACCGTTTTAGGCCATCTTTGGAACAAAGGAAAAAAATTGGAGGAATTTCATAGGATAAAATCCTAAAGGAAAATGTCATACGGAGCCCTTTGCCACGAGTTTGAACTTCTAGAAGTCCTGTGGAATGACTTGTTCCGTAGGAATTTTGAAGAATTGCTAACTTCCCTCCCCCTGGGGCCATTCCTCCTGCTTTCCTATGTTTTACAATCCATATGGCACAGGATGCAAGAGCACTCCAATCATGAGTTTTTCTTATTCCTATGTTTAAAGAATCATACATTCCGAAGGAGGTAAGTATGTTCATATCAGCACTAAGATTACATCAATTTTTTTATGTTTCATTCCAGCAAACAAAATTGTAAATTCAAAGCAGTCACTGGCATTTATTCGCTTGCCAATTTTGTAATATTTCATTCAAGCGAACAAATTGCTGAAACTCAGGTCGGAAAGCAATTGGCATCAAATCAAGGAACTGCCAAAATCGGAAGTATTCATGGGGTTCTGGAGTCTCAGGCAAGTATGGGTAGTGCAGTGCAATTTCACAAATAGGCATGGCTAATGTGGAATCAAGTGATGAGCTCTAGCCAAACAGGGTGGGCTATCACAGAAAATTCATCATTTATTAAGTCATTTTTGGAAGGATATGGTATACTAGTATAGTTAGAAGTAGGTCCTTGTGTTGATAGAAGCAAAGAATCAGAAATTTCTATGTCATTGAAAGTTCAGCCAGAACATGAACCATTAGCAAACAAAAAAGGTCATTTGTTCTTAATCTAAAGGACACAAGTACAAAAGGCAGCTTCTCTAGTATTTCATAAAAGTCAAAAGGCTAACCTGAGGATCTGTAAACATTCAGATGCTGTATTCAGTGCAGCTGTCCTACTAGAGAGGCCCTTCACACATGCTCCCTCAATCGAGCATTTCACAAGTGCATCAAGAAACTTCAATATTGCAAGCCAACCAGAAGAGTCAATCTCCATATTTGTTTTGCACATGATATCATGAATCTGCATAAGTAGAATTTTTAGAAAATTGGTCCACAGAGTTTCAGCAAAAATGAATGTAATTGCAAAACTAACAATAACATGACAGAATGTAAAAAGGTTTAACTTCTGTATGGTTAAAATTTATTAGAACTAACAGGCTATTCAAAACATAGAGATCTGACACTGATAGGATTTATCAGTAGACTACCCCTGTATGCTTGGGACTAAAAAGGCAGTGCTGATGGCAAGTGACAACAGAATGGATAAAACCACGGCCTCAAGCCTCCAACTAATTGTAACTAGAACTAACTGAATTCGAGCCACATTGTCCTGCCCGATCATCAGAGAACAGAGTCTAATGATGAGAATGGTCTACAGGTATAAACTAAGCATCGTTATTATAGTCCACCATGTCGTCTCAAGTCTCGGCCGAGTGGAAACATAGAACCATTACCAGATGGCCGACGCCGCGCAGCGCGTCGTCGGCACCGGGGCAAGAGGCCGCCGCCGCGGCGGTCTCCGCGAGGAACGCCACATCCGAGCCCACCTGCACATGCGAGACACCGCAGCGAGTGAGATCGAGCCGAGCCGCAGCGGGGCGGAGCCAAAGGAGATCAGGATCCGCACCTCGTGAGGGGAGAGCGCGGCGGCGGACGCGGCGAGCGAGGGCGAGGTGGGGGAGAGGAGGACGCCGCGGAGGAGCGCGAGCAGCGCCGTGGGGGAGGGCGAGGCGAGGGACTCGTCGCGGAGGGTGAGCAGCGCTGTGCGCCACGGCCGCGCACCGCCGCCAGAGGTGGAGGTGGAGGCCATCCGCCACCGCCGGCGACGCGACCGCCGCCGCCGGTGAGGTTGCGCGGCTCCGGGCTCGTGTTTGGACTGGATCAGTTGGGAGCGCACGTGTGGACGGTTTGGTTGGGCTCCGGCCGGCAGGGTTTTGGTTTGGAGACTTGGACGCTGCAGGGCCCATAACTTGGCCTGGCGCACGCGGCCGAAAAACCTCAATTTAAAAGGCCGTGTTGTTGAGATATAATGGTGGCCCAGAGTGATTTTACTGGGTTGCTACCGGCCCTATAAAAGAGCCAAGGACTGTTTGAGGCCCAGTTTGGAAAAGTGGCGGCTTTTCAAACAGGCTTCCAAAATGCATCGCACAAGTTGTGTAAGACTCTTAAAATCCAACTGTATTTTTTTTCACTCAAAAATTAAAACACGCCTATACTAAAAGAACCACCACAGAAAACTCCGTGCCCAAAAGGAAAATTACAGTCAAATTTGGCAAAGTTTTCTTCCCCAACATATCCATTTCAACCATAGTCCGATGGAGATGAAAAAATGGCGGTGGCATAATTCCTAATGCACCTATTAAAACACATGCAAGTGCACTCCCAATTATGGCACAAGAGTGTAACGCAAATGCACCAGCCTTTGCGCGACAAAAACGTTGACGTGAGCGAGTTCCGCGAGCTGCTGGGAGAACACAGGCACGGTCTCTTGCATTTGTACAACAACTTCTGTACACACGTACCACGTATTCCTTGGGGAAACCGGGGCTCGACGATTCCTACGAGGAGAGTTGTTTCCATCAGCAAGACACAAACACAGGTTATACGAAGTTCATGAACATTACAAACAAGGCCTTAGCGATCATACGTGAATATATATGTACGGTCGTACAAAATCCATTTTCCTGTTCCAAACAAGGCTTCAGTGATCATGCTAATTAAAGGGTCCAAATCTGCCGAGCTGATCGAACACGGACGTAAAGAATGTGTCAGCTCGATCGGCATAATGTTCAGCAGGACAAACAAAACATACGAGATGCATGAAGATATCTGAATCTTACAAACAGGCCGTAGGAACGAGTCATTCCTGGCGTGTTCGTGGCATATATGTCCGGATATTCTTCAGGTTATCCCATGAACGATAGTTACACGACGATTCGGATTGTGAGGATGACAACACTAGATCTCCGTACCTGTGCACGCGCTCCAAACAAACAAACAAAAAAAACCGGTAGCATATGCTGCTGCCACGTCCGAGAGCCGAGTTCCAAAGCTGATCAGGTTAGCAGATGAATCCAACAGAAGCACTCCAGCGGTCCAGCCAAATAAAAGTGTCTCCTTTCCAGCATCCAATTGACCTTCCAAGCTCCTGAGACCTGAAAAGCTGCAAACTCAAAGGTGATTGTGCCGAAATTGGAGAATGAACCGATTTGGTACCCTCAGAAAAAGTTCGAATCTATGGTAGAAACATCCTCCTGAAGAACCAATCAGCTGTCGGTGCGCCTCCGCGTCGCCAGCAGCATCCTGCACCATGCATTTACAGGTTCACATTGAAGCTGTTAGCCATCGTCAATTCTGATGACAAAGTTTCAGCAAAAGTTCAGAGAACACATTGGCATTGTCATTAACCGGAAAAGAATGCTCCAGGGTCCAGATGGTTGCATGGGTTTCCGGCAACAAGGAGGGACATTGCAATGTTTGACCGTTTTTTTAAGTTTCCCTCTTGGAAGAAATGCATCAGCAAAGTGTTTCCAGGTGCAGACAAACATTCAGGGCTGGTTGCAATGACATATGAAATGGACAGCCGCGCGTCTTATGTGCAGTCTCAAAACGCATATGCTCAAATTATGCTCCAATTATTCCTCGACACCCGCCTTGGTCATGTAAGCACTCCTTAACCTATTATGCAGATCAGATCTTCTTCATCTTTAACATCATTAGCATACCAGGTGGCAAGGAATTTATTTAATTGGTCAGGAATGGAAAAGGGATCTTTAAAGTGAGATCCAAGACAATGATTTAACTTTCTGATGCAACTTTCATTGTCATAAAAAAATTGTGCGGTGCAAATATTAAAACTCTGACAATTAATAACCATAAAAGGTATTTAGATTTGTGACACAAAAATGAATGTGTCAATTTTTATCAAAAGTGCCATAAACTATAGTGAAAAAAACAGGTACCTATAGATTTTTACTAACACTAATGTTAAAATGACATCATTTGTGACTATTTTATTTTCAACCTTTCTTTAGGACATTTTATTTTCAACCTTGGGGGTACCTATAGCGCTTGTTTGAGGCCATTTTGGGAGATATGGTTGTCAGTATCTACATGTAAACTGTCATACCCAGAATGCAACACCTATGCCTATAATACTGATGCCATCTATGTGTCTTCTTTTCCATGCTTCTCTACTGCAAAAGGATCACAAAGGCCACTGAAAAAAATGGCCATGAACTACTATGAAGAACACTCCATTTCATCATCTAATGCTGATGATATGGATGAAAGAAGAAGCACAATTTCAGTATCGCCAGAAGCTAGTGCTGATGAGGAGACATTTTCATTCTTTAGGCTGCTTTGCTATGCCGATACGGTAGATTGGCTTCTCATGGCCCTGGGAACCATGGGGTCTATCATCCACGGCATAGCATTCCCAGTTGGATATCTCCTTCTCGGGAAGGCACTCGATGCCTTCGGAACCAATATAAATGATCAAGAAGGCATGGTCCATGCCTTGTATAAGGTGAACTTGCTAAAACCGTTGTTATGAATGCATATCATTAGTCTTTGCCCATTGTGTTGTACTTTGAAGTTTGAACCTTAATTATGTTTGTCTGCTATTGATTTTAACTTGCGTCAGCTTTTCTACTTGTTGATTGAAGGTGGTCCCCTATGTGTGGTACATGGCGGCAGCCACTCTTCCTGCTGGAATGGTTGGTAAGTCAAGACTCAAGAGTTCTTCCATTTCTTCCATGATGCATGTGGTGTTCCCTTTGATGACGAAATATCCTAGCATGGCGTGCTGTGTTTGCATGTCACCTCATGTTTTGAAAAAGAACAACTGTAGGAGAAAATTGATTCATAGACTTGAACACATTCTGAAATAAGTACATCCCTGTGATTTTTGGTCTGGTTCTATGAAATTAGGATATAAATAGAACTGCAACATTGCTCAGTGATCGGCTCACTCGATATGCATAGAATTAGCCCATAAAACTCAGGAGAGATTTTTACAGGTGTGCTTGAAATTCCTTTTGATGGAAGTGTGGTTGAAAATTCATCGCCTATATTCACAATGACATAAAAGTATATCCCTGCAAGTCCAGTGATGGTGCAGTAATGCGCAGAAGAATGATTTATGAGAAATAATATTTTTATCCAGAAACAAGAACTATAGGAGATCCAGTATACAGCCCTCTTCCCCCGCTGTCTCTCCCTCTCTGCTTTCTCACTGCTTTGGGCAGTTTGAACAGTTTCCCTCTTTTAGTTCTTTTTATTTAAATAAAATCCTACACAGTGGGAGCCTCCCTCGCTGTATTTACGACAAAAAAAGAAATAGGAGATCCAGTAGTAGCAACAGCATAGCATTGTTTGAGTGATGAAATATTGCTAACCTTTTCTCCAATGAATTGACTGCAGAGATCTCCTGCTGGATATACTCAAGTGAGAGACAGTTAGCACGCATGCGGCTAGCATTTCTGAGATCAGTCCTCAACCAGGAGGTAGGGGCCTTTGACACTGACTTGACCACTGCAACCATCATCACGGGAGTAACCAACCACATGAGTGTCATACAAGATGCAATTGGAGAGAAGGTAATGGATTTCACAATCATATGGAGCAGTAACACAACGCTTCTGAATTTCGGTGGTCAAACCTACATATAAGTTCACTTTTCTGCAGCTGGGTCATTTCGTCGCAAGCTTCTCCACCTTCTTTGCGGGCATCATAATTGCATTTATCAGCTGCTGGCAAGTTGCGATGCTTTCCTTCCTGGTCATTCCTTTGATCCTTGTCATTGGGGCTACATACACGAAAAAGATGATTGGTATATCATTGTCACGCAATGCTATCATCTCAGAGGCAATATCAGTTGTAGAACAGGTATTGTGAGATCAGTTAACAGCCATACCTTAAGTCCTGAATGGATAGAAATGTTAAGAGTACAGAAGATCTCCCACTTCGTTATGTTCATAATCCAAGTATACATTTGTTTACAGACCTTGTCACATATAAAGACCATCTTCTCCTTTGTCGGAGAGAGCTGGGCCATGAAGTCCTTTGTACGGTGCATGGAAAATCAGTTTAATCTAAGCAAGAAGGAAGCGATGATAAAGGGAATAGGACTCGGATTGTTCCAAGCAGTGACCTTTTGTTCATGGGCACTGATGGTTTGGATTGGGGCAGTTGCAGTAAGCAAAAACAAGGCAACAGGAGGTGGCACGATAGCTGCCATCATGAGCATCCTCTTTGGTGCAATGTAATAACCACACAACCTCACTGATTGGTTCAGTTGCACTAAAATATTTTTAGTGAAATTCGAACAAAGCATTGTAGAAACTGAGATCCATTGTCAAAGCTTCCATCCATTATTTTAATTTGCTAGTTCTAGACTTAATGGATTTCTCTAAATGGATTCAGATCGATTACCTATGCTGCACCAGACCTTCAGACCTTCAATCAGGCAAAAGCTGCAGGAAAAGAAGTCTTCAAGGTGATAAAGAGAAAGCCATCCATAAGTTATGACAAAGGTGGAGCTGTACTAGAAAAGATCCATGGAGAGATCAAATTCCGTAGGGTGCACTTCGCGTACCCTTCCCGCCAGGATAATCCAATTCTCCAAGGGTTCTCATTGACCATCCCTGCAGGAAAAGTCATCGCTCTGGTAGGAAGCAGTGGATGTGGGAAGAGCACTGTTATTTCACTACTTCAAAGGTTCTATGATCCAACTTCAGGTAGGATTATACCATCTGATTATTGCAACTATATTCATGACCTAAGTCAATACTATTTTTTGACTCTGTAAAACTCTGAATAAAAACTAAGGCCTTATGTTGTTTATTAATCGTACTTCTATGAAGCATTAGTAAATGTCAGGTGAAGGGGTATTAAAACGTTTCAGTCAAGTAACAAGGCCTAATACTGCAGGTGACATATTTATTGACGGCCACAGTATCAAGAAACTAGATCTGAAATCACTGCGCAGAAATATAGCTTCAGTATCTCAGGAACCATCACTATTTTCTGGTAATATAAAGGACAATTTGAGGATTGGTAAAATGGATGCAAGTGACGAAGAGATAATTGAAGCAGCAACAACAGCTAATGTTCATTCATTCATATCCAAACAACCAAATGAGTACTTGACAGAGGTACTTTTCCATTTACTATCGCAATTTATAAATACGATTGTGTTTAACCAAGAAACTGATTACGGTTTTGACTACTGATTCATTAAATTCGAACAAGATTTCTTAAGGACTGAAACCATTGCATTAAGAATAGAACTTCTAAATTCCAGAAAGTCAAAATCCATCCCCATAGATGAATCATAGATGTTTCCACATTACTTGACATGCAAAGCTAGAAAATTCACTTCCGCTAGGACTTACAACTACTAAATTTGTTCAGGTAGGAGAAAGGGGTGTGCAGTTATCGGGAGGCCAGAAACAAAGAATAGCGATTGCAAGGGCAATGCTGAAGGATCCACCAATCCTACTTCTCGATGAAGCAACAAGTGCCCTTGATTCAGAATCAGAAAAGCTAGTTCAAGATGCACTTGAGAGAGCCATGCGCGGAAGAACTGTCATCTTGATAGCCCACAGGATGTCCACAATTGTAAATGCTGACACTATTGTTGTTGTGGAGAATGGAAGAGTGGCACAAACTGGGACACATCACGAGTTGCTTGAGAAAAGCACATTCTACTCCAATGTATGCAGCATGCAAAATATAGAGAAGGAAGCTGAAAAGAAAGTGGCAAGGTAAAGTTAAATGCAACCAATGGAAAGCTTTACTTGACCATGCTAAGAAGTTTAGTGATAATACATATAAGAAGGATTACTTCATAGAACTTACTGTTAGTTTGATTGATTGAACAGCACTTCTGATAATGTAATAGAGGAACAAATTGGTGAGGCACACATCAGGCAGTCTTCTACAAAGCAGGGAACAAAGAACAAACTAGATAGAGTGGAGTCGAAGCAACCGAAGAAAGAGATTGTAAGGGAAATACACCCTTTCTTCAGACTTTGGTATGGACTGCATAAAGAGGACATTCTGAAGATTCTATTTGGCTCCTCAGCAGCAGCCATCTCTGGAATCTCAAAGCCCTTGTTTGGTTACTTCATCATGACAATTGGTGTGGCATATTATGATCCAGATGCAAAAAGAAAAGTCAGCAAGTATTCTTTGATATTCTTCACAGCTGGGATGGTCACACTGGTCAGTAACATCTTGCAGCACTATATTTATGGTGTCGTTGGAGAAAAGGCAATGAAAAACTTAAGGGAGGCCCTCTTTTCAGGTATGTCTGTCACATGAAAGCCTTGAATTTGTTCATCATTTACCCAAAGTCTCACAAGAGACAACATTACATACCTTTCGCTGCTGACAATATGAAATTGTTTTGTTCCAATGCAGCTGTTCTTCGGAATGAGATTGGTTGGTTTGAGAAACCAAAGAATGGCGTGGGGTCTCTGACCTCGCGCATTGTCAATGACACCTCAACAGTCAAGACCATCATATCAGACAGGATGGCAGTCATTGTACAATGCATCTCTTCAATTCTGATAGCAACAATCGTAAGCATGTATGTTAATTGGCGAATGGGTTTAGTTTCATGGGCAGTCATGCCATGCCATTTCATTGGTGGCCTTATTCAAGCCAAGTCAGCCAAAGGATTCTATGGTGACTCTGCTATCGCTCACCGGGAACTTGTCTCCCTTGCTTCAGAAGCGGCTAGCAACATCCGAACCGTAGCATCCTTTGTTTATGAAGATGAAATAATTAAGAAAGCAGAATTGTCACTGCGAGAACCTTTGAAAAAGACCAAGATTGAGAGCATGAAGTATGGGGTGATCCAAGGGATCTCGCTCTGCCTCTGGAATATTGCACATGCAGTGGCACTTTGGTACACCACAGTTTTGGTCCAGAGGAAGCAAGCCTCATTTGAGAACAGCATAAGATCATACCAGATATTCTCACTCACAGTACCTTCCATCACAGAGTTATGGACCCTCATTCCCATGGTCATGTCAGCAATTGCAATACTGAATCCTACATTTGACACTCTTGACAGAGAGACACAAATTGTGCCAGATAAACCAGAAAACCCAAGCAAAGGCTGGCTCGTCGGGAGAACTGAGTTTCAAGATGTGCACTTCAACTATCCATCAAGACCAGAGGTGACCATTCTGGATGGCTTCAATCTAATTATTGAACCTGGTCAAAAAGTAGCTTTGGTTGGCCCAAGTGGTGCAGGAAAATCCTCTGTACTGGCTCTAATACTGAGATTCTATGATCCTTACAGAGGCAGAGTTTTAATCGACAACAAGAATATAAGGGACTACAATCTCAGATGGCTCAGGAAGCAGATCGGGCTAGTTCAACAAGAACCAATCCTGTTTAACATATCTATCAGAGATAACATTAGCTATGGAAGTGAAGGCACTTCAGAGACTGAAATAATCCAAGCTGCAATGGAGGCAAACATTCATGAATTCATCAGTGGTTTGCCAGAAGGGTATGACACCGTTGTTGGAGAGAAAGGGAGCCAGCTCTCAGGAGGGCAGAAACAGCGGATTGCTATTGCAAGAACTCTATTAAAGAGGCCTGCCCTTCTGCTTCTTGATGAGGCAACTAGCGCACTTGATGGTGAATCTGAGAGGGTGGTAATAAGCGCTTTAGGCGCTAAGGAGTGGACAAACAAAGATGATCAATCCAGTAAGATTACAAGTATCACAGTTGCACATAGATTGTCCACGGTCATAAATGCAGACACGATAGTTGTGATGGAGAAAGGAAAGGTGGTTGAACTTGGTAATCATCAAACGTTGATATCCGCAGATGACGGTGTTTACTCAAGGTTATTCCACTTGCAAAGCAACATGAAGGATTAACTGCAAGCTGGTCAGGTTCCATTGTGGACAAAAACCAAAGACACCTAGCAAGAATAGTTTTAGGAGCTTAAGCATTGTTTAAATGCATTTGCTGTCTGTTCACAAATTGCAATAACATAGCTATCTCATCATTAATTGATGACGCACAGTCCAGGAATTAAAAAAAAACTGCACTTTGATTAAAAAAACTATTGTACTAGAATGATTTCCCACTGTTTCCACTGCCATGTCAAAGCTTATCATTTGTACGCAATACAAGACTAGCCAACCGATGGAATCTAGGTCTACGTTACTTAAAAGAGCACAGGGAATCAGCACTATGCTGGCTCCCCTCGATGCAGTCTATCAACTAGTTGTCATTTTTGAAGGGTTGAGGACCCATTGAACTAAGCTCTCTCCAAGAAACAGCTGAAGGCGTTGGCAGAATCTAATTTTGTAAATAACTTTTCAGGAGGGAAAATATGACATGGGAAGAAATAAACTGCCTTAACAAGAAAACTGATCTACCTTAAATATTGCATGCCAAAACATTGGGTTGTCGGTGGGTGTGCGTTGAGTGAGTGGTGTTGTAAAGTTGGGTACTCTTTCTTCTCAACTGAATGATACTTAGATCTGTTTGTTTGAGCTGCAGCTTTTGAGCTTTTTGAAAAGCTGATGCTGGCTTTTTTTTCCCTGAAAAGCTAACACTAGCCTCTAAAAGATGTTTTAGCTTTCTGAGCTCCAAAAGCTACGAAAAGCTCACAAAACTGAGCTTTCCAGCTTTCCATATAAACTCAGCTTTTCTAGATTTCCAATTTTCTGGAAGCTACATGAGAAGTTCGCTATTTGTTTGAGCTAGCTTTTCACGCTGAGAAGCTGCCGGGAAGGTCAAACAAATAGGCCCTTAGCTCTACTGCACGTTCAAGAAAAGAAATATATGACTACCCAAATTCGGTACAACGGGCTGCGAATAACAAAACTGAGATGTTTTATTTCCAATGAAATAAGAAACAGATAAGTAAATTTTATAATTATGAAACTAAAAAGATACAGGTTGCTTATAGGTGCACGCATTAGGATGACTGTACTGTGAAAATTCCAAGCACTAACATGCAGGCACATGGCTTTAGAGGACAGAACAAGACTTCAGACTTGCAACAGAAACTACCTTGCTTATTACCGGGCACCTTGCTTAGACTAAATTTCGTTTTTTTATGCAGCCGAAACATGTTTAGCAAAGCATCGTGTATACATACGAGGAAGATAGATGGTGTCTTCATTTGTTATTTGGAAGGACTACGGAACATGTAGAGTAAGATCTGGTTCCAGTAAGTCATGGCTACTCTGGATTACACTTGTAGATGGCGTAAAGTACTGTAATCTGTAGATGAAAACAAAGTTGCCTCATGCCCTACAATTTGATTACAACAACAAAAGATTCATGCTTAGTGTTTCCCAATGAAGTGACTTTTACTGCGTAACTGAAGTTGCAGACATCGCCTGGAAAGTTTACTTGTAAGCATGAATACGCAGGCTTGACATGCTGCATCATGTCAGCAAAGGAGTTGTGAATAAGCATGAATACGCAGGCTTGACATGCTGCATCATGTCAGCAAAGGAGTTGTGAATAAGAACGGTAGCCGCTAAGATAGAGCAATAGATAAAGTATTTTTCCCAGGCTGGAGCTGGAGTAATTAATTGTGAATCTTGATAGTACCAATGGAGTGTCCTGCAATTTTGTAGTTGTATGGTTGTCAGTGTGCATATAAAAAACACATTAGTACTATAAAGCTCATTGTGCCTGCAAATCTTTTGCAAAATAGCACAAGATTCAGCAAAAGCAATGCCACTTGTCCAAGAGAAGGATAGGCCCACTGAATCATCTGTACCCAACATTGCAGATGGAAAGAAAAGCTCAGGACCAGCATCGATGGCACCAGAAACGGAGGCTGAAGACAAGCCGTTTCCGTTTCTTGGCCTACTTTCCTACGCTGATGCGCTAGATTGGCTACTCATGGTGTCAGGTACCATGGGGTCCTTCATACACGGCATGGGGCCTGCTTTGTCGTACTACATACTCGGGAAATCTGTCGATGCGATTGGGAACAACATAGGCAATAAAGAGGCCACAGTCCATGAACTCAACAAGGTTACTTACCTTCGATCTAATTTGTTTTCAAGCTACCCTACTAAATGCCATTCGATTCTGCTGAATGGTTTATTGTTATTTCACTAACAGTGAATACTTCCAATGATCCTGTTTGCAGTTAATTCCATATATGTGGGCCTTGGCAATTGTTACGCTTCCTGGTGGAATGATTGGTAAGTGAAGTCTCCTAAGTTCTAACTTTGCTATATTACTGACAATGTAAGCAAAAGAAAACAGACTGATAATTATGCCATCTATAAAGCATACTGAAGATCTAAAGGAACCTATGCAAATCTGAAAATTCAGTGAACTAATATAACTGACAAGTATAAGCCTAAGTTCTAACTTTTTTTTTTGGGCGCTACGGTGCCCTTTGGACACTTGTCTGTGAACAGTATTTTTTTCTTTGCTTACTGATATATCTTACCACAGTGGGGGTCTCCCCGCTGTATAGTTTAAAAAAAAAAGTATAAGCCTATATGAAGACCAACAGAATTATTTAAGTCATCGAATGGAGTGTCTATGTAGAACACTGAGTGCTTTGAGAAAATATACGAAGAACAATAGGATGCATAAAACCTGACAGAACTATTCGTTAAAAACATTCTGGGGGCTAAATTATTCGAAGATAAAGATGCACAACATGTGAATCTCAGTCAAACTAGGTAGGACATGAAGCCTGAATTATCTTAAACTACATTTTGCCAGGTTAATGCATTATTTGCATGTGAGCCATAGCTTCAGCAAGTTTACAAAAGCTAAGGCTAGTGTTTGGGTTGAGGAGTGCTGGATCAGTTGAACTACTTTGACGTGCAGTGGAGTTATAAATATAATTGTTTAAGCTGGTTGTCGTTTCATCCTTTTTTTGTCAACGCCATTTTATCATGCAGTATTTAACTCATTCATTGGCTAAAGATAAGAGGACCAAAATGTGTATTTGATATTTGAATACAGTAACAGGCTATCTAACTGATTGTCCACACACGCAGCAAAGAGAACACTGCATCATGAGAAACAAAAGCAATACGAAAATCATAAGTCATTTCCCAATGAACTGTCTAATCTTACACAAACTCACAGTGGCCCTGCTGCAGAAATTGCATGTTGGATGTATACAAGTCAGAGGCAAATGGCACGCATGCGGATGGCATACCTGAGATCAGTGCTCAGTCAAGATATTGGAGCTTTCGATACTGACTTGTCCACTGCAAACATCATTGCTGGAGCAACCAACCACATGAGTGTAATACAAGATGCAATTGGTGAAAAGGTATTAATTTTCCCTTTAGAATACCCACTGCAACTCTGCAAGATTCACTAACCCAAACATACTTGATGGTAACAAAACTTAAAAAAGCTTCCTTACTTTCTTCAGATGGGTCACTTTATGTCAAACTTCTCCACATTCGTAGTTGCTATCATTGTTGCATTTGCATGCTGCTGGGAGGTTGGCATGCTCTCTCTGCTAGTTGTACCTATGCTCCTCATGGTTGGAGCAACATATGCGAAGATGATGATTGACATGTCCCTCGCAAGAATATCTTACATCTCTGAAGCAACCACTGTTGTAGAACAGGTACCTGTGTAAATGAATGCCATATTAGAGTTACTTAGGTTTACTACACTGAGTTTGTAATACAACAACGGCATAGCCTTTCAGTCCCAAGCAAGTTAGGATAGGCTAGAGTTCAAACCCAACAAGAGCCACAAATTAGGATTCGGGCACATAAATAGCTATTTTTCAAGCACTCTTATCCAGGGCTAAATCTTTAGGTATATTCCATCCCTTCAAATCTCCTTTTATTGTCTCTTCCCATGTCAATTTTGGTCTTCCTCTGCCTCTCTTCACATTACTGTCACGCCTTAGGGTTCCACTACACACCGATGCCTCCGGAGGCTTTCGTTGGACATGTCCAAACCATCTCAGCCGGTGTTGGATAAACTTTTCTTCAATTGGTGCTACCCATAACCTATCACGTATATCCTCATTCCGGACTCGATCCCTTCTCGTATGACCACAAATCCAACGCAACATACGCATTTCCGCAACACTTATTTACTGGACATGTCGTCTTTTTGTAGGCCAACATTCTGCACCATACAACATTGCAGGTCTAATCGCTATCCTATAAAACTTGCCTTTTAGCTTCAATGGTACCCTCTTGTCATATAAAATTCCTGATACTTGACGCCACTTCATCCACCCCGCTTTGATTCTATGACTAACATCCTCAGCAATATCCCCATCTCGTTGTAGCATTGATCCTAAATATCGAAATGTATCCTTTCTGGGCACTACTTGGCCTTCCAAACTGACATCTCCCTCCTCATGTGTACTAGTGCTAAAGTCACATCTCATATATTCAATTTTAGTTCTGCTGAGTCTAAAGCCTTTTGACTCTAGGGTCTCTCGCCACAACTCCAGTTTTCTATTTACTCCTGCTCGACTTTCATCAACTAGCACTACATCATCCACGAAGAGCATACACCAAGGGATATCCCCTTGAATGTCCCTTGTTACCTCATCCATCACCAAGGCAAATAGATAAGGGCTCAAAGCAGACCCTAGATGCAGTCATATACTAATCGGAAAGTCATCTGTCGACATCACTTGTTCGGACTCTAGTTACAACATTGTTGTACATGTCCTTAATAAGTCCAACGTGCTTTGTTGGGACTTTATGTTTGTTCAAAGCCCACCACATAACATTCCTTGGTATTTTGTCATACGCCTTCTCCAAGTTAGTGAAAACCATGTATAGGTCTTTCTTCTTCTTCCTGTACCGCTCCATAACTTGTCTTATTAAGAAAATAGCTTCCATGATTGACCTTCCAGGCATGAAACCAAATTGGTTCATAGAGACCCGTGTTATCCTTCTCAAACGATGCTCGATAACTCTCTCCCATAGCTTCATAGTATGGCTCATCAACTTAATTCCTCAGTAATTAGTACAACTTTGAATATCTCCCTTATTCTTGTATATTAGTACCAGTATACTTCTCCACTCTTCCAGCATCTTGTTCAACCGAAAAATATGGCTGAACAACTTGGTTAGCCATACTATGGCTATATCCCCAAGGCATCTCCACACCTTAATTGGGATACCATCCGGACCCATCGCCTTACCACTTTTCATCCTTTTCAACGCCTCTCTGACATCAGTTTCTTGGATCTTCCGCACAAAGTACCTGATGGTGTCATCAAAAGAGTCATTCAACTGAAAGGTTGTGTTCTCATTCTCACCATTGAATAATTTGTCAGAATACTCTTGCCATCTATGTTTGATCTCATCCTCCTTTACCAAGATGTTCTCCATTTCATCCTTAATGCACTTAACTTGGTTGAAGTCCCTCGTCTTTCTCTCACGAACCTTAGCCATCCTATATATGTCCTTCTCTCCTTCCTTCGTACCTAATCGTTGGTAAAGATCCTCATACGCCCTACCCTTTGCCACACTTACAACTCACTTTACGATCTTCTTTGCCTCCTTGTATTTCTCTATGTTGTCCACACTCCTATCATGGAACAAGTGCCTATAGCATTCTTTCTTCTCCTCAATAGTCATTAGGACTTCCTCATTCCACCACCAAGTATCTTTATCTACGCCTCTACCCCCCTTGGTCACTCCAAGTACCTCCGAGGCCACCTTCCGAATGCAGTTTGCCATCTTCTCCCACATGTTGTTTGCGTCCTCTCCTTCCGTCCAAGGGCCCTCTTTGACTACCCTTTCCTTAAAGACCTCTGACATCTCCTCTTTCAGTTTCCACCACTTTGTTCTTGCAATCTTGACTTGTTTATCCCTGCGTGCACGCATCTGAAAATGAAAGTCCGCCACCACAAGCTTATGTTGAGAAACAACACATTCCCCTGGTATCACCTTGCAATCCAAGCATGCCCATTTATCCTCTCTTTTTGTGAGGATAAAGTCAATCTGGCTATAGTGTTGGCCACTACTAAAAGTCACTAAATGGGTCCGTCTCTTCCTAAGAAAGTGTTCGCTATCATCAAGTCAAAAGCTACTGCAAAGTCCAAGACTTCCTCTCCCTCCTGATTCCTACTACCATACCCAAAACCTCCATGAACCGACTCAAAGCCTACACTTGTTGTACCTACATGCCCATTAAGATCTCCTCCAATGTAATACACTGAGTTTGTAATCATATGTTAAATTTGTGCACAGACTCTTGCAAATATAAAGACTGTCTTCTCATTTGTTGGAGAAAACTCAGCTATCAAATCCTTCAACAAGTGCATGTATAATCAATATATGCTAAGCAAGAAAGAGGCAATGGCAAAAGGTCTAGGTTTGGGAATGTTACAGATTGCAACATTCTGTTCATATTCATTGGTGATCTGGGTTGGAGCAGCTGCTGTGACTGGAGGAAAAGCAAAAGCTGGTGAAACAATTGCGGCTGTCATTAATGTCCTCTCTGGTGCAATGTAATACCGAGAAATCTCTTTCCAGCAATGTAGCATATTGGTATGATTATCCTGAATTAGAATCTTCAAAAAAGATATTAATTCTACAAAGTTGTCTGTGATTCAGATATATATCGAACGCAGCACCAGATCTTCAGGCCTTCAGCCAAGCAAAAGCCGCTGGGAAAGAAATATTTAAAGTTATCAAAAGAAATCCAGCAATAAGTTACGAATCGAATGGAAAAATCTTGAAAAAGATCACAGGAGATATAGAAATGCGAGAGGTGCACTTCATGTATCCATCCCGTGAGGATAATCCAGTTCTCCAAGGTTTCTCGCTGGCTATACAGGCAGGCAATATTGTAGCTCTTGTGGGAAGCAGTGGATGCGGGAAGAGCACAGTGATTTCTCTGGTACAAAGGTTCTATGATCCCACATCAGGTAAGATTATTGAGCATCTCCCTATCTTTGCAGAAACAATTGTTGACGGATGTACTCTTCAATTAATATACTTGTCATGTTTTGACTCTTGACATTATGAAAGACAAGAGTCCTGAGGTTGCAATTTTACATGCATACTTTGCACATTAAATTGTAAACAAGGACAGGATGAAACTTCAAAAAGAATTAAAAGAAATGGACAGGAAACTGATTCATAGAATATAACATTCAAATATCGCTTCTGCTAATTCCTTTTTTTTAAAAAAAAAGTTTCTGTGAATAACATGGTATAAAATGCAGGTGTGGTTCTCATTGACAATCAAAACATTAAAGAACTTGATCTGAAATGCTTGCGGAGAAATATAGGTTCAGTCTCCCAAGAGCCAGCACTATTTTCTGGTACCATCATGGACAACTTGAGAATTGGCAAAATGGATGCAACTGATGAAGAGATAACAGAAGCAGCAAGAACAGCTAATGTGCACTCCTTTATATCCAAACTTCCAAACCAATACTCAACTGAGGTAAGATTTTATGTTCCTTAAGCAAAGACTAGTCAACACCTCACATTCTTTTTCCTATGAAACGATATCAAATTGTTAATAGATTTACATAGCTCACCAAAATTAAGTTAGGCGAGTCGAAGAAAAAAAAGGTTTGGCATTAAGGAACATCTTTCAGTTGTCAACTAGGAAGATAAGTACCAAGAAATCAACTATAAAAGCAGCAATATGTTACATATAAAGGAGATAATTTTCATAAAATTTAGTTAGTTACCAACAGTGGAAAATAGCAATCATTGATTCCATGATACAACCTCTACAGGTGGGAGAAAGAGGTGTACAACTATCAGGAGGTCAGAAACAAAGAATAGCAATTGCAAGGGCTATTCTAAAAGATCCACCAATTCTTCTTCTTGATGAAGCGACAAGTGCACTTGATTCTGAATCAGAGAAGATAGTTCAGGAAGCTCTTGACAGAGCTATGCAAGGGAGGACAGTTATCTTGATTGCCCACCGAATTTCAACAATCATAAATGCAGACAGGATTGTTCATGTGGAGAATGGAAGAGTAGCACAATCTGGAACACATGAAGAACTGCTGGAGAAAAGTAAATTCTACTCAAGTGTATGCAGTATGCAAAATCTAGAGAAGGATTCTGGGAAGAGCGAGACAAGGTAGATGCAATCGATTGTCCACTTCTTTTCACATCATAAAATGTTCATATATTGAATCCATCATGGCACTGTACTGAAAATATGTTTTCCTGCAAATAGATCTATGATATCTAACCTTAGTTCCCATGGAACTGGAGTACATCTTATTCATTTGCTTTTTTTCTGGTAAAACAGATTCACTGGTCAGGTCAAAGAAGAAAATGAAGAAGCAGAATATGGAACATACAACAAACCATCTTTCACTTCAAGTGAACAAGAGAAGAAACTGGACCTTACCGAACAACCAAAGCAACCGATCAGAAAGAGAACATCCACTTTCTATAGAATATTCCTTGGGACTTTTAAACTGCTCCCAGGGAAGGTTCTGATGGGCTCCACAGCAGCAGCGATCTCTGGGATCTCGAGGCCTATATTTGCTTTCTACATCATGACAGTTGGCATGGCATACCTTGAACCAGACGCAAAGAGCATAGTCAGCAAGTACTCGATAATTCTGTTCCTTATCGGGTTGCTCACATTTTTCAGTAACATCTTCCAGCACTATATATATGGCTTGGCTGGTGAAAGGGCAACAAATAACCTAAGGGAGGCCCTCTTTTCAGGTTTGTCACTCAATTATAAATTTGTGCCTTTCACAATTGCAATTAACAAAGAAGATTATGATAGATTTTTGTTAAGAATTGTAACATCAGCTCTCTGCAATGAATGCAGTCATTCTTCGGAATGAAATAGGTTGGTTTGAACAACCAAAGAACAGCGTCGGCTTTCTAAACTCACGCATCGTCGGTGACACCTCCATGATTAAAACCATCATATCTGATCGGATGTCTCTCATTGTTCAATGTATCTCTTCAATTTTGATAGCCACAGGATTGAGCACAGTTGTGAACTGGAGGATGGGTCTAGTTGCATGGACTTTGATGCCATTCCACTTCATTGCTGGCCTTGTACAAGTCAGGTCAGCAAAAGGTTTTGCCACTGACTTCTCTACATCTCACCGGAAGCTAATTTCCCTTACTTCAGAGGCTGTTAGCAACATTCGAACTGTGGCATCATTTGTTCAGGAAGATGAAATACTAAGAAAAGCAGACTTATCACTCCAAGAACCAATGCGGAAAAGCAGGGTAGAGAGCATCAAATATGGTGCAGTACAAGGGACTGCCCTCTTCTTGTGGCATACGACACATGCCATTGCAATGAGTTTCACCATTATGCTACTTGATAAGGACCTAGCAACATTTAAAAATTGTGTGCGATCATATCAGGCATTTGCAATGACAATATCTTCCATCACAGAGCTATGGTCCTTGATCCCTATGGTCTTGTCAGCGATTGCAATATTGGATCCTGCACTTGACATACTCGACAGAGAAACGCAGATTGTGCCTGATGTTCCAAAACTGCACTCCGAAGAAAGATTAGCAGGTGATGTAGAGTTTCAAGATGTCAGTTTCAGCTATCCCTCAAGACCAGAAGTGATCATACTAGATGGCTTCAATCTAGCTATTGAACCAGGACAAAGGGTTGCATTGGTCGGCTCAAGTGGTTCAGGAAAATCCACGGTGCTGGCCCTTCTGCTAAGATTCTACGATCCTTGCGAAGGACAAGTTCTCGTGGATGGTAAGGACATCCGAGACTACAATTTGAGATACCTGAGAAAGCACATCGGACTAGTTCAGCAAGAGCCAATCTTGTTTAACATGTCTATAAGAGAGAACATCAGTTATGGAAATGAAGGTGTGTCAGAATCAGAAATAATTGAGGCTGCAATGGAAGCAAACATCCATGAATTCATCAGTGGCTTGTCAAATGGGTATGACACTATGGTTGGGGACAAAGGAAGCCAGCTTTCTGGAGGTCAGAAGCAGAGGATAGCCATTGCAAGAACTATACTAAAGAGACCCACCATACTGCTACTAGATGAGGCGACAAGTGCTCTAGATAGTGAATCTGAGAGGGTTGTGATGAGTTCTCTGGGCACAAAAGAGTGGAAAAACAAGGGGGAACTGTCAAGGAAGATCACAAGTATCACAATTGCACATAGAATATCCACAGTCACAAGTGCAGATGTGATCGTTGTGATGGATAAAGGCCAGGTGGTCGAGATGGGAAGCCATGAATCATTAGTCTCAGCAAGCAATGGTGTTTACTCCAAACTGTACCGTATGCATAGCAAAGGAGTAAAAGACTGATATCAAGATGTGACGCACAAAAAGTAAAGCGAAAATGTTGAGTCAAGATCTGGAGGATAATAGGAGAGGATCCTACTGAAATTTGGCCAATACACCATTGGCAAGAATTTGATGCCCTTAGAGATATGTAAAAGCAGACTGCAGTTTAGCTTGTGAGAAATAAGTTGGTTGAGGATTGATCTATCATATCTAAACAGTGTTGGCTACATAACATTCTATGGTGCTAAAAAGCAATTTTAGGATCATTAACTGCATGCTAGTATGTTACATCAAATCATTGATAACTGCAATTTTCCACATCCCAGCTCTTCAATTTAGGTCCTTAATTTTCTTCAGGATATAATCACCAATTTGCCAAGGACACCTGTATTCTTACTCTTAGCATAATAGCATGCATTATCTGCTTGGAAAAAATAGGACAGAACCCAAGATACTGATTAGTTGCATAGCAGAAACTACAAAAGGAATGCCGAAGAACACATTGGTGGGTTACAATGTTACTAACAGATGGCAAAAATACAAAAGATTCATGCAAACAAGGTATGATTTTTAAAGAGAGAAAGGTATTAGAGCTTGTAGCCACATCAAAATGACCAGAAAATTTTACCGAGAACAGTATGCCTATCCTCGGTCAAAAAAAAAAAGGCGTACAACTAAACTGACATTCTGACACCGTATCAAGATAACTGAAGTTTCCGAAACTACGGGATGGAACGGGAAATCGACGAAGAAATTTAAACTCACCCGCTCATAGCTCATTCCGCCTCCATCCGCGTCCTGTTTGCTTCCTTCCTCCTCCCCACTCCTCAAGCTATTGCGCAGGACTTGCTTGAATGGCGGAGGCTGGCTGGCTCGCCGTCGTCGCTCTTGCAGCGAGCGCGGGGGCCGACTACGGCTCCGCTCCCTACGGCAAACAGAGGGGGTGCTGCTTCCATCGCCGGAGCCCGCTGTAGCGGTGCGGCGGGGATGCGGAGCGCGCGGCAGCAGTCGCCGGCCGGCGCCGCCAGAGTTAGTGCGCTGCCCGATGTGGGCCGCGGGCCGCCGGATCGTGGATCTGACGGTGTGGAATATAGATGGAGATATTTTTGGTTCCGTGCGCGTCAAAATGAAAAAGTGAAAACCCACAACATAATTGTTGACATCACCTACTTGTAATAAAATCTCAAAACATGAAAACCAAGTTTGAGCATCTAAATTGAAAACGCACTTGTCTTTTTAAAATAAGACTAGATTTATATATATTTGGACGCTATGTTCTTACAAACCATTTCCATGGAGCTGAAATATTTCTCCGCGGAACATTTTTCTCCTAACACATCGATCATTTTCCTTGTATACTTGGAAAACGTTGTTTTCACTAAAAAAAAGTTTTTTCGTTTTGTAAAAAATATTTTCGATAAAATATCATCCAGATATAATTTTTTTAAAAGATCTTATGGTAAGAAATATGACGGTGCAATTAAAATTTAATTGATGCTAGATTTCAAAATTATGGTATTTTGGTTTGTTGCGTACGATGATGTCACCAAATTTGGAGCGCTTCTCACGGCTCACGCACGCGGAAGCAGCAGCGCGGGCACGTTTCGTACGTGGCGGCGAAAAATCGCTCGCGCTAGCGCGCTCGATTCTCGTGCTGCGGCTCCGCGATTCTCGTGCTGCGGCTCCTGATTCTCTCCACCGATCTCTCCCACCAGTCCGCCCCGTCGGCTCCGATGCCGTCGAGTGCGACAGCGAACTGCAAGGCGGCGGCGGCGGCGGCGGCAATGGGGTCGATGACGATCGGGGCCACGTACAAGGCCACCCCGGGCGTCCTCCGCATGGTGCGTGCCCGACTGCCCGTCTTCCTCCCCTCCACCCTATCGCCTCTCGCCCTCTCCTGCGGCCTTCGCTTCCCTTTTAGTCACCGAGGACGGGGAGATCGAGGCACGCCGCTGGTTGAATCGGAGGGATTGGTGTGCGGAGTAGGGGATCGAAAACCCGGGGAAGTGCCGCGATCCTGCTTCAATTGCCCTCTGCTTGACTGCGGCTTTTGCTAGTTTGCGATTCAATTTTTTTTAAAAAAAAAACATCGGTTCTGTTGATTCGCTGCTGCCTGCGTGGGCATGGGTGATGTGGTTGGCGCCTTTGGGAATCCGCATGTAACATGCTCCTTGCCGTCGTAATTGCAGGACGAGGATGAGTTCACTTTCACCCCTAATGATACTCGGTCAGCGATGAAGCTCAATGTCGATTTCCGAAGCATCAAATGTATGTACCGTCCCTTTATCCACCTGTAGTGATGGTTCACTTCACAAAGACGGCATTGGCACGCAGTGCAGTCGAAGTACCGTTGTTTTGCCTTTTGATTTAGTAAACAGGCAAATAGCAATCCAACTGTCAAGTTATTTACTGCAGAACTGAATTTCACGTTCTTATGCCTAATCTGCTGCAGGATCATTTCAAAATGGGCTAACCTGGTTTCATGTATATGATGTGGATATGTTTGATTGTAATCTTGCGGTTTTTCATCCCTTGCGCTGCAGGTCACAAGTTTGGTAGCAAACAGGCACGTTCATTGTTGAAGCTTTGCAGAGACCCTGGCGAGGTGTGGTGTCACCAGCTTATAGGCATTGTCTCTTGTCTGTACTTTTCTTACTGTGAATTGGCAATAATGTGATATGCATATGCTTTCTTCTAAGGGCGGAGACTACATGTTTGAGTTTGACAATGTTGCTGATCGCGATCAATGCCGGGACTTTATAGGTATTTTTCATTCTGCAGTTAGTGAATGACCCCTAATATAGCTAGTCTTTTCTTAAGAAGCTGTCAACTATAGGCCATGTAAGTGAACACAAATGTACTTTATTATCTGTCAAAGAGTACATGAATTTTTTAGTGGCCGATGGCCAATTCCCTATATCATAAATTGGTCCATTTGGCACCAACTAATTACTTCCATTTTGCCTGTTTTAGTTTTAAGCAAACTGCTTCATAAAATATTTTCAATGTATTTACCAAATGGTCTTACCAAATTGATCACAACCATGGCATGAGAACTGATTAAAATCCCTGAAATGTGCCAAGTTTGATATGGTACTCACTCACTTCAGGGGCGGGTCCAGGATTTGGACAAGGGTATTCAAAATTTCAACAAAGAATTAAGTTTCACATGTCAGGTTGTACAGATAGCTTTTGAAGAAGAAATTTTGACCAAATTTTAGCATTTGGCATCCAAGCACTCAACTGTACGAGAGAGTGAGAGATTGGCATGCATGTTTTTGTGTCATTTTTTATTTTTAATACATATATAAGGTATATACTATATATGAAAATTATGTTGCCAAAAATAACGTGTATTCACTTAAATACCTTTGAATCAAGGCAGGCCCGCCCCTGACTCACTTGAAGAATTTCATATTGAGTTCTATGTATTTATTTTCCGGCATAGTGCATATATAACTTATGATATGCCCTTTTCAGCCAGGGTTTTAGGCCAACATCAAGGGACAATTCCCCCAAGACCAAATGTGCCTCCTGAATCAGTTGCTTCAACTGGTTTGGAACAACTCAGTGCTGCAGAAGTGGAGCGGCGGATGAAATTGCTGCAAGAAAATAGGTGATGTGATTATTTGAAATACCAACACAATATTCTCTTCAGGCACATGGTTCAAGATACATTTTCCTTTTTCGATAAGAACCATTGTGTATGATATTTTTAAATGTGTATATTTTGTATTTGAGAAAATGATGCGGACAAATCTTCAAATAATCATACACAGGAAATGGCAAACAACATTTTCTCGTATTATTTAGCTATGTTGTGTGCTGTTTCAAATTACAGAGAATTGCAGAAGTTGCATAGGAAGTTTGTCCTTGGGAAGATTTTGCAAGAATCTGAATTTTGGGCAACACGAAAGGTAATACTTATTGATAAACTGTATATACATTACATTTAAAACAACAATGTGGTGGATTTTATGTTTATTGACTTCCTTGTCTTCAAACCATTATCTATTTATGGCCTTTTACATAATTTAATTGATGAGGAGGCAAATAAAGCATCAAAGCAAAGGCCAGGTTTCAAGAGTGCCATGCTAGATCTCAGGCCATCTGCTGATGGTCAGGTATGTTACTGAAATCTTATAGTTGTGGACACATATTTTGTTAGTGAGATATCATTTGGTTTTTCTTCATTGAGTTTGGTGATCTGGTGGTAGTCAAACCGCTTATTTCGACTTTGTGAATTTCAGACAAACAGGGTTACTTTCAGTGTTAATAAGGAGATAATTCATCAGGTACCTTCTCTGCTAATAATTTCTTGAAACGTCACCTAGATTCAGGTCTGCATGACAGCAATTTTATTGATGTTGGATGTTATGTTATTCAAAGGGATTCAACAATGAACTACTTAAAAAGCTTTGTGTGGCTCTACAATCCATCTTCTTCCTTCTTAACTGCGATATTGGATGGCACCCTCCCTTGTTAAGCTATATTAACTTATTGCAAGTGTAGCTTCGTTCTGCTGAGTATCTGTTAAACTAGATCATCGTGTTTGAGAAAAAAAAGTTAAACTAGATCATCTGGGCTGGACTGCGGAAAAGCTTGCTTGCACCCAGTCCAGCCTGGTTATGCCAGGACCCAAAATTGCAAGCCCATCCGAGCTCTGAACTTGGTTATGCCTGTATAACTGAGCCACATGGTTTGACTAAAGCAAGTGTTAAGCTGAATTACAGGGCTCCTTATCTGCATTTATGAATAAAGTGATGTTGACAAAGGCTTAACAAATACTTCTTTTTACTTCATGTCATATATCCCTTGATGTTTTCAGATTTTTGTGGAAAAGCCTGCTGTCCATCGGGCATTTTTGGATTTTGTTCCGGAAAAGGTAAGATATGCCAATTTTTTTTATCAGTGTGTCAGCATATGCTTCACGAAAGTTCCAACTTAAATTATACTAGTTTTGTCATTATTGTTATATGGGAGCAAGTGGTGACCAATTTCTTATTTTCCTATATTTCTGCTGTATACTCCATCTTTTTACCTAATTTCATATTTTGAGGATAGATGTCAGAAGATCATTTTTGGTCAAAATACCGTGAAGCTGAGTATCTACTCAGAACAAAAAATACTGCATTGGCAGCAGCTCAAGCTGCTGAAGATGAGG
Source organism: Setaria italica (assembly GCF_000263155.2). Taxonomy (NCBI): domain Eukaryota; kingdom Viridiplantae; phylum Streptophyta; class Magnoliopsida; order Poales; family Poaceae; genus Setaria; species Setaria italica. The sequence goes on along the minus strand of NC_028455.1, from coordinate 4,888,385 downwards.
TACTAGCTGTGTCCCTGAAGAGTGATGATGTAGTAGCCAAGGAGGCAAAGTTCAAGGTGCAATGTTAGCAACTAATTGTTGTAACACTGCATATTTCATTGCCATGCGTTGGTTTCGTTTCTCAGGATACCTTTTTTAGTGATTCAATTCTTGACCTGCAGATAAAACAAGTGGATCCAACGTTAGACATGGAAGCAGATGCAGGAGATTATTACATTCATCTTCTGGTGTGTTGGTACTGCTACCATGGCTTTGTACCTGTAACTTCACTAAAGTGGTTTTATAGTTTCTCATGTCGAGTTTGCCAATTTTTATCCTAGTGTCATGAAGCGTGTATCGTTTTTGGGCATGTAGGACCACAGGATTCTCCGTGATGGAAGTATACAGACAGTTGATCCTGATAGTGAATTTGTCATGAGAACGTTGTCTCAGGATCTGAATCAGCATGCGGCTGTTGTTCTTGAAGGGAGATCTCAAGGTAGAATTTGTTGAGACAGTCCAAAATACTTCGTGACTGTTATGAATAACACTTGCATTCATTATGAGGGTTCTGGGCCCCAAAACCCTTATACAACAGGGAAATATAAGACAGGAAGATATACTCTAACAATGATGTCTCCTCTAATTGTTTGATAATTGATATATAGTTTCAAAAAAAAACTTTTGATACTTCAAAATTCGTTTCTCGAGTATGTTAGAATGTTATCAGCAATATGACTTATCAGGCCATTCTCAGTGCATTTCTCGAGCATGAGAATGAAATTCATGTGAAAAAACTTGCATTGCGAATGGCCTCAGATTAGCATCAGAAAATTTAAGGATGTTCATATTTATTCTATTATTTCTTGAATATAAAACTGTCAAAGTTGTTTTGCTTGCCATCAATATCCTTTATTAGTTATACACGAACAATTATTACAAAGTTCAAGCTGCTGGCTGGTTGCAAACTATACTTTTGTGCTAGCTGCTCGTATTTGTTTCCCTAAACATTGATCCCACATTGGACGGCATTTCTATCTCTGCAATTTGCTTACTGCTAGTTCCAGGACACTTCAGAAGATGATTATGCCGTGTTTTATTTGTCTCGCAGATATAAAATTAACTGATACAAAGACTGTAGCAGAGGCACTTGCAAGGCTAAAGAAGGGTTAGTCGGATAGAAACCATAGTTCAGTTCATTAAGTCTTTTTTCATCTGTAAGGCATTGTGCTGATGGATTATTAACTGCAGAACCATCTTCTAGTTATAATACTGATGATGCTAATCATGAGAGGTTGGTAAAGGTGGCCCGCATGACTTATATAGAGGATCTGCAAGCCCCACGAAATATCCTGTATGCACCACTTTGTATAAAGGTAAGGTCAGGGCTCACGTCTTAATAGTAGACATCTCAAGCAAAACAGGATACTGAATACCTGTGAATTCTTCTCTTTCTTTTATTAGAATCCTCAAGAGTATTTTGATTCTCAGCAAGCAAATGCTCTGAGATCTTTAGACGGCAGCAATGATGGAAAAGAAGCCTGTAACTGCAGCCTGAGCACTGATGATGCATTCTTTCATTTGATTGATCAAGTATCTTCTATAAAAGCTAATGGGTTGAACTGTGATGTTGTTCATTCAAATCTGGCTCTTAAGGTAAAACAATTTCACTGTACGAACTTATTATTTTCTTTTGTTAGTAGATTTTGTGGGGACTGAACAATACCGTTTGGCTAGTGGCCAAAAAACAAGATCAATGCATGGCAGGAGCTAAGGGCCTCTCTCAGCTCACTGCCAGGGGAGTGGGTTAATCCCAGGTTCTTTTGTGGTCAGGCCCTTCTTTTACCCTTTCTGGCAATTAGGTGTTTTGGTCTGTAAGAGTGTTGGTGTGTGTGTTTGGGTGCGTTGGGGTGTGTGTGTGTGTGTTCTGTGGGTGTTTGTGTGAGTCTATATATAACTCTTCTTCTTCTTCTATTAATACAATTATACGCAGTTCTCCTGCATGTTCGAGAAAAAAAAAACAAGATCAATGTGCAAACAAGTGTTTAGAGAAGGGATAATTTTGAATACTGCAAGGAAAATTATCAAGCCTTTTGTCACTAATTAAAGCTTTTGATGGAATTTTGATATAGGACGACTAAGGACCATTGCAAACATGGTGATCATCTTGCACTAGACTGGATACAACCAAAAGCCAGGGATAACTAGACAATTTATCTTAGGCGTTCAACCCAGATAAAAACAAGAACCATTTATTCCCCCTTTTGGACTTGTTTCATGCTTAATGTTGTTAGGCTTTGGTGATATCTCCTTATGTTAGAACATGTTTTACTAGCATAAGTTACTCTTGCTGAACTTACCAAATAGTTATTCTTATTATGGCTAAACTGTTGTGCTTCCAGTATCATACTCTATATCCCTTCATGATCACCAGCAATAGTTAGCTGTGGGAATGTGGCATGTCTTAGGGAAGGAGCTAAATATGTTGATATACTACTTTGAAATTCATGCTCCACATCACAAGACCTGTCCTAAGTGAATTAATTTGATGTACATTGTTTACTTAACAATGGTTCATGATTAAGATCCATTCATCCTACCTTTTACAACTATGTTGAATTGTCATCATTTGAATATCTTTTATTTTACATGCATATTTTTCTACCATGTCTTTTCTAAGTTATCAAATTGCATGACCAGGAAAATCTGACTACCTGAATGGACTGTGCCTAGGTTTTTAGTGAGTTGAACAAAGGGATTTCATATTCAAGAAGACGTAACCTTAAAAATCCCCATGAGAATCTTCTTGGTCAGCTGCCTTGCCAGACACGGGATGAACTTGTGGATGTGAGATGCTGTACCTATCTACTCCCTCCGTCCTAAAATACTGTTAGGTGTATATGTATTCTTGTATTTTCCCCATTGTATAAGGGGTTTTGTGCATAGTTCCTAATACTTGTATATGTATATATTTGGGCTTAGAGCCCCCATATTGAATACAAGTGCTATTCCTAATATGGTACAGAGCCAAACTAGGGTTTAGATTTCTTCTCATCTGCCCTAGGTGATCCCCCCCCTGCATGTTGCACTTGCGTGCCTCTGATCACCAGCCCATTGGATCGATTTTCCCCTGCTCTTCGTTTTGAGCACATCATCGATTCCTTCCGCCATCCGTCGCTTCTTTCTATCAGTGCCCCTTGCCGACCTTGTCCCACAGCTCCTCCATCGATTGGTGCGGCTCTCCGCCTCGTTCGCATGTTGCCGGCTCTCTCGCGCCGCCGACCCGCGGGTCGCAGGTCCGAGCAGCTTCCCATCGCCCATGAAGCACGATCGGCCGTGGAGCTCGTTGCCCTAGCTTGATTCATCCATCATGGAATCAATTATGCGGTTCCTCCGTTTGCCCACCGTCCGGCTGCTCTCTTCCCATCTCGTTTGGTCAAGTCTGCATCTCTCTGTTCTCTCTCTGCTTAGCTGTGTGCTCGTGCATAGCAATTCTCTGATACAAAGGGGAATTAGAGTAGCAGATCTGTTTGATTAAAAAAAGAAAAGAAAAGAAAAAAAGAAAAAAAAATTGTTGTTGTTCTGCGTACTCTCTGTTGCTTCTGTTCGTGCGTTGCTTTGTTTCTGCAGTACACGGTTGGCTGTTGAGGACCAGTAGCGCAGGTCAGTAAAAAAAGCTCCTGCCGCTTTCCCTTTGTGCTCTTGCCGTTGATTGCCGCTTCCTTTGCGCTCTTGCCGTCAACTGTGTTGTTTGGAGATGTCATCTTCTTCAGTTCCTCCATCCGGTGGTGTGCAGGTTATGCAATGTCCGATGCTTTTCAATGGCACCAACTATCGCGACTGGGTTCCTCGTCTGCGTCTGCACATGCGTGGTTTGCGTCTATGGAATTTCTTACGGGTGATCTACCCTGTCCTGCAGCTCCTCCTACACCTTCTGTCAGGCCAATTATTCCTGCTACAGCTGCTGAGGCCAATCAGAAGAAGCTGCTTGATGATTTCGAGGATGAGCTGGCATCATATCACTCTCAGTTTGTTGCACCCAAGGCTTGGTTGGATGAGGATGCTCGTGCTGGTTCTGCTAGTGTGGAGGAGAGTCTTTCTATAGATATTGTTGCTTTTAATTATGCACATCAGATGTGGGCTTTTCTTCATCAGCGTTATGAGCCCGCCGATCAGTCTACGTATATTGTTGCTCTACGTCAAGAACAACTATTGCGACAGGGTGACTCTACAGTTGAGGAGTTCTTTGCTCAAATGTCTGCAGTGTTGCGTCGGCTTGACTCTATTGGTCCTCCACTATCACCTAGCACTTGTGAGTCTTGTAAGGCTCAGAAGGTTGCTCTGGAGACTAGGCGCACCCATGATTTTTTGACCTGTCTTCGTGATGAGTTTGAGCAGCTTCGTGCTCAGCTGGTTTCTTGTGAGCCTTGTATTTCTCTGATGGATGCTCTTGCTGTTGTTCGTAATGAGAAGATACATCTTTGTAGTGCTGGCCTGTTGCAGTCTTCGTCTTCTTCAGTCTTGGCTGCTCGTTCTTCTTCCAAGGCCTCCGCTCCTCCACCTATGGCGCCTTCTTCGGTAGTGCTTTCTTCTAAGAGTAGAGGGGGTGGTGGTCTTAAATGGACTAGTGTGGCAGGGATAACCATGTGGAGGCATATTGTTACAGGAAGAAGGCTCAGTCTCACCAAGGTGGTCGTTCTTCACAGGGTACTAGTGGTGCTAGTGATTCTGGTACTGGAGGTTCTCAGCGGAGTTCTGCTGGTTCTGAGACATAGGAGACGCTCATGTTGCTTCGTCGCCTAGCTGCCTCTACACCCGCAGGAGCTGTTGGTTCTGTTACTCAGGCTTCTGCACCGCCCGGTTCTGTTGTTGCTTCTCAGTCTTCTTCTTCAGGTACTTTTCCATGGATTCTAGATTTTGGTGCTTCTTTTCATATGACTCCTGATCATACCAGTCTTTCTTCCATTAGTACTCCATCTCTTCCATCATTGTTCAAACCGCAGATGGATCGCCTCTCTCTGTTGCAGGACGAGGCACTCTTTTGTCTTCCTCTTTTCATGTTGTTGTTTCTCATGTTCCCAAACTAACCATGCAGCTTATCTCGGCTGGCCAGCTCACTAATCATGGTTGTCGTGTTATCATTAATTCTGACTCTTGTTGTATTTAGGATCGCAGCACGGGTCTCCTAGTTGGTACTGGCCCTCGTCGACGTGATTATCAGCGTCTTTGGGAGCTTGACTGGCTTCGTCTTCCTTCTGCTGCCTCTGCCAATCTTGTGGGCTCAGTCGCTTCTTCTACATCATCTACATCATCGTTTGCTCAGTGGCATCATCGTCCAGGACATCTTTGTGGCTCACGTTTGTCTACGCTAGTTTGTCGTGGTCTTTTAGGGTCAGTTTCTGGTGATGTATCTTTGGATCAGTGTCAGGGTTGTCGACTAGGAAAACAGCTACAGCTTCCTTATTATTCTAGTGAGTCGGTGTCAAAACATCCTTTTGATCTTGTTCATTCTGATGTATGGGGTCCGGCTCCATTCGTTTTGAAAGGGGGTCATCGATATTATATCATATTTATAGATAATTTTTCTTGCCACACATGGATCTATTTTATGAAACATCAGCTTTATCTATCTATAAAAATTTTGCCACCATGATCCTTACTTAGTTTGACACTGCTATCAAGGTTTTTCGTGCTGATTCTGTTGGGGAGTATTTGTCTGGAGCTCTTCGTCAATTTCTTTCTAAGCAGGGCACCCTTGCCCAGTTCTCTTGTCTTGGTGCTCATGCTCAGAATGGTGTTGCGGAGCGCAAGCATCGTCATTTGCTTGAGACTACTCGTGCTCTGATGATTGCCTCTATTCCTCCGCATTTTTAGGCTGAAGCTGTTTCTACAGCTACTTATTTGATTAACATTCAGCCTTCTTCTGCTCTTCAGGGTGGGATTCCATATGAGCGTCTTTGTGGCAAGCCGCCTGACTATACTAGCCTTCGTCTCTTTGGATGTGTGTGCTATGTGCTTCTTACACCTCGTGAGCACACCAAGCTAACCACTCAATCTGTTGAGTGTGTTTTTCTGGGATATAGTGCTGAGCATAAGGGATATCGTTGTTGGGATCCTATTGGCCGTTGGATGAGGATTTCTCGGGATGTTACTTTTGATGAGTCTCATCCTTTCTACTCTCGTCCTTCTCCTGATGCTTCCCATGCATCTTTCATTGAGCCCCTTTCTTTTCTAACATTTCCTGATCCTCCTATTGCCCCTATGCGTTTTCCACGCCTAGTGCCTACTTCTGCGGCTCTTGATGAGCCTCTTGTAGTGCCTTCTTCTGCGTCCCCTTCATCTATGGAGCCTTCTTCTTCCGATTCCACTCCACAGGTTCCTAAGGGTACTATTTATGACACCAAACCACCTGTCACACATTTCTATGTGCATACTCGGTGGGTTCTTCAGCCATCTTCCTATGATGTTTCTTCTCCTCCTGCCTAGCCATCTTCCTCTAATGTGTCTTCTCCTGATGAGCCACATTCTGATGTGTCTTCTCCACGATATGCTCTTCGCGATCGTCTCTCGGTTCACCCTCCAAACCGGTATGGTTTTCCTCATGCTGGTGTTGTTCTTGCTGAGCCAACTTCTTATTGTGATGCCATTACTCATCAGGAATGGCAGCACGCGATGGCAAAGGAGCTCGCTACTCTTGAGCGCACTAGCACATGGGATCTTGTACCTCTTCCCTCACTTGTTCATCCTATCACATGTAAGTGGGTTTATAAGGTTGAGACCCATTCAGATGGTTCTCTTGAGCGCTATAAGGCTCGTCTTGTGGCACGTGGTTTTCAGCAGGAGCGTGGTCGTGACTACGATGAGACATTTGCTCTTGTGGCTCACATGACTACTATTCGCACTCTTCTTGCTATGGCTTCTGTTCGTGAGTGGTCGATATCTCAGCTTGATGTGAAGAATGCTTTTCTTAATGGTGAACTTCGTGATGAGGTTTATATGAAGCCACCACCTGACTATTCTGTTCCTGAGAGTATGGTATGTCGTCTTCGCTGCTCTCTTTATGGCCTCAAGCAAGCTCCCCGTGCTTGGTTCCAGCGCTTTGCTTCTGTAGTCACTGCTGCTGGCTTTTCTGCAAGAGCCCATGATCCTGCGCTTTTTGTTCATACTTCCTCTCATGGTCGAACTCTTCTCCTTTATGTTGATGATATGATCATCACTGGAGATGACTCCTAGTATATTGCCTTTGTGAAGGCACGTCTCGACAAGTAGTTTCTTATGTCCGATCTAGGTCCCCTAGGTTATTTTCTTAGGATTGAGGTTTCTCCTCACCCGAGGGCATCTACCTATCCCAAGAAAAGTACATTCAGGATCTTCTTGATCGTACTTCTCTTACTGATCATCACATAGTTGAGACTCCCATGGAACTTAACATTCATCTTCGTGCTACTGATGGTGAGCCTCTTTCAGATCCCACTTGTTATCACCACATTGTTGGGAGCCTTGTCTACCTTGGTGTCACTCGACCTGACATTTCTTATTCCGTAAATATTCTTAGTCAGTTTGTTTCAGCAGCACCTACTCAGCTCCATTATAGTCATCTTCTTCGTGTTCTGCGATATCTCCGTGGAACTATATCTTGCCGTCTGTTCTTTCCTCGCTCTAGCTCCTTACAGCTCAGGCTTATTCTGATGCCACTTGGGCTAGTGATTCCTCCAATTGTCGATCTCTTTCTGCTTATTGTGTTTTTCTTGGTGGTTCTCTTGTTGCTTGGAAGACTAAGAAGCAGACAGCAGTTTCTCGTTTGAGTGCAGAGGCTGAGTTACGGGCTATGGCTCTTGTGACAGCAGAGGTTACTTGGCTACGATGGCTTCTTGAGGATTTTGGTGTTTCTGTTTCTATGCCGACTTCTCTTTTGTGTGACAGTACCGGAGCTATTAATATTGCTCGTGATCCGGTGAAGCATGAGCTTACCAAGCACATTGGTGTTGATGCTTCTTACACACGAGCCCAGGTACAGGATGATGTTATTACTCTTCAGCATGTGCCTGCAGAGTTTCAGTTGGCAGACTTCTTCACTAAGGCATAGACAAGAGTTCAGCACAAGTTCTATCTCTCCAAACTCAGTGTTCTGGATCACTTTGAGTTTGAGGGGGGTGTTAGATGTATATGTATTCTTGTATTTTTCCCATTGTATAAGGGGTTCTGTGCATATTTCCTAATACCTGTACATGTATATATTTGGGCCTAGAGTCCCCATACTGAATACAAGTGCAATTCCTCACAAATACAAGGCATCCTAGAGATTTTAGGACATATTAGTAGGAGTAGCAAAAGACGCATGACCCCTGAATTAATGGTAGTTGTGAACTTATTTTTAGTAATAATCCACCAATCACCCACCCTTATTTTGTTAATTATAGAAAGAATTAAATGGCAATCATCCAAATGTACCTACAATGCCTTGTATTTGAGGATAAATTTTGAACACTTGGATACCTTATATTACAGGACGGAGGGAGCCTCTGTAGAATAATTTTACGTTCAACCTGCTCTGCCTAGATATTGTTTTTGTCAGGTTTTATCTGAAGTTACTTTTTTTTGTTGGGTTGTATATATTTTGTGCTGTCATTCTAAAATCTTCTCACTACCATTTCAAATTTCATATATATGAATTTTAACTCGTTTGTATGTGTACTGATGCAACTTCTGTAAACTGTTTCTTTTCTCAGCATTGGACAGACATCCAGGAACTGTTGCGTCATTTTTGGTCATCATATCCAATCACAAGTGCAGTCCTCTGTGATAAGGTATTTTTCTCTCATATTTGTCTGTACTTCTTTGTGGCTGATAGGTGGAATTAGTAAGGCCAGCAGACCCTTTGTTCCTGGTAACATTTTGCAACTGCTATTATCACATTCTAAAACTCGTTAACTAATATTAGTACTAGGAGAAATGAGCAACCTCATTTGTAGACTGGTGAAATAGCGGTACTAGCATGGTTTACTGATCTGTACCGTTTCCAACTTTTAGGACTAAATGCAGTATTTTAATTGGACATCCTCCATGTTATTTATCTTCAGCTCTTAAATGTTCTGTTCAACAAACTCATTACATACAAGCGTTGATTTGGTAAGAAAACTATGCTGGAATAAGTACATATTTTAATTTTTTTTGGCTATTCAGTGTATCATCCACAAGAGAATTGAAAGTTAATATGTGCTGAAGGTTTCATTCCCGCTGTACCTAAGTTAGTCTAATAGGCTAGCCCATAAAGCTGCTACGTAACAATATCCTTTATTGAAGAAAAAAAGCTATCTTGTTTTGATCTCTCGTTCCCTTGGACATCTTTACCTGACCAAGCTCCGCTAACAACTCCCTGCAATACTGAACAATCGCTGCCAGCCTAGATCGATCTCTTCCTGACTCTTTTAGTACTGCAATGCATGAGCTCGCAAGACATGCATTTCTTTGTAACGTCAGACCGTCAGCTGCCTGTTAACTTGTTTTGAAGGTCGAAAGGTTGAAGGGCGCGATGGCACAGATATATCAGAAGCTGCAGGTAAATCCTTATCGACACTGGTTGACTCGGGGTTATCGACATTTGCAAAAGACGTGCCATCATGCGCGGTTTCTGTTGTGCAGGATATGAAGGAATCAGCACCTCCTGAAGCAAGGCACGAAATGTCCCGGCTAGTGAAGCCCATGGCTCAGGCCATGGACGCTGCCTTCAGCCATGATTTGGAACAGCAGCAGAAATCCTCAAAGGCAACGAACTAGCCCAACACGTCAGGAGCCGAGCTGCGGAGGAGAGTGGCTTGGTCAGTATACGGAGAATGGATTACGAGGCTGTACATAAGAGTTGAGAAAGACGATAGATCCAATACACGATTGCATTGACCATTAAGCTCAACCTCTGTTGTCTGTATATACATGTACAAGAGTTAATCTAGCCTGCTCGTGTGTATCCTGACTAGCTATTTTCATGGGAAGGAAATTAGGAAAATCTCATTTCTTTTTTGTGGGTAATCTGCTGATGGCATGGCATGACTCCCAATTGCCAACTATTTTGGACTCGGAGGTAAAAACAATACTCTCTCCATACTAAACTACAGTAGTGAAGTTGTTTTAATTTTATTTCAAGTCAATTTTTTCTAGCTTTATTTTAAGAGTTGAGATGACCTCTTCTTTTACGGAGGGAGTAGAGTACTGTTTTGGACACGGAGGCGAGTACGTGTAGTGTATATCCGTTTCGTTTGGACCAGAGCCGGACACGTCCAGGCGTCCGAAACCGAACGTAGTACGCGGTCCCAGTGCCAGCAGCGTCGCTCGTCGTGAAAAACGATAGCCGGACCAGCCAGCTAGTGTTACAGCGACCTGTGCAACTCGAGTACAGTGCAGTCCCATCCCGTCGTGTGACTCGTGTCGTACGTTATCGGCCTGCAATACAATTTGTGGCAATAATTCTGAGGAGACTTATCACATTTCAATGGAAAAGAACAGGATTTTTATTGTACAACATGCACAGTAAAGTGTAAAGCACAGGGGATTGAATTTTGTTGTCCATCATTGTCCAGAGGATGAAAGGAGTACAACGGTGAAAGACTGAAAGTGAACACATACATGCAATTAACAAGATGGCACCAAAATTTATAATGGGGCGCTGAATGCTAGAACAAGATCGTCTCCAATCTCAGAAGGGGCAAAACGGTATGGTTGCTGCCAAAACTCTATCTTCCAACAATTCCGTGTGTATGCAGTGCTGAACCAAGCAAAGCCATCAGTCACAGTCCATGGCCTCAGAGGCCCTCCTTGCCGTCGGCGGCGCGGAGGGAGCCCAGCTGCACGGGCGCCTGCGTCGACACCACCTTGGAGGACCCGTACGCCGCGATGTCAACACCCTGCGTCTTCTCCTTCTCGATCTGCTCCTTGATCCAGAAGTAGGTGAACCTCAGCCCATCCTGCATACAAATTTACAGCTCCATCAGAAATCGTCTCTTTCAAGTTCTAGGCATATGTGTGTATTACTGCAATCTGTGCAGAGATATCTACAATATCTAGCAAGATAGTGACAGGCATGCCTTGAGCTTCATTGTCGGGGCCCAGCCTAGCTTCTCCTTGATAAGGGTGTTGTCAGAGTTGCGCCCACGGACCCCCTCGGGACCAGGGATGTGGTGGATGGGCAGCTTCCTATCCTCAAAGCTCAGGACAATCTCGGCCATCTCGTTCATGCTCACCATCTCATCGCTCCCGATGTTCACCGGCTCACGGAAGTCTGACTTGGTCAGCCTGGACATAATCGGTATGGATCATGTTCGTTCCCCATTTCTTCTAGACAGGCTAGTATTGTTTGGTTTGGAATTCGGATGATATGAAAAGAAGCTGCATACCTCAGGACACCCTCAACGCACTCGTCAATGAAGGTGAAGGACCGTGTCTGGAGGCCATCGCCCCACATCTCAAACCTCTCGGTAGATGTCTGAGCCTTTCTGCAGAAGGCAGCCGGTGCCTTCTCACGGCCACCTGTTGGAAGGATAATGTAACAAACAAACTGAATTATCGCCTCATTAATCGAGCTAATGTATGGCTCAATCACCAGAGAATGGTAGATTTACCTTTCCATGTTCCGAAGGGGCCATAGATGTTGTGGAAACGGCCAACACGGCACTCGATGCCAAAGTCCTTGGTGTAGTGCTTGCAGAGCTCCTCAGTTGCAAGCTTCTCCAAGCCATAGGCATCTTGAGGCTGAAAGGTAACAGATCCAAGGAAATTAAAATTTCAGTGTTCAGCCATGTCTCATCCGATTGACAGTAAAGAAAATGCCACTTTATTTCAGATAAACACACCTCAGCAGGCCAGGCATCAGATTCCTTCAGGCTCACATTTGTCTCAAGCTGCTTGAATTCTGGGTAAATGCACGCACTCGAGGCATAGAAGAACCTGCAAGACCCCAAAAGATACAAAATATTAGTCAGTGAGTTGAACAATATCATGCAAAGTTCAGGAATCGCACTTGAAAGTAAGACAGCAGAAAACAGAAATAGTTCTAATTGACCCAAATTGCCCTGTTTCTTTTCCTTTTTAGTTCGGTGAATCTCATTATCAACTTGACTGCATACAGGTCTGAACTGGGATACTAGTGGAAAATCCGCCGGCTCAAACTGTAACCAGAACTTCCCAAAGACTAACATGCATAGGAAATTCTGTTTATATATAGCAGCACTCTCCATCCACATAAGAAAATGGAGTGGCATACCTCTTCACACCATTGATGCGTGCAGCCTCAAGCATGTTGAAACTGATCATGGTGTTGTTGTACATGATGACAGAGTGGTTTGACTGGATGAACCCCATGCCACCCATATCAGCAGCAAGATTGAATACATGGTCGACGCCTTGGGTAACCTTCAGACAGTTGTCCATGACCCTGAGGTCAACAAGGTGGAACTCATGGCAGAACATATCCTCAGTCATGTGCTCATTCTTCTTCCAGTCAGAGGCGATGATGTAATGGCCCTCGCTTTTCAGACGGCGAGCAATGTGGGATCCAATGAAACCACCAGCCCCAGTAATGGAAATCCTCAACTTCTCACTGGGCCAGTAGGGCTCCCTCTCCAGCTCAGCATAGGTGTACTCACCATAAGTGCTGACGGTCTTCTCGCTGCTCCCCATTCTGTCATTTAACGGCATTTGAAGCAACTATCAGTACATAGAACAGTTGATTGCATAAGAACTATTTGGTTTATCTATTAATATGGATGGGAAAAAAACACGTAATTTGGAACGCAACAAAATTGCATTGATCCAATTGACAAAATAAGTATGATTGAAGAGAATAGTTGGTGGAACAGAAACGGAACAAGCCACTGTAACGTACACATCAATTGCTAAAGTCCAGCTCATCAACCATCAATGTATCTTCAACGTGTCACATCTATATACCATAAAAAACAAGATAACACCAAATTGTAAACTAATCATGGGTTGAGGGAACCTTTGCAGCAAGTAGTGCATGCAAGTGGCAAATAGATATTGTCCGACATAGCATAATGGAATCTGGATGTGCCTAGAGTTTAAGCTTAGCTTAATTGCAGATCTGGTTGACTTAAAAGCATAAGCATGGGCAGATGAATGAGAAAGATCGAGTAAACAGAGCACAAAGCTCATTGGTAAACCCAGACATTATATGAGGTTACGAGTATGTGCAAAAAAACACATCTCAGAGGGTTTAAAAAAAAAACACATCTCAGAGGGCAAAATTCAGAGAATCAGAGCCTTTTTAGTTTCAACCTTGCTAGTAGCAGAGTAGCAATTCCATCCATTACATGATCGGAAAAGAACAAGGAGACAGAGCACGAAGCTCATGAATATATCGTAAGAGGCCATGAACATGTACAGACACATACAAGGATGAAATTCCAAGGCTTTTTACCTCTACTGTTGCCTATAGCAGAGCAGGGGCGCACATAATTTTTGGCAAAAAAAATCGATTTTAGTAGTCATAAACTCATAATACAGCGTACGATTGTAACTAATCAGATCCGAATATAGGTAGCCAAATAACATTTCTGGAAAAAAAAACACAAATAGCCAAATAGCTTGTGTTAGGGATTGGGTGTTCGGTTTCGGCACGGCAGGAAGGGAAGAGAAGCGGTGGGCGTACCTGGTGGGCGGGTGCTCGTCGCCGGCGAAGTTCCTGACGAGGACCTGGGCACCTGGTTCAGGGCGGCGGCTGAGGTCGCCCAGTCGTCGCCGCGAGAGCGCGCGCACGCGGGGGGATGAACGGGAGAAGAAAAGAGAAGGCAGGCCCCTCTCTTGAAGGCTGTTTATTTATAGCGAGGACACAGGAAGGGCCAAAGCTTGGGGTCTCTGCACTTTTTGGGAGGAAAAAGCGATGAGATACCAAGATTGACAAGATTTTTGTCCCTTTTTTGGGAAAAAACTTGGACCACTCCTGCCACCCTTTTCTCAGTGTCTGCCTGTGATTTCAGGAATGATCCGTTTTATATTTCTCTAATTTCTTCATCCATTTTGTCAATCTGTAGAGAGTAGAAATAACATACTCCGTCCACCCTGTGAAGAATGTTCATTTAGACTCTAAAATTTATCCTATAAAAAATATCATTTTACCTCCTAATAAACCTCATTTAATTAAAACAACACTCACCTTAATAAAAAAACATATGGACAAGCGCGTAGAGCCAACCAAATGACCAATTGATATTATTTCTCTGGTTCCAATGCACATGCATTTATTTAGGATCTTGAAAACTAAACAGAAAAACACGATTTTCAATCACAATTAGCATTAGTTATTAGGGGCAACATAGACCTTTCTCGTCACTACTTGTGTGTCTGAAATTTCCTAAACGGATACTTATTTTGGGATGCTGGGAGTACGTCGTGTTATTCTGAAGGGGAAAAAAGGACTGTTTATAGAATTTTGTCCATAAATTTTAGCTGTAAGATGTGGCGAGACCAGTCTCGACCGTCGTAAGCCCAAAATAACAGGTGAAAAACCGCATGATTCCGCATCATAGTCCCTCTACTTTAAAGTATGCAAGATATGTTCAATTTATTCTAAGACAAACTTGTTCTGAGTTTGACAGAAGAATCGTACCAACGTTTCCAATACCAAACGAACCATGCTATAGAAAAATATACTGAACGATGGATTTAACAAAAACACAAAATTGCAATTGTAGTAGTTTTAAAGTTTCTTACTTATAACTTGAAAGAACTTACTAACCTAGGAATAGGATAAAGCAAAAACATGTTAGATTCAAACGAAGGGATTAGAACTTAACACAGGCGGGCGGGCGGAAGAGGACGACGCTTCAAGATCACGAGCGAGAGCGGAGGGGGGAAAAAGAGATACCGCAGACTCGCAGGGTGACATGAGGTGCGCACGTTTCGAAAAAAAAAAACATGAGGTGCGCTGCGGTTGGCACTTGGCAGGCTACAGCCAGCGTGGTGGGCCGCACGTCGGCGATCCGGTCAGAAGGTTGGCCTCACCCACCAGCAGCGAGCGGAGTGTCGGACAAGTGGGCCGCGCGGGCTATGTTAGTTTACTCCTGCGGCCACGCGACGAGCTCAGGCAGGCTCGGATCCCGAGGTCAGGGCCTCTCGCCGACGACGCCACGGCTGCCAAGGAGGCCAGGCCACCGAGGCTGCTTCGTTTTAAATTCGTGTTTTAGTAATAATTTGGACATCTGATTCATGCCCACGGCAACCATTAATTTGGAACCGGACGGACCGCGATATAATAAACAAATAATGTAGGAGCATGCACATGCATGCACGTCGTTCGTCATGGGATCGAGTGAGCATACCTCGGCGTCTAGCATCTAGCAATACAATAATGCGCTAGTCCTTGTCAAAGAAAAAAAAAGCGGTATTTCGTGATCGATTATGTTGGAGGAACTAAGCGCAAAAGAAATTAACAAAGCTTTCTCAAGTATTCCCTCCGTTGCAAATTGCAGGTCGTTTTGACTTTTTTAGATTCATAGATATTTTGGTACGTAGCAACAATTACGCACCTGGAAAAGTCAAAACGATCTGCAATTTGTAACGGAGGGAGTAGTAAACATGCGTGCATGCGACTTGCACCCATTGATTGATTGGAAAGAAATAAAGAGGACGGACGGAAGGACGGGCGAGACGACTAATACGAATCCTCGATCGTCGTCGTGCCTGCGTGACATACCCGGCACAGGGAGGAGAAGGGAGACGTGCTCGAGTGAAGATGGGCCGGCCTAAACCAAACCATGGGCCCACGGCCTAGCCCATCGCGCCGAAAATCTCACCCTAGCTTTCTGCTCCTTCTAGGCTTTCTGCCATCATCGCGGCGATCGATCCTTCCTTTCCTGCCATCATCCAATGGTGTGCACTTGCATATAGTTGTATCTTTGTTATGTTTCCTATACAATTCTGCATGCGTAGTATGGTCACATGAAATTCCCCCCTTTCTTCTAGCCACGGGAACGTGAATTTGTGGTGTGGTGTCGTGTGTTTTGTGTTTTGATGAAATTGAAGAAGCACAACTTTTAAGCAGAATTTTCATGGTGTAAACATGGGTCTCGTAGACAAATAAAGCGTTTCAGCCTTTTCACGTTTTATTACTTTGCCTGCCGTTATTTTTTGTTTTCATGAGCTTTTGCTGCAAATTAAACGGTGTAACACATCAGAAAGCTGGGACGGATGCCACGTAGAAATGGTCGGTGTATGTTTCGCACCTTTAATTAAAGGGTTACTAATAAAATGAAGCAACAAAGCTTTCTTTTCTCACATGATCTTGTGCGCGGCCTCAAAGACGATCACGCAAGAGAAAAAAAGTGAACTCTGTCCTTTGTCAAAGGAAACACGCAGATGAATGAGAAAATTGAAACATAATAAATTGTATTCAGTTGCCGGGCATCGCCACCGTTATTAGTGCACTACTGGCTTGTCGTGGGACTGTCTGATCAAATGTATTTGGGTTACTCCGCAACCGCTTCAAATTAGCTAAACTCATGGCATTTAGTTTTGCTGGTCTAGAAGAATATCGTTATAGATGTTGGAATATAATAGTTTTCTTATGAAAATTATATATAAGCAATGGTGCACAAAATCAAGCTAAAACAAAAATGTGTCTTAAGTGACCCTATGCTTACAATCCTCTTCCTGTGGAGCTCCCTTTCTCCTCTCTCCCTCTCTCTAACTCTTTCCCTGACCCGATCTATTCAACGATGGTGATCAGCGAGGGGACTAGATCCGCTAAGACATTTCAAAATTGACAACATCACTCCTCTGCCAACAATGCATTACAAAGAGTCAATCACGCTGAGAGACACATTTCGCTTTGTATCTTAACCACCGATCACCTTCGCTTTGTATCTTAACCACCGATCACCTCGTATGCTCCACATGTTCTCTTACCTCTTGTCACGCCAGCTCTCCTATTAGGGATGGAGCTAATAGGGGACTAGTGGTTGGGAGGGGCCATATGCCCCCTCCCCTCTGAAAGTGCATTTGGCCCCCTAAGTGAATTTTGGTGTTGATGACATGTATAATTAAGGAACTAATAATTTTATCGAGAGATTGACAAGTTTAGATCTTAAGAGATGCAAAAGTGTAAGGAAGGGCCACAAATTATTTGAAGAACGGTGTCGGAGCATTAAAATAAGATATTTTTATGATTTCTATTTTTTTGAATTTGAATATAGGAACACCGTACTATTAAGGTGCACACAGATGGCTAGCTTGAAATTGTCAAAGTGCTTAATTGAGATGCTAACCACCCATGAAAGACACCACCCACCCCACTTGCACATGCTGTTTTCTCATTTTTTTTCTGTGAGGGTCAGAAGTTCCGATGCAGGATCGTAAGTTCCAACACATGTCGGAAGTTTTGGGTAACTTCCGACAGGGGGTGCTCAGCGGATTTATTTGAATAGAGTCAGAAGTTCTAATAGTCACTTGACAGCACTGTAACGGCTAGTTTTTGAGAGTCGGGTATTTATACCCCTTCACCCCCTCCTTCAGTTGCTGCTGACTGCCCACGAACAAAACACCTCCAAGAGTTTCACTACACTTTTCAAATCTCTTCTTGAGCTAATCCTTGAGAGATTTGAGCTAGGATTCAAGGTGTGAGACTCCTTCTTTGAGTGTGAGGATAAGCTTGTTCATCTTAAGAGCACTTGAAGCATCTTCGGTCTTCGATTCACGTTTGTTACTCTTGAAGCTTGCTTCTAGACGGTTAGGTGTCGCCCGTTTGAGTGCCCTCTTTGTGTGGTGCGTCCGGGAACGTTTGTATCACCCCATCCTTTGTGGATTCATAGTAAGTAACTCAATCCTCCTTTGTGGTTGATTGGGAGAGGTAAAGGGTTAGTGAGGACTAGGCTCTTTGTGAGCTTCTCAACAGAGACGTAGCTTCCTTCGTGGGAGTAAACTTTGGTAAACAAATTCTTGGTCTCGTGTGCTTATTGTTTTCTTCATTTCTAGTTGACCTAGAGCTTGTTTCGTGCTGATCTATTATCTCGTGAAGTTCCTTCCAGAAAGTTCACTTGCAGCAGTCTCTGGACATCTTTGTTGAGTTTTCGATTCAAATAGATTCTGCATAAACCTGTTTAAATTTGAATTTTGTAGAGTACTTTTTACTCTATCGGAAGTTCCAACCTTGTGGGAAGTTCCGGCACAGTGTCGGAAGTTCCAACGTATTTAATTCCGCTGCGAAGAATTTTCAGACGTTCAGATAGAGCTTATTCACCCCCTCTAGGCATCACACGATCCTTTCACCCTCTCACGCTCTATGTGTATTGTATTTGCTATGATAAATTGATTTAGAGGTTATTATTTCTCTGTGCATTATAAAATATTATTAGTTGATCCCCTCTTTGTATGATTTTTTGCTTCGTCCCTATCTCATTCATATTGGTAAGCGTCTATTTCATTTATCAAAATCCACATCGTCGCGATCCACCCATGGTTACCATTGTTTTTCTTGTGGTAGGAGGAGCATGTAGGTGTTAAGTGCTGCGTGTGTGTGCGTGTGTGTGGTGATATGGTGTCCTCGCTGGAATGTTGTGTAGCACGAGAGCCTAAGGCTGGAACTAGGAAAGTATTACACATCCGCACTTCATTACGATAACTTAGAAGAAACATGTAAATATTAAATCCTACGTAACATTCATTTCGATGACTTAGGAAAAGCATAAATAAAAAAACTCAGGTGAGACATCTTGCAACATCATCGAATACTTGTGGGTGTGGTTTGTAAATCAATGAAACTATTTTGCTTTCGCATTGTTGCAGATGATATTTGCAATTTCGCCTAAATAATCATTCATTTTACGTGGTTCCGTTCGTTATACATGTTCAAATTTTTACAAATTTGTTTGCATTGATCGACAAATAAAGAAAGAACCGATCGATGATCGTGTGAGGTCCTCTTGCATTTCAAATTAGGCCTTCCGATCCCAAACAGCATATGCATCCAACTAACGATCAGATCTCCTCACTCTCAGGCTTCATCACTAGCCAGTGATCATCTAACGCCTAGCACCTACTACGCCTCTACACCTGCTGCTCTGCACCCTTCCCTTGCCGTCCTGCTGCCCTCTCGTCACCAACGCACTCGTCGTCGTCGCCGCCGCCGCCGCCTCCCTCCTCCTCCTCCTTCCAGTCCTTGCACACGTCGAGGAAGTAGAGCGCGCAGACCATGGCGACGCAGGCGACGAGCATGGGGATGGGCCCGAAGAGCCAGAGGAAGACGGGGCACGAGAAGTAGAACGCCCGCGCGCCCAGCGACCAGAAGTAGCTCCCGCGGTTGAGCACGTCGGTCACGTACACGACGGCGGCGGCGCGCCCCGGCCGGAGGCGGCGCCGGCCGCGGCCGTCGTCCCACGCGCCCAGCGGCACGTTCACGAGCAAGCTCGCGTGGCTGTAGTACCGGATCGACTGCACGTTGAGGAGGAACGCGAGGAGGAAGCAGACGAGGATCGCGAAGAACTTGGCCGACAGCGCCGGCACCCCCGTCGCGCCCAACACCAGCGGCGCGCCCGGGAGGAGGCCGCCGTCGTTGGAGGAGTCGGTGGCGGTGGTGGATGAGCTCCCGCCGCCGCCACCGCTGGACATGAGGACGGCGATCAGGGAGCTGAGGGTGATGGCCGTCGAGGCGAGTAGTGTTGACGCCATGATGTTGTTGCGGATCGTCTGCACCGCCAGCACCGCGTGCTTCCCGGACGGCTCCTGCAAAGAAAATCAAATTAATTACTATCATCGATAAACCCTGACGATTTCCGCTCCAATTCATCAGTTCTTGGATTGCATGCATGTTGCATTTTGTTTGTTTGGTTTGGTTAATCAACAATCAAACAGAAGGAAAGGCAAATTAATGCATGCACATCGATGGGATCATGTGGGCGCCTGGACTCATATGCATATGATCCGAAGTTTAAGAGCGCGCGATTAATGTACTTATTAGATTATTAAACAGTAATTGAATGGAAGGAGAAGAAATGGATCCCACCTCCATGACGTGACGGACCCAGATGCGGCGGTTGATGGCGTTGACACCGATGACGGTGGTCGCCGGTCGCCGGCGGACGCGGAGCAGCAGCCACGCGTGGTACACCGCCATCACCGCCAGACCCAGCGGCACCAGCACGTAGTCCAGCTCCTCCTTCTTCAACCCCATATCCCTCCCGATCAATGCCGCAGTTCGTGACGCCACACGATCACACGAGGAACAAAGGAAGACGACGATGCAAAGAGAGAGACAACGGCTGGAGGAAGAGACGGGCCTGGCCTACTCCTCCTCGGATCAAATGGGCCTTTCTGGACCGAATCACGGGCCTACGGCCCAGCCCACCGCGCCGAAATCACACTAGCCTGCTTCTACTTCTAGGAGGCTTGCTAACCCCTTTTCTCCGCACCACTCCGACGCCGGCGAGCGAGACCGAGGGGCGAGGCGAGCCACCGCGGCGGCGGCGGTGGCGGCGATGGGGTCGCTGACGATCGGAGCCAAGTACAAGACCACTCTCAAGGACCCCGGCACCCCGGGGATCCTCCGCATGGTGCGTGCCACCCTATCCTCCCCACCCCTCCCCTTCTCCCCCCTCCGCGCGGCCCTCCCTCCCTCTCCTCTCCTCCTGGCGTGCGCGCACGGTTCGTCTGGGGGCACTAGCAGCCTCTGGGATGCGCCGCTGTTGCGGGCGAGGGTTTCGGTTGGCCTCCGGGAGGGCGCGGCAAATTGAATCGAGGGCTGGGTGGAGACTTGCCGCTGATTGGATCGGTGGAGCTGGAGGTGCCCGCGGGTTTGTGCTGATCAGCGCTAGGAAATCCGAGGCACCGAATAGGGGCAGCTTTGTGGGTTACGCTCCGCACCCGAGAGATTCGGATGCGGAGGGATGAACCAAGCTAATTTGTGGTTCGAGCTATACCATTGGTTAGGTTGGCGCAAATTCAAGTATGATGTATGAATGGTGGTCTTTTGATCTTGCCGTTTATTTTTAGTACCTTTTGCATTGCGCCTGCTCCGTTTCCTTTCTCAGCAACACCTTGTTGGGTCCAAATGTGATCGGTTCCGTGTCCTTCTGATTGCAGAACGATGATAAGTTCACTTTCACCCCGAATGATCCTAGGTCGGCAATGAAGCTAAATGTCGAATTCCGAAGTATCAAAGGTATGCACTTCTTTTCGTCCATGGAAGTTCTGTTATTATGCTGGTAATTTGGCATACAAGCTAGTTAAGTATTCCTAGTTAACTGTGGAACTGATCTTCACATACCTAGAACATATCTACTGCTGGATCGTTTTAAATGATTTAACCTGAGATAGGTGATAACTAGAGTTAAGACAACAATTTTAGTCTGATAGAGTTTCATGCATACTGAAACAGTTGGGTTTGTTCTATGTATGTTGAGGATGCGATTCATGGTAATTTTACAGCTTTTCTTCCCCTGTGCTCCAGGTCACAAGTTCAACAAGGTAGATGGTAACAAACCAGCATTGTTGAATCTTTCAAAAGATTCTGACAAGGTTTGAGCAATTTATAGCATTTTTTGCCTTTTCTTTTTATTGTGGTTAAGGTTAGTGTGAGATGCTTACATATTTTTCTCAGGGTGGAGGCTACATGTTTGAGTTTGACAATGTTGGTAACCGCGACCTATGTCGAGACTTTGTAGGTAATGTTCATTTTGTAGTTAGTGAATGCTGCCATAACAGTGAAATACTTTGTTGTTTTCTCAAATAAACTTATTTTCTACACCAGTTACTTGCATTATAATAAACCAACTAGCTACCTCATTCCTTGTAGACCCAGTATTTGGCTAATGCTAGTAATAGTAAGATCACTATAACATAACTGAGAGCCATTTCTTAAGGAATATACCAAATTAAAGATTAAAGATTAAGGAACCATTTATTAAAGATCACTATCACAAGTTCGATATGGCAGACTCACTTGAAAGTTACCACATTAAGTTTCATGCATCTATTGCTGAATAAGACACATTCATAACTTAATACATCTTCCTCACAGCTAGGGTTTTAGGCAAACATCAAGGGATGCCCCCTCGACCAACCATGCCTCCTGAAATCTCAGTTCCATCTGCTGGTATGGAACAGCTGAGTGCTGCTGAAGTGGAGCGACGTGTGAAACTGTTGCGAGAAGATAGGTAATGTGATTACTTGATGTACCCGCACTATTTCTTTTGATATCTGGAATGTGAAGTTGTGATGATAGCTGAATATTACTAGCACAAGTTTTAATCTGGCAGAATTTCTTTAGCTCATATACATTCTTTCAGGTGTTTGGTTGATTAGTGATCTTTAAGATTTTATTTTTATAAAAAATAGATTTATTTTTTCTTATGATCTTGTACATAAAGAAAGTATTAGAGTTTCAGCTTTTAGTCTCTATTGTTGATTTTAAGTAAGCTTTGCTGCAAACAGTTAACAATGTCACATCAGAAGGCTGATACCGGTAGTATGGTGCCATATTGGAAATGGTTGGTGTATATGCATTGCATCTTTTAAAGGATTTAAATGAAGGACAGAGTTTTTCTTCTACCTGTACTATTTCATATAATTCTGATGGTATTTGTCTTGTTTTTTATCGTACAATTGATTTTAATTACTTCGACCACTGTTATCGATTGTTTCTCTTCTGGAGCATGCTACATATATGGAATTTTAAAAGTCCAGTTTTAGAGAAAATAGGGCATAAAAATCTGCAAACTATCATACCCAACAAAAGGCAAAATGTTCTTCTATTACTCAGTTTTGTTGAGTATTGGTTTCCTTTACAGTGAATTGCAGAAATTACATAAGAAGTTTGTTCTTGGAAATATTCTGCAAGAATCTGAATTTTGGGCAACAAGAAAGGTAAAACTCTCTTATCCTGTATATTGTTACCTCAACATTAATTTTTTGGCGGTACAACTTTATGTTTCTTTAGTTGAACCATTATTTCGTTATGATCTTTGCAGAATTTACTTGATGATGTAGCAAATAAAGCATCAAAACAAAAGCCTGGTTTCAAGACTGCGATGTCTGATGTTAGGCCGTCAGCTGATGGTCGGGTATGTCACAAAAATCCTATTGTTGTAGCCATATACCATAATTTTAGACCTGGATATTGTATATTGTGTTATGGTATTTGCAATGCTCTATTCTAAGACATTGAATTTTCTGATGGCTGTTGTTTATTTATACGTTGTGCATTACAGACAAACAAGGTTACTTTCAATCTCACACCTGAGATGATACATCAGGTATGACCTTTCTGCTCTGTTGCCTCGTTATCATGAACCAATACCTATATTCTGCTTGGTAGCATCATTTTCTGTTTCCTCGACTGTTATCATTGCAAACTTGCTACACCTACACTATGCTGGACAATAAAAACTTCACTGGGTTACGGAATTTCTGAAAAGTTTTGTTATTAAAAGGCTTTCAACGGTTTGCAATCTATACCTCCTCTGCTTCCTTAATAGCTTTCATGTATGATGCCATGATCCTTCATTAAGTTATTTTTGCTTCTTGAAATATAATTTCCATTGGGCACATGTCAACTAGACGTGATCAAAGGGAGTAGTCTGAAAATTGTGCTTGCACCCTTGCCAGCCAGGTGCTTGATCCGAAATTGTGAGTCCATAGCTCTGAACCCAACCTGCACTGGGCTCTATTTGCCCAAGAATACACTATTGTACCTGAGGCATGTGTGGAAGCAGCTGCTGAATTACATGATTGTGTATCTGGATTTTGGAATGAATTGATAATGCAAAAGTCTTAAAGATACACTTCTTCTAAGTTGTTAACGCCATCTATCCTTTTATGTTACAGATTTTTGCTGAAAAGCCTGCTGTTCGTCGGGCATTTTTAGATTTCGTTCCGAAAAAGGTAAGACCTATTTATATTATCAATATAATAGCATGTACTGTAGGAAATTCAGGCATAAAAATGTTCCTAGTGTCATTACTGTTGCTGTGTGAGTTGATGCTGATTTTTCAGAGTGAGCTTTCTCCTCAATATGGATGTGGTGATTGGAGTGTGCTTTATTCTGCTTTAGTCTATAATCATCTTCTCATTTTTATTATATTTTCTGTGGATAGATGACAGACCTAGAATTTTGGAGAAAGTACTGTAGAGCTGAGTATCTACTTAGGACAAAAAACACTGCAGCAGCAGCAGCTGAGGCTGCTGAAGATGAGGAATTAGCCGTCTTCCTGAAGAATGACGATATATTGGTGAAGGAGGCAAAGTTAAAGGTGTGGTTTTATCAACTATTGCAGTTGTACTTCAGATTTTATCAACTTTTGAAGTGATTCAATTATTGGTTGCAGATAAAACAAGTCGATCCAACGTTAGACATGGAGGCAGATGCTGGAGATGATTATATCCATCTTCCGGTGTGTTTCTTTCTCCCATTATTTTCTTTATCGGTGCTGCTAGCGCCCGGACGTATGATGGAAAATTTTCGATTGGACGCTCCGACGAAACATTGAAAATTAACTAGTGCAACATCAGCGGTCACGATTTGCAACATGAAAAATGATGTTTAAAAATGACTACGTCGTTCGACTCTAGGATAGAAAATTCCCACCGCAACATGAACACTATGTTTCATGCAACATCCACTGTGAAACATGCAGAAACAATAGTTGCAACATCGATGCTTAACTATTGCAACATATGTCGGAGCGTCCGATTTTTTTAAAATTCCAGATGTCTGTACTGTAGCATTACCGTTTCTTTGTATCTATAAGACAAATGCAGTTTCTAAACTTTCTCATATTGAGCAAATTTGCTTGCTCTTTCCTATCCTATGTTGAAACTACTGCTCAATCAATTATGTGTTTGGATACACAGGACCATGGGATTCTCCGTGATGGCAGCAAAGAGACAGTTGACAATGACAGTGAGTTTGCCAGGAGAACACTGTCTCAGGAGCTGAATCGCCATGCCGCTGTTGTTCTTGAAGGGATAGCTTCAGGTAGCTTTAGACCCAATAAAAAAAACTTCCTTATGTAACTTTGTCTTCTTAAATACAATTGATTGCTCAAGCTCGTTATGATGTTAGCAGACATCAGTGGTTGGCTTTGAGATGGTACCATTCTCATGATTTCCCAGACACATCGATAATACTTCTGCAACTGAGTAATATGATTTCAGTTATTTTGTTTGCCACCCATTTGAATCATTTTTTCTGACTGTAACTCTTTCATGATTGTACAAATCAACTAGCCTGAACCATTTGTTTGCTTTGCAAACTGTGTTTTTGTAGTAGTTGCTCTGTGACTTTCTGTTGTGTCTATTCTTTCCCTTTCTTGTTAGAGCAGATTCCTATGTTATGTTGCAATTCTATTTCTTCATTTTCTTACTGCCAAGTGCCGATTGTTTATGCTATCTTTCAATCCATAAGCGATTCTACTGTGTTTTGTTTGTGTTGTAGATGTGGAGCTGACTGATGCAAAGAGTGTAGCGGAAGCCCTTGCAAGGTCCAAGAAGGGTTAGAAATAGCATTGGAATTCAATCGAATCTTTTTTCACATGTAATACCTTGTGTGCTGATGAATTATTAACTGCAGAACCACCTTCCACTTCTGCTGTTGATGATACTAGTCATGAGAGACTGTTGAAGGTGGCCAGAATGACAGAGATAGAGGATCTGCAAGCTCCACGAAGCCTTCCCTATGCACCACTTTGTATAAAGGTAAAGCTTGTATTCATGGCTTAGTAGTATATGGATGCCAAAATAGGAAATAATGTATTAATTTGTCTTTCATTTTTCTTGTTAGGATCCGAGAGAGTATTTTGATTCCCAACAAGCAAATGCTCTGAGATCTTTAGGTGCGAGCAATGATGGAAGAAAATCCCGTAATTGCAGCTTGAGCATTGAAGAAGCGTTCCATCATTTAACGGATCAAATATCTTCGATTAAAGTTAATAAGTCGAACTGTACAGTTATTCAGTCAGATATGGCTGTTAAGGTAAAAGTTTTATGAACAGTTTGATTATTCTTTTACTTTTTCTTAGTTTACTTTCAGCGTATTGAACTCTTTGTAATAGCTGATTCAGTGCTAAATAAATTGTTAGAGGTAGTGGTCAAACCAAGAGGAATTCAGAGACATAGCTCAGGATAATGGTACTTTGAATACTGCAAGGCAACTTAAATCCTTCTGTCAGTTCCCCATCAGTTATGAGTTTCAGAGTTCCACCACCATGCAGAACTTGTGGCACTTGCAAATATGGTTGCCACTCTGAATCTACTAGTCAACTGGGAACAGACAAAAGCCAGTGGTAATAAGGTGTTTACCGTTGGTGTGATCAACAGAGTTAGTTAACTGTAGGATACGTGCAAGGCATTAGGAAGCATCTAAGGGTTTGTTTGGCGGAGGTCCAGCTCGATTTTTTTTTTTTGAGTTGGTCATTCCTAGCTCCAGAAGTTCTTGTTGGCAAATTGAGGTCATTTTGAATTGCACATCACCAGATGTTTAAACCACTTTATTTTATTCTACAAACCCTAATCCTGCATGGATCTAGGAGCTGGAGCTCTGCCAATCCTAAATATATCATATAAAGTCCGTACAGTCACCTCATGGGAATAGATCTATCGTTTAGTGAATCAGTTCATCTTAACTTATTGCTATCACACTTCTTAATATGTAAAGTCCATACTTCATATTTCTTACAACAGTTGTCTGTTCTAAGCTTATAAACACTTGATGACTTGAATTGTACATATGCATGATTTGCATGATGTTGTGTTGCTGCTACTGTGGCTTCTCTATTCTTAAGCTATTAAATTGCATGAGCAGGAAATCCTAACTACCTAAATGGTATGGGCCTAGGTTCTTAATGAATTGAATGAAGGGATTTCACGTTCAAGGAGACTTAACCTCAAGAATCCTCAAGAGGGTCTCCTTGGTCGGGTGCCTCAACATACGAGGGACGAGCTTATGGATGTGAGATGCTGTACCTATTCACGTCTGGATTCATTTTGTATGTATGGATACGTATGTGTTGATGGAATTTCTGTAAACTATCTGTTTTTCTCAGCATTGGACGGCTATCCAGGAATTGCTGCGCCATTTCTGGTCATCATATCCAATAACAAGCACAGTCCTTTATAATAAGGTATATCTACCCCATCATCGTCAGTGTAATCCGCATGGTATTCCGGTGGAAATTAGTACCAACTGCTAAGTTTTACCTATAATTATTTTGCGGCTATATTTTCATCTTCCAAGGATGTGAAGAAATCTTGATTTCACATTATAAGGGCAAAACTTAGCTGGTTTATGGGACTAGATGAAGTGTCATCCATCATGTTTTTGCTGTTTGTCTTAAATAGTTCAGTTTATTTTGCATGCTGCATTGATTTGGTAAGAATGCCATCACTGAAAAATAGCACACTGTAACATTGTGCTGTACAGTATATTATCCATAGGGGAGCTGTGGATTAGGTATTCCCTGGTTTGAAGGTTTTGTGCCTACTGTAGTTAATGTTACCAGTTTTGGTAGGCTAACTGAGTAAGACTGTTATCTATGTTACACTGTCTTAAACACTTGAAACATCCAGAAAAGAAGCTGTATCCTGCATTCCTGCTTGTACTCTTTTGTGGCAAAGCAAAGCTTCACTGCAGATATGCACTTCTTTGTAGTGCCATTTGCTTAGTTGTTCATTTACTTGTTTTGAAGGTTCAAAGAGTCAAGGACGCAATGACACAGATATATCAAAAGTTGCAGGTAAATCTTTCTCAGCACATCGATTCTCTGTCTCCCTCCCTCTTCCCTGCTTAGATTTGTAATAAAACCCCTTATGCATGCCACTTTAAGGGAGTCTATATTTGAATTACCTTTGATCTCATTTCCTATGTATTCTCGTGGACATGTCATTGAAAGAGTTTGGTGATAAATAGTTAATTGAGAATAACACACCACTCGTGCAACTTGTCCCTTGCAGGCAATAAAGGAATCAGCACAGCCTGATGTAAGGCATGAAATATCTCGGCTAGTAAAGCCCATGACTCAGGTCCTTCAAACATTCCTCTCACTTTGAATCTCAGTTTTAAGGGTGCCATATTCCTGTGGAGTGTTCTCCCATCAAGACATCAAGATGGCGGCAAAGCCAACTGACCATGTGTTGTTTTCCAGGCCTTGGACGCTGCCTTCAGCCATGATCTGGAGCAGCAGCAGAAATCGGCCAAGGCCGGGAACAAATCCAACGGGTTTTGAGCCTACTAGTAGATGGCTTGACCAACACATGAGGCGAGAGGAGGGGGCCCGTGCCCTGACATAAAAAGAGCTGCTGTACAGTTCCCGTCTATGATCCTGCGATTCTGGAGGCTCCGACGATTTTGTTCCGTTTTCTCTTTGACTGCCGGAGGCGTCCATGATTTTGCACAACAAGAATCTTGATGTATCTCTCATTTGTTGTTTATAGCTGAGTGAATAGTGACTTGTAACGGATGTTGCTGCTGCCAATTTTTTGCGAGGACGCGTTGTACGTGGCGTTCTTGGATACTCGAGATATAACCGGGCACTACCATTTTGATTCCTCCCGTTCCTATTTTTTGTCCCTTGCCGCTGGGTAGTCTCCCATCAGAGGCGTCATGCCTGTTTTTCTGTTTTGGATGTAGGTATTGAGCCTCAAAATTCGGAATTGGTATTGATAGCTCTGAGGGGGTGTTTGGGAAACACCTGTTAAAGTTTAACACCTGTCACATCGGATGTTTGGATACTAATTAGGAGTACTAAACATAAGCTAATTACAAAACTAATTGCACAGATGGATTATAATTCGCGAGACGAATCTATTAAGCCTAATTAGTCCATGATTTGACAATGTGGTGCTACAGTAACCATTTGCTAATGATGGATTAATTAGGCTTAATAGATTCGTCTCGCGAATTAGCACAAGGTTCTGCAATTAGTTTTATAATTAGCTCATGTTTAGTCCTCCTAATTAGCATCCGAACATCCGATGTGACACTGTTAAAGTTTAGCACCTCGTATCCAAACAGCCCCTGAATAAAGTGTTTGGATGGTCTAGAATTCGAAATGGGAAATCATCCCAATACCAAGTATGGTTAGAAGAAGCATAAGGATTCTCGCAACGCCCGCGGACACAGTTGGTGCAAAACAGAGGAGGAAAAGGGATGCAGCTAGCTAAACAAAAAGGAGGGAAAATGGTTTTTTTTATTAGAAAAAATAAGCAACTTGAAAATGGGGGGAAGTAAAGAGGGAAAAAACATTCACGCCCAGTGGGACTCGAACCCACAATCGCCTGATTAGAAGTCAGACGCCTTATCCATTAGGCCATGGGCGCCTATTGTTCCAATGCATTCGCAATATTATATATAACCTTTACGCAGCCGTGTGCCTCGTATTTCACGCGCGTATCTCATGCTCCTCCTCACGAGGCCGCTGGGCGCTGGCTGGCCACAGCGGGTAGCCTAGTCTGGTGGTGGTGGCGTGATTGTGCGGCTTGTGCCAATGTCCGCGCTGCCGCTGCGGGCAGCCACGCCACGAGGGAGACGAAGCGCCCCCGCCTCGTGCAACCGTGACCCCCCCCGGTCCCGCTGCCCCGGCCGGGCGGTCCAAAGCAACAGCTAGCGCCCAGCGGCAGGCAACCACGCGCGCGTCGCCCCCCTGCCTTCTTCGCAAGCTGGAACTGGAACGTCGCGGCAACACGCGCGCGCGCGCCCCCTGGGCCCATCACATGCCCGCTGCCGCTGCCACCAAGTACACCAACGCCTTTTTCACTTGGCCGCTTGCTCGCTTTTCGCGCCGCGCCTGGGCCCACGCAGGCAGAGAAGCCGCCGTTGCCTGCTTGCTGGCTGGCCTGGCCGGCTGCCCCTCCGCCTCTGCCTGCCTATAAAGCGGCGAAGAACGGAAAGGGAGGCCAGGCGCCAGAGAAAACCCTCTTCTCCTCCGCACCGTCCCATCGTCTCTCTCCCCCCGCTTCTCTCTTCCTCCGTCCCCTGCCTCGATCGCAAGCGGCGGCGGAGTGGGAGGACGAGGACGAGGAGGAAGAGAGCGAGCGATACCGCCGGCAGCGCTTCTCGGTGAGTGCTGGCGTGCGTTCGATCCCCCTTCCGGCCTTCCCTCGATGTGCTCCGACTTTTCTTTCTTTCGGCGTGTGTGGTGGGGTTTTCTCGCAATTAAGCGCTCGGTTCTTCTCGTCTTCCTTCCGTACTGATGATGATCGCCACCGCTCGGTTCTTGCCTACTTCTTGCTGCTGCTTTTGTTTGCTCCCATGGACTGGGACTACTACTAGCTCCTCCTCCTCCTTCCTTTCATTCTTTTCTCAAGAAAAATGCTGCAGCGTTTTTTCTTCTTCCTCCTTTTCGTCGCTCTATCTGCTCATTTTCTCCAGTGATTTTGCCTAACTTGGATCGATCGATCGATCGATCGTCTCCGCCGCGCTGCCTTCTTTTTTGTCTGTCTGTTTGTTTCTCCCCGATTTAATTATGTCGCTTCGGGGGGGCCGCCATGGCAAATGCGTGCTCCATCGGTGCATCCTCCGATCGCTCACGCGCGTCAGATGCGTCGTCCACAAATCGGTGTGACGATGATGATATCTAACGCTACAAGGGGGGAAAAGGGGACAGAAATCAAGAACGGCTTGCTTCGGGGTTTTGACTGTTCTTTTTTTCTTTTCTCTTTGGCACCTTATTATTCCCCTGTTTCCTGCTCGCCTGGGTTTCTTTGCTCAAACCCATCTCACTTCCGATCTCATCACACACAAGTCGCAAAGTGTGTAATACTACCACCTGCACTTTCCTTCTTTACTCATACCGCACATCGTCGTATCGCAAAAGATTCGGGGAATTAATTTCCAATCCACGATTAATTAATAGCCAGCAGCTAATTTAACTGCTCTCCCTCCCCGCTCCCCTGCTATATCTGCAGGTGAAGGGCTCTGCTAGGTACATTTCGCACATCGCCGGCGCGGTTCATCTGGGAGGCGTCGCCGTCGTCCCCCTCATCCTCTCCGCTCCGCCCCGTCGTCGGCGCAGATCGGATCGATCGATGGCCCACGATCGCCAGATGTGGTACGTGCGGCAGCAGCTGCTGCAGCGCCCTCCTCCCTGTTCTCTCTGCTCCTCTCTTCTTGATGCGTGCATATCAGTGTATCTCACGGGAATGGGATCTTGTAGACGCGTCGAATTACGTCGTGCTTTGCTTTTTTTTTTCTTTTTAAATGAATCGTGCTTTGCTTTTACTTGGATCTGTTGTGTTCTTGTCTCGTTTCCATCTACCCGTACAAATTCTGCTGGATGTTCTTGCATCTTGAGTTCTCGACACGATTGCAATCGTGTAGTAGTAGTACACAGTCGATGCATTCATGAAACAGAGAGAATCCGGAGACGGATTTCAGCCCAACATGGAGCCCACATGTAGATGGGCCTGGAAGCCATTCCTTCCCGGCCCAGTCCAGACCACTTTCCCCCGCTTTTGCTCCATTTGCCCATTTGTTCCCCGCTTCGCCTTTTTTCCGGTGCCCTCACCTCGCCAGTCGCCACCGCCGCCGGCGGCGGCAGCGGCTTCACGTCCAGCTCGCTCCGACGCCCTCTATCGTCCGGTGGTGCCGATGGAGGTTTCCCTTGTGCTCTCCCAGTGCCGGGGAGCCTGCCTGCCTGCCTGGGACAGTGGGACGGGTCTTTCACATAGATGCCGCTGCTTTGACCACGGGCGCAAGGTGTTTGCGCAATTGCCTCACATTGCTTGGTGTTGTCGAGGGCCAGGTATACCGAACTTGTGTGCTGGGTGTCGTCTGTGATTAGTAGAGCATCCTCTTGGGATTCTTGGCTAGTGCCTAATTTGTGTAACCACGAATTTTTTTTCTTTGTAATTATTATTGCTCTTGTTACGATATGCTGTGGTATGTGCTCTTTAATTTTGGTCATCCTAGTTTGTATGCTAAACCAGTTGCTACAAGGCTTGGTTGTAATTTAAAATACAGGCCTTTCCTGCTGTGGAAACTTAGAGAATCCCTAGTGACATGCTTTAAGAATGTGTGCGGTGATGCAAATCCGACTTTATATGTTCTAGTGCTACCCAGAAACGCATCTTGCCATCCTGTGCTGTTCTACCATCAATTTGTTCCTTTGATGTCTCTGATCATTATATATGTGCACCACTGCTTCAAAGGCTATGCTGTAAACATAGGTCTTTTTTTCCTGATGTGAATTAGACTGTCTAGCCCCATAATTTGTGAATGTGTCATGTGATCCAAATGCAACTTTTATGTGTTCTGCTCAGAAATGCCTCTTGCACTGTTCTGTCATCTATGTGTTCTTTTGATGTGACTGAACATGGTGTACGCGCACAACAGCCAATGCTTATGCCATTAATTTACATGGAAATACATCTTTCACTGTTCTTCTGCTATCCATGTGTTAATTACTTCATCTGACGTGTCTGACCATTGTATTTGTGCACCACTGCTAATGCTTGCATCAGTAACGTAGATGTTAATCATGCTCATGTTTCCATTGATGTGGTTGAACATTGTTATACGCACACCAGTGTTAATGCTTACACCATTGTTGAGATTTAAGTGCTACAGAACAAAGAAAGGGCTCTCACTCTTTAGTGTTTGATGCAAATGTACATGTTTATTATCAGTTGTGCCTCTTCCACTGTTGTCTGATGTATGTTTTTTTTTTTGTGTGTGTCTGAAGTCTGAATATTGTGATATGCATACCACTATAGTGCCCCTTGATATAGATTTCAGTCATACTGAATAATGAAATAACACTTATTGCTTGAGTGATCACTGCAATGTTCTGATCTGTAGATTTCCGTATCTCTTAGGTCTGCAATGGAGTGCAGCTCTGACGAATCATCAGAACTAAGTGAAACAGACATTGATGACTATTCTGAGAAGTCATACTTGAACCTGAAGTCCGGCAAACTTGTGGCAAGGCTGGGCAGTGACAGGTTCAGGTGCCCATTCTGTCCGGGAAAGAAGAAGCAGGACTACCGTTACAATGAGCTGCTTCAGCATGCTGTAGGGGTTGGCGCATCCAACCGTGCTGCAAAGGTTAAGGCAAATCACCAGGCCCTGGCCAAACTCCTCAAAGAGGACCATGCTGATGCAGCAGCCACATTGCCACCACTACAGGCTATTGCGCTGAGTAACCCTCCAAAGTCAGTGAAAGATGAGGAAGTGTTTGTTTGGCCCTGGATGGGTATCCTCACAAATGTTCCGGCCGAACAAACTCAGGGGGGTGGAGCCATACTGATGAAGCAGTTAGCTGACTTCAAACCCTTGCAATATACTGCTGTATATGGTGCCAATGGGTATACTGGTTGTGGGATCGTCCTCTTCAGCAAGGATTGGATTGGGTTCAAGAATGCACTAGCATTCCAGAACTTTTTCAAGTCACAACGCCTGGGTAAAATGGACTGGAAGGAGACAAGGCGGCATGGAAACTATGTATTTGGATGGCTGGCGGGAGAGGAGGATTACAAATCAGATGATCCAGTTGGTATGTTCTTATCAGCAAATGGTGACCTGAAGACAGTGTCTGATCTGGAACAGGAGATGTCGAGCAAAACTGACAATCTAATAGCTAATTTGACACAACAGATGTCTGCTCAAAGCAAGTACGTGCAGGAGCTAGAGTGCAAATGGAATCAAATGAATCTCTCCCTTCAAAGAGCCATGGAAGAAAGTGACTTGCTGCACAAGCGTTATAACGAAGGTACACTTGCTGAATTTCACTTTTGAAAAGGTCTCCTGCCAGAGCTGTATGAATGTTACGCTATTTTTTTTCTTCTAAAATTGTATTTTTTTTATTTACGCTTTTCACAGAAATGCGGAATATGCAGTCTGCTGCTCGTGAACATACACAGAGAGTTTTTCAAGAGACTGATAAGCTGAGAACACAGTTGGTCGAGAAAGAGAGGTACATCCAAAGGAGATCCAGGCAACTAAATGAATTAGTTGCTCAAACTGACATGGAAAGAAGAAAATTGGAGGAAGAGAGAAAAAAGGTATGGATGCATCTCTATATATCTTCACATTTCAGAAAGTTTCTGAATAGCAGTCACAGTCTCGCCAGTAATGAAATGCTTACTGATACTTGTCTTGGTCCTTATTTCCCTGCAGAATGCTGACCAAAATGATTCCCTCAACATGGCTCGAATTGAGCAACAAAAAGCTGATGAACGTGCGCTACAGCTCCTTGAGAAACACAAGGTGTGTACACTGTCCCTTTTCTTATTGATATTGAGTTTTCTTTTAGTTTTCATGCAGCAGAAGTTGATTTGGATTGTAATAAACAGAAAGAGAAGGAGGCTGCTTTCAACAAAATCTTGCAGTTAGAAAGGCAGGTGGATGAAAAGCAAAAGCTGGAGCTAGATATTGAACAACTTAAAGGCAAACTGGAGGTGGTGAAACACATGGAGGGAGAGGGTGTTGATGTGAAGAAACGTTCCGAGGAGCTGACAGCAGAACTGAACGAAAGAATCGAGGAGATGGAAGATCTTGAATCTCTCAATCAAACTCTTGTTATTAAAGAAAGGATGACCAATAATGAGATTCAAGATGCAAAGAAAGAGCTGATCTCGGTAATGTCATATGCCAGTATATTTTCAGAAAAAATCTGCAGATATATACCTTATTTGACACTGATTCCTTCAAAGTTAATCGTATTAAGATGTTGGTTCCTTCAAACTTGGTGTGACTGTACTTTGACTCTGACTGAGAGCTTGCGTGAATGTCTTGTAGGGTTTGGCAGAATTATTAGGTCCTCGTAGTAACATTGGAATCAAGAGGATGGGTGAACTGGATGGGAAGCCCTTTCTTGTGGCTTGCAAGCAAAGATATGGAGACGATGCTGACATGAAAGCAGCTAAACTTTGCTCATCATGGCAAGAGCAACTGAAGGACCCTAATTGGCATCCTTTCAAGATAGTGACCACAGGCCCAACGGCAGAGGTATGGCCAATGGAATGAATGCACATCTTTTATCTTCCTTCAAAGTTTTCTGGCTAGAAAGATCAATGTTTCCTCCTAGTGTTGTCAGCTGATTCAAGCGTAGGTTAATAACATTTTAAACCTCAAATTTAACTGCGTTAATCAATCATACCAAGAAGAACATATCATCTGGCAGCATGGCATGGCAAATTGGCAGTACTAATGTGATGTGTCATGTTTCAGCAAGTCATTGATGACAAGGATGAGAAACTGGTGGGTTTGAAGCAGCAGCTCGGTGAAGAGGTTTACAAGGCTGTGACCACAGCTTTGCTGGAGATCAATGAGTACAACGCTAGCGGCAGCTACGTGGTATCTGAACTCTGGAACAACAAAGAGAATAGAAAGGCCAACATTACCGAAGCCATACAGCACGTCCTGAAGCAGTGGAAAGCACTGAAACGTCGAAGATAGATATACATCTCGCTGAAAAAAAGCCAAGGTTTGTGTTCTTGTCGCATCCAGTAAATACTTCCTGAGAGTTTTCCGATTCTTGTGCTTTTTAATAAGTGGTTGATCCCTTGATCTGTGTGTGTGCAGGTTTGGGATAGCTAACTATCAGCATCACCGGCAAGTCCAGACGCTACTTCTACTGAAGATGGTCAATCCACGGCTGTGTTCACCTTGGAGGGCGCAAGCTCAACTAGCTTAATTTATCAGTTCCTCTTTTTTGGGTCTAAAACAAGTAGATTGGAGAATATCCTAGAGTAGACGTTCTCTTTCAGTCTTTGGTAACTGTAATCTTGTCTGGTGCTGCCATTACTCTGTGACATGTCTCCAATAGTCCAATGTGCGATGTGTTGCTCCTGCTACAAATTTCGTTGACTGAATGCGGTTTCTGGTTAGCATTGCTTTTCTGTGACATGAGCTATATGTGATGAATGATTCATGACCTGGTAGCTGAATCTGATATTCTCAGTTTCCTTAGACTATGCATTGGGCATCTAGTTGCAAACTTGCAATGCAGAGTCTTGTGATTCTGTGTACGACATTTTCATTCCCCTAAAGTCCAACCACTGTATTCATGTCAGCTTTTTTAAGAAAATCTTAAATGTGTATAAAACTGTTTTGAACTTTTGGAGCATTTTTTTTAACATATCTAAGTACAGATCTTAAAATGCTTTGCAGAGTATCTCCAACAGTCTTCCTTTTCCTAATCCAACTACCATATTAGGAGGGTTGATAAGAAAATAGTACTTCAGCAGTCACCTCTACCTTTCACTTTTTCCAACAATTTACCCTAACTCTCCCTAAATATATTTAGGAGGAGTCGTGATTCTTCCAATACGACAATTAGATTGGGATGAGATTATTGAAAGACTGTAAAATAACTCTCCCCGTAACGGTAAAAGTGATATTGGGATATCCCTATTAAGGAAAATATTTATTCTCTAAAGGAAGAAAAAAATACGTTTGTGTGGGGAAAGCCAGAAATGGACCTAAAAGTCCAATTCCGGCCCACTACTTTCTAGCCCAACAATAAATCGATACGTCGTTCTGAATTCTGATGGTTCCTACCGTCCGCGACGCTGGCTGCCGACGATGACGGCCGAGCTCGCCGTCCTTCCGGCCGATCGGCGTTAACGCCGCCATCTCCAACCTCCTGCCATGCTAGCCTCCAAGCCTAGTGCGAGTCTGATATGAACATAAAATGGTCATGCGGCCTTCTATTCTGGCCGCCGCCCGCCGCCTCACCACCGCGGCCGTTGCGGCGGCCATCCGCCGCGGGGACCTCGCCGGCGCCAAGGAGGCCTTCGCGTCGACGCGACTCAAGACCACGGCCACCTACAACTGCCTCCTCGCGGGGTACGCCAAGGCGCCTGGGCCCGGCCGCCTCGCCGACGCACGCCACCTGTTCGACCGAATACCGCACCCGGACGCCGTCTCGTACAACACGCTCCTGTCCTGCCACTTCGCCAACGGCGACGTGGATGGCGCGCGGAGGCTCTTCTCCGCGATGCCGGTCCGGGACGTCACGTCCTGGAACACCATGGTGTCCGGGCTGTCCAAGAACGGTGCCTTGGAGGAGGCCAAAACCGTGTTCCAGGCCATGCCTGTGAGGAATGCTGTTTCCTGGAATGCAATGGTTGCAGCACTTGCGTGCTCTGGAGATATGGGTGCAGCGGAGGAGTGGTTTAGGAATGCCCCTGAGAAGAAAAATACAATTCTCTGGACTACCATGGTGTCAGGGTACATGGACGCCGGCAATGTGGAGAAGGCCACGGAATTCTTTGATGCAATGCCAGAGAGGAACTTAGTTTCTTGGAATGCCATGGTCTCTGGATATGTGAAGAATTCACGAGCGGGTGATGCTTTGAGGGTGTTCAAGACCATGGTTGACAACGCCACTGTGCAGCCAAACGCATCAACATTAAGTAGCGTGCTTCTTGCATGCAGTAACCTGTCAGCAGTTGAATTTGGGAGGCAGATACACCAGTGGTGCATGAAGTTGCCTCTTAGTAGGAGTATGACCGTGGGTACGCCACTTGTCAGCATGTACTGCAAATGCGGCAATTTGGACGATGCTTGCAAGCTGTTCGATGAGATGCACATGAGGGATGTAGTTGCATGGAACACCATGATTTCCGGCTGTGCTCAGCACGGGGATGGAAGGAAAGCTATTAAATTGTTTGGAAAAATGAAGGACGAAGGAGTGGTGCCAGACTGGATTACTTTTGTGGCTGTATTGACAGCTTGTATCCACACTGGATTGTGCGATTATGGAATGCAGTGCTTTGAAACAATGCAGGAAATATATGGAATTGAACCCCGAATTGAGCATTACTCATGTATGGTGGATCTTCTCTGCCGAGCTGGTCTCCTTGAGAGAGCTGTCAGCATGATCCGCTCAATGCCTTTTGAGCCGCATCCTTCTGCCTATGGCACCCTGTTGACCGCTTGTAGAATTTATAAGAATTTGGAATTTGCCGAGTTTGCTGGTGGAAAGCTGATTGAACAGGATCCGCGGAACGCAGGTGCCTATGTGCAATTGGCAAATATTTATGCTATGGCAAATAGGTGGGCTGACGTCTCAAGAGTAAGGAGATGGATGAAAGATAATGCGGTAGTGAAAACACCTGGATATAGCTGGATCGAGATAAAGGGTGTGAGGCATGAGTTCAGATCGAATGACAGATTGCATCCTCAGCTTGATTTGATTCATGACAAGTTGGACCGGTTGGAGGAGCTGATGAAGGCAATGGGTTACGTTCCTGATCTTGATTTTGCACTGCATGATGTTGAGGAGAGTCTGAAGGCACAAATGCTGATGAGGCACAGCGAGAAGCTCGCTATCGCTTTTGGCCTGATTAGCAGTCCCCCTGGGATGACCTTGAGGATCTTCAAGAACCTCAGGGTTTGTGGAGATTGTCATAATGCAGCGAAGCTTATCTCCAAAATCGAGGACCGAAAAATCATCCTTAGGGATACTACACGTTTCCACCACTTTAGAGGTGGGAGCTGCTCTTGTGGAGATTACTGGTGATACAAGGCGTAACTAGCATGGCTGCCATTTTCGGTAACAATGTCAGACATACACTGGTGTCACCATAGGACTTGCAACACTATCTGATCCTTTCAACAAGAAAAAAAATGTGGAGCATCAGCAGTCAACATGTGAGGTTTGAGCAGTTTGCCCTGATGTTTTTCTTTGTGCTTTTGCTTTGGAAGAAACTTATGCCCTCCAGGCCGTGAGATTCATCAGAACCTTACCATTGACTGTTGGAGGATGCTGAAAGATCACGGATAAGATATACTGAAGGCCTGTAAGGATGAGTGCGTTAGATATACATCTTGGTACTGCGGAGTTGATTGTTTAGTCCCAGCACCATCCGCAGTATCACAATTTGGTTCTCCATATTTAATTTGCAGCCTGTGTTGTCACCTGCTGATATTTAAACAGTTATTTGTTGAACTGTCTTGTCTGTTTTGGCTTCAAGAAGTTGCTGCAACCTGCAAGAGGTGGCCGATTAATCAATCATGAACTGAAAAGATGCAAAGAAAGAGTAGATATCAGCAACGCGCTGTGAAAATGTGTAAAATGGCAATGGAAATGTTGCGGAGTTATTTACTCTCAAAGGCAACAAGGGTGAACCATTGGACAGATGCTGCTAGCAGGACTTTGAACTTGCAGTTGCAGTAATACAGAGGCACTCCATCTTAGCCCTGGTACTTGGGATTGGGATAGAATCTGATGCACAGAAGTTCATTCCCTGAATAGAAAGGGGCTTCACATGTCCACCTGGATAATCCTGCTTCAAGATGATGCCTCACGAACTTGCTAGAGGGTAGAGGTAGGCTGTAATGTGGAGTATCTTTGCATTGGGACTTAGTCTATTCCAGCGTTTATAGCTGAGGCTGTAATGAAACCCTATTTTTTTCTCTCGCTATTTACCCGTTAGTTCTGCTGTTGGATTGTGTGCGAGACCTGCCACGTGCTCTCATCACTAAATACCGATTGTTTTGTTTACAAATTTTCAGTCAGTATTTTTGTTGCGCTGTCCTTGAAGCTTCGACTGAAAAAAAAATTCTCGCTCATTTGTTTCCTGCTCCTTTTGGTCTTTCGACGATAGGATCTGTGACGTGTCAAATTTTAATTGGACAAATAAGTGACTGAAAACTGAGACTCAAATTAGGGGGGCTCCTATATGGCTGGTGGAACTGCCAACTTTAGAGCCCATTAGGCCCAGTTAGAAATTCAAATCAACCCTTCAACTAACCAGATTCAACATTTCAGGCTCAATATTTTTTAAAAGTTAGACCAACATTACAAAATATCAGATTCAACATTTCTTAAAATAGAGTTCAACTTTTTATTAAAAAAATACAATATTCAACATTTTTCGATGTCTATGTCAACATTTGGATAAACTGGGTTCAACATTTCCTTCTTTTTTTTTCTTCTTACCTTGGGAACCCTACCACCCACGCGGCCGACGCGGCCAGCGGCGCGCAGAGCCTCAGCCTGGGGCAGGCGGCGCGCAGGGCCTCGCCCGTGGGGGCCGGTGGCGGCGCACGGGCTGGCGCGCCACGGGCGGCGGCGCAGGTGGCCAGCGGCGTGCAGGGACTTCACCCCGGGGCGGCGTCGGCGCACGGCCGGCGCGAGCTGGGGGCAGCGTGGAGGCGCGCGAGCTCAGGGGCGGCGGCGAGCTCAGGTGTGGTGGTGGCGGCGGGACCGGGCTGGGGGAGTTGACTAGGGCTGGGGAGAGAGGAGATGCATCCAACGGATACTATTGCACGCACGAATCTCAAACACTGGAAGTTGGGTAAGAAAAAAAAGCTCCGGAAGCTACGTATATATGTTTCCCGCTCAAAGTACTCGATACTGGTGGAGTATGTTTTGATGGCTCGGAACTCCTTCAGATGGGATTGACACGGCCCATCAACCACCTCACGGCCCACACAACCAAAACGGATCGTCTGCCTTCCCATTCTCTCATCGGCCCATCAACCTTCTCATTCTCTCATCGGTAGGTGATTCGAGATCCAGACGATTGGGAGAATCCTCCGTTGTCTGATATTTTTTTTCCGAAAAGATGGCAAAAGTTTTGGTGCATTTTTTTAAAAAAAAAGAAAAATAAAAAGACAAGTGCCGCGCCTGTTTTGGTTTATATTCACGTACAGTATTATTCTTGGGCTGTACTTTGTTCATTTCATTGCAGACTCAAATTTCTACTACTCTACTTATACATTAATTCGTATACCATCAGATCCTGATGGTTGAGAACCCCATTTGCTATAAAACACGACACCTGAAGTTGACTTTGTATCGTCACTGATGACATCACTGACTCCTAGGATGGTAGCACAAGGCTCAAGAAGGCCTTAGTACAGACACCAAGAAGATCAAATTCATTTGCTACAGTACAGTACGATCTGGATTCAACGAACATTGAATCCTAATCCTCTTGTTTTGCCCCTGAGAAATCCATTATTTATAATTCTTGCCAGGATTCATATCATCCTCTCTTGCACCTCAGGAGTGACAAGCATGGGAAATCTTGTCGTCTGAACTGAAAGCAGAGAAGAAGAATAAGATGCCTCTGGACTCTGTTGTCTCGAATTTCATACGCCTTCTAGCGGCACCAGCCTGCCGCTGGCGCCCGTCTTCCTTTCCCGGCCGTGGCCGTCGTCGTCGTCGTCGTCGTCGTCCTTGTCCCACTCTGTGTAGACGTCGAGGAAGTAGAGCGCGGCGACCATGGCGACGCAGGATGCGCACATGGGGATGGGCCCGAAGAGCCAGAGGAAGACGGGGCACGAGAAGTAGTACGCGCGGACGCCGAGGGACCAGAAGTAGAACCCGCGGTTGAGCGTCCCCGTGACGTAGCCGACGGCGCTGGCCGGGCGGCGGTGCGCGGCGAGCGGGACGTTGACGAGGAGCCCCGTGTGGCTGTAGTACCGGATGGACTGCACGTTGAGGAGGAAGGCGACGAGGAAGCAGACGAGCACCGCGAAGAACTTGAGGGTCAGCGCGGCCTCGCCGGCGGCGCCGACGACGAGGGTGGGGCCGGAGCTGGCGGCCTCGCCGGGGCGGCCGGAGAAGAGGCCGTGGGCGGCGCCGCTGGCCATGAGCGCGGCGACGAGGGAGCTGAGCGTGATGGCGACGGAGGCGAGCACGGTGGAGGCCATGATGCTGTTGCGCATCGTCTGCACCGCCAGCACGGCGTGCTTCCCCGACGGCTCCTCCATGATGTGGCGCACCCAGATGCGGCGGTTGATGGCGTTGATGCCGATGACGGTGGTCTCCGGGCGGCGCCGGATGCGGAGGAGCAGCCACAGGTGGTAGCCCAGCATCACCGCCAGGCCCAGCGGCACCAGCACGTAGTCCAGCTCCGACGAGCCCCGCTGCATGGTGGCTGAGCTCTAACTCCGGCTAGCCGGAGCGGCCGGTGCTGTAGGTGACCGTGACAGGGTGAGATCCCGGTCGATAGCTACTACTCCAAGGCACCGAGCTTTATGCTGCAGTGAGCTGAGCACAGCTATCAGCCACTTCTACTGTGTTAGTGCAGACATGGGTGACAGTGAGTCAGTGAGAGGGTGAAATAGATTAATACTTACTCCCTCCCGAAAAGAAAGTCATATAGGACATGATTGTGCGTACAAAAGAGTGGTTAATTAGCGTAGAGTTTTTCCT
This sequence comes from Setaria italica, assembly GCF_000263155.2. Classification (NCBI taxonomy): domain Eukaryota; kingdom Viridiplantae; phylum Streptophyta; class Magnoliopsida; order Poales; family Poaceae; genus Setaria; species Setaria italica. The sequence continues at coordinate 4,846,302 of NC_028455.1, read as the reverse complement.
GTCTGCCCCTATTAAATAGGGTTGCGGGTGCATTCCATACGAGAATGTATCCCAACTCAAATGGCTAGTGCAGCGAGGCGTCAGTCCTGTGGTGCCGAGTTTGATACCTCGTGGACGCAATTTTTTGTTGGTAGGAGTGATTTTTGCATGGCTCGCGGCGTATTGCATGAGGAGGATGCATGGCGCTGTGCTCAGGACGCCCGACGCTTGAAGTGCTCGCTGCATGCGTTAGTTTTCGAGTTTGCTTGGTGATGGCGCTAGTTTTTGAAAGTTTTGGCCTCGCGCTATGCTCAGGACACCCGACGCTTCGAGTGCTCGCTGCTTGTTGTATTTAAACGCATGGAATCTTGCTTGTTCCCTTCCTTAAACGCCTGGTTCCCTTCCTTCCTTGTTCTTGTCTTGTTCATCGAAGGCATGGCTTATTTTTTTCTCCGATGTTTGGATTACACTGTGCCTGGCACCTCTTCCTTTCCTCTCTCCACCTCTTCTCTTTCCATCTACCGCATGCAATGGCTGATCCAAGAGATTGTGGCTTTGATCTGAATGTTCGCTTAGAAGAAGATGATAACGGCAATTTTACCTTCGATCTCAACAAGCCAATATTGGAAGATCACAACGACAGTGGTAATGTGTTTCCGTCTTTGAATTTGTTGTTTCCTTCGAGCTCCACCTTTTCTGAGTTTGTTGTTTCCTTTTTTTTTGACAGGATTTCATTTGAACTTGACACTAGATGAATATGGTACGGTTGATTTCGATTATGTACAAAACCTATCTGGTAATTTTTTTTCAGTTTGTTCATTCCTTTTTTGATTGTTTTTTATGTAAGTCGTGGCTAACAAGAAGAATGTTCTTTTTTTTTGTTTTACTAGAACATGATGTTGAGGCTCCCGTTGAAGTAAACCATCGAAGGAAGGACGTCATAGAAGAAGTCACAAAATAAGTGTACCAAGCATTGTTGGCTATAAGCAAGAATGGGACACTAGGCAAGAAAGATAAAAGAATTGTTGCTGATCAATTTGGAGTACACATTCGATCAGTTCAGCGCTTAGGGAAGCGAGGTAAAAACCAACTTGCTCATAACATTCCGGTTGTGGTTCGTAGTCAAAACAAGGGTAGATGTGGTCGTAAGGCAGTCCCTCTTGATTTGGAACAATTGCGCAACATTCCTCTCAAGCAAAGAATGATCATAGAAGATGTGTCTAGTAAACTTGGTATTAGCAAATCTAGGATACAAAGGTATTTGGAAAAAGGGTTTGCTTAAGCGCCACTCTAGTAGCATCAAACCGTACCTCACTGATGCCAACAAGAAGACTCGGTTAAAGTGGTGTGTTGACATGATTGAGCAAGGTTTGGTTGGTGATCCAAGGTTTAAGGATTTTTTGGACTTTGTGTTCATCGATGAAAAATGGTTCTACCTCTCTCAAAAATCTGAGAAATACTACTTGCTACCCGAGGAAGATGAACCACATCGCACTTGTAAGAACAATAATTACATCCCTAGGATCATGTTTTTGTGTGTTTGTGCTCGGTCAAGGTTTAGGAATGGAGAGTGTATTTTTGATGGGAAAAATGGTTGTTTTCCACTTGTCACTTATGAAAATGTTGTAAAAAGAAGTCAAAATCATCTTTGTGGAGAGCAAGTAATCAAGCCAATAACTTCAATCACAAGGGATGTGATCAGAGATTTCATGGTAAATAGAGTTTTGCTTGCTATTCGAGCCAAATGGCCAAGAGAAGATGTGAACAAGCCAATTTTCATACAAATACCTTCTCATTTAAAAGTGGATGATCCTTTTTTTTGTGAGGCTGCTAAGCAAGATGGGTTTGACATTCGGCTAATTTGTCAACCACCCAATTCTCCGAATTTTAACATTCTAGACTTGGGGTTTTTTAGAGCTATTCAAGCTATTCAATACAAGAAGGATGCAAAAATAATTAAAGATCTAGTTCCAGCCGTGCAACAGGTAAATGGATCAATTGTTCACTTGTTACATTGTTTCTTGAACAACTAATGTACTCATTGATTTATTTTTTTCAACACATGTTTTGTAGGTATTTATGGAGTATTCGCCGCGCAAAGCAAACAGAATTTTTGTAACACTTCAGAGTATTTTGGAGGAAGCCATGAAGGTTAAAGGATGCAACAACATCAAGATTCCTCACAAGCAAAAAGAAAAACTAGAGAGAGAAGATCGGCTGCCATTGCAAATCTCATGTGAAGCTTCCTTGCTAGCTGAAGCCATTGCTAGTCTCCCTGCAAATTAGAAGATGCAAGTTAGTTTATGCAGCAAATTAGAAGAAGCAAATTAGGAGATGCATGTATCTTAGGTTAAATGAATGAGACATGTAACCTTATTGATCTTTCTTTGCATCTTCCATGGCGCCTTGCTTAATCTTCTCAATGTGCTCGTCCAACTTCTTCTGAACGTGCTCAGGCAGAATTATGGTTTCACCATTCATTTCAAGATTCTCCACATCAGAAATGTACATCTCACAATCAAACTTTTCCATGTCATGCAATATCGATGTTGTCAGATCGTAGTCTTCATGTAGAAGACCACAAAGGGCACACCTGTGAGCGTGGCGGTGAGCTTGGAAGCAGGCTTCTCCGTCGTCGTCGTTGGCGTGGAACGTGCCGTAGCGAGCGCACAAAGACTTGACGGAGTCCGGCGCCACCTCGACGGAGTCCAACGCCATCTCCGAGTCCATTGTCATCTCCGAGTCTGGCGCGACCTCTGATTCCAGCGCCTCCTCCATGGCGCGAATGACCTTCATGGCATCGGACTCCAGCTGGGCGGCGAGGAAGAGAGGTGCGCGAACATCTAAACCCTAACTAGAAGCGAGCGGCGAGCGTGTGCTGCGGGAGGCGAAGGGAGGCAAGCGTGCTACGGGAGAGGAAGGGAGGCGAGCGTGCGCGTGATTAAGGGAGGCAAGCGATTAGCAAGCGAGTGAACGGGCGGCGCATGAAACGAAGCGAGCGAGCAGGCAGCCAAAACGTTCTCCTGGGGCAAACACGTCCAAGTCAGCGACATGCTTTGAGAAAACGGTGTCAAGGCCCAGGACGACTTCCTTTCCAGGTACGGAGGAAGTACTTAGTAATTACTTGCGATATAATAAATGGAGTAATTAATTAATTACCCCGTGTTGTTTGCAAATATAAATCCTGGCATCACTGGCTAGTAAGGGCCTGTTTGGCATGGCTCCACTCCAGAACTCCAGCAACTCCACCAAAAAATCCAGCCAAACACCTCAACTCCAAAACTCCATGGAGCAGCCAACTCCATGGAGCTGTAGTGCAAATGGAGGAGTTTTGGAGCACCTCTTTTGCTGCTCCAAAACTCTCCATTTCGAACCTCCTCGTGGAGTTGGTGGGTAATTACCCACCAATGCCACTGGTTACACAAAAAAACATTTCATTCTATTTCCCCACCCCCGTCACATGTCGCCTACCGCCTCCCCGCCGCCCATCGCCGCCCCGCCGCCGTCGCCGGCCCCGTCGCCGCCCCACCCCGCCGCCCGTCGCCGGCCCCGTGGCCGCCTCCCCGCCACCCGTCGCCGCCCCGCCCCGCCACCCGTCGCTGCCCCGCCGCGTCGTGTCCATCTCTCCCTCTAAGCGTTCGTTCCATGGCGGCCATCCAGCTTTGTCGCCCTAACCCAAAAAAATCGAAGCAGGAGTTTTACCTTGTTTATCTCCTTTAAGTGCCGCCGTCATCGTCGCATCGACGAGACGGCGACCATTACTGCTTAACCTGGCTGTCGAATCGAACAAGTCGCGTGTTGTAGGTCGGGTGC
>NC_028455.1:4631885-4842410 GCF_000263155.2 Setaria italica | reverse complement strand
TCTCCGCTCATCATCGCCGCAGCACCCGTCGCCGCCGTCGCTCGCCCCATGGCCACCTGCACATCCGCCTGTAGTCGCACCGCTCCGCCGCCCATCGTCGCCCTGCGCCCGTCATCCCGCCCCGTCATCGCGTCGCGAGCTGCCACCTCCCCGCCGCCCGTCGCCACCCCAGCCCCGTGGCCACCCAGCCCGCCGCTGGCCGGCCCCGTCGTTGCCCCGCCCTCGTCGCCGTCATCGCCGGCCCCGTGGCCGCCTCCCCGCCACCCGTGGCCGCCCAGCCCGCCGGCGGCCGGCCTCGTCACCACCCAGCCCTGCCGCCCAAGCCCCGCCGGCTGACCTCGTCACCGCCCAGCCCGGCTGCCCAAGCCCCGCCGCGGAGCTTGATGTGGACAGCACCGAGCAGAACGTGGCAGGAGAAGAAGATGGGATAGAGAGGATGACAAGTGGGGCCTGAATTGGGGGCAACAATGGCAATCCACACTGAAATCGATCTTTTTTAGAGTTGAGAGCACCCATCTAGCCAAACACCCCATTTTTGTTCTAGAGTTCTAGAGTGGAGCTGGCTCCACCTGGAGTTCTGGAGTGGAGCAGCTCTACTCGGAGTTGGAGCCATGCCAAACAGGGCCTAAATCTGATTCACCATGCAGTTTGACTTTCGCATGTGTGGTTCGTCGTTTACGGAATTCACTTTTGTGCATGCATGCGTGAAGTCATGACCGCATGCATGAGGACGAACCCTAGATGCTTCTTCAGCTTCTCCTGATCTCACCGCAATCGATTTGACGCGTGGGGGGTCAGATTGTTGCGAGAACGACGCTAACGACGGACTGGGATAGATTTTTGACTTGATGAGATTTATTATATGCACGTGGATTAATGGGAAGATGCTTAATTGGTGAACTAGGAGCCGTGCCTTAGGCCAATCCCAACCCTAGTAATTTTAGCTTACGTGGCACTACATTAAATGAGACAGAGAACGGGAAAAGAAAGAAACTGGGTCTCATGCAAGATCTAGTGTCAACACGAGAACCTATGCACTAGACATTGCGAAATCTTGCATTGGGAAGATGGTGTCTTCATAATTGATGATGAACAAATATGATTGGTTGAGAGTAGAGATGATGAATTTATTATGGACCCACACTAAGAAATCATGGGTTGTATATTGTAAAGTCTAAAGTGATGTCTTGTTTATGTGACAGTATTGACACTATCTATGGATATCATGGTTTGGGACTTCCTTTAGCCCTTAAGTGTTAGTAATTCGTACGCACGGAAATTATAGTTTATTCTGATTAGGTTTCTTGTGGTGAAACTATGCTGTTAGATTCTGCCCGTCCTGGTTTGTGAGCCTCTAATTTATTAACTTAGCATGGATGCTCGCATTTTAAGTTAGTTGTACTGATCAACGAGTTCTATTTCCTTGTCTGAATCTGCGCATCATCCGACTCATGCATGCCAAAATATTTTGTAATGTACAAAACCGTCGTTCGGGATGTTTATAGAGTCACTAACCACAGTTTCCAAATAATTGTATTGCCTCAATTCTTTGGTAAAGTATGTCTCAATGTGTCCAGATCAAATCGCCGTCGTGGTGTCACTAATAGGGTTCGTGATCATAGGTCAAAAGTTCACCGGATGTAGCCATTGCTGATATTTCTCTGGAATATAGTTAAATTCTTTTCAAAAAAATTGAACACCTGTCAAACATCTGACGTACACGTACGTGCATGAATTCACTTGTGCACGCGTGACGGCATCGTCGCATGAGGAAGAAAACAGATGCTTCCTCTTGTGCTCCTCACCTGGCGGTAAATGAATTGACGCGTGGCCCGAATATTACTTCGCCATGGGTATCAGATCCCCTAGTTCCGAGATCGAATGGGATAGATTGTGACTTCGATGAGGTTTAGATGCACATGGAAATGGGAAGATGCTTAATCAGTGAACTTGGAGTAGTTAATTAGGTTCAAGTTCAACTTTTTCTATTCAGATTCGAGTCACCAACTCAGCATGGATGGATGCTTGTGTTTTCTGCTAATTGTGCCTTCATGGCATATGGTAGTTGATGTGCACGTTGGCAATGAGATGCCTATAGCAATATGTCAATCCCAAAATATGCCAATCAGTCTCTTCTCAAAGATACCCATACGTGTGTTCATAATGGTAAATGTACATGCGTATATCTGAACTTGTGTGTATGCACTGAGTTTAGGGAGGGGGAGGGGGATACTTCATACCAGCGTGAATACTTCATGCCAAACTTTACGGCTCCAATATTCTCATTTAGAACTAGTTGGATCATTTTTTTTCCCACTGAATATATAGTGCAATAAGTACATACTAGCGTGGAGCGAAGAGCTAGTCCCATTTGCATTTTTACTACCTCTCTCACAACACTCTTGGATGTCTTGTAAATAGAACACATATCGACTATGAGCTATCAGCTTACTTATACCATTAGAGATAATTTTATTCAGTGAGCATAGCTATTAGCTACTAGCCTGCTACTATAGTTGAGATCGGTGGCGATGGAGGGTGAAATTAAAGCTCCAGTAAACGGTTAATTGATACGTCCTCTATTGCTGGTAAATAAAAAATGAGCGTGCATCTTCCGATGACCTTGTAGTAAACGGTGTCTCAACATAATGACTGAATCGACCCATATTATCGAATTTGTTACGAGCACTAGATGTATATTCCCCCATCCGAAAATAAGTGTTCTTTTAGAAAATTTCAGACACATTATTAGTAGTGAAAAATGATCATATTGTCCCTAATTACTCATATTATTTGTGATTCAAGGTCATGCGGTCTATTTCGTTAATCTGGATCCTAAATAAATGCATATGCATTGGAGCTAGAGACATAGCATCAATTGATCATTTGATCGGCTCCATACTTCTCTATACAATTTTTTATTGGTGTGAGGGTTACTTCAACTAGATAGGACTCACTAGGAGTTAAAAAAATACTTTTTGTGGGGAAAAAATTGAAGGTTAAAAATAATACTTATTTTGGACGGACGGAGTAGTAGTGAAATATGTCCTCAAAAGAATGTCATCATCTTTATTTTGATATTTACAATAAATGTTGGACATCAAGTGAGCCACCTTTTGGTGAGATCGAAAGTAGAGTCGTTGTTTGGTATGACTCCACTAACCTATATTTTAAATCATGGTGTGCCCATAGTTTACCCATATGTGATGATGTGTTATTGGTTTGTAATCGGAGAGAAATGTGTCTCAGTGACTGATGTGACAGCCATATGACCGAATTTACTGGTGCTTGATGATCCCTTTTGAAAATTTCAGACACATTAATATTGACGAGAAATATCTATATTACCCCTAATAACTAATATTAATTGTGATTCAAAATTATCGTGTTGTCTGTTTATTTTTTATTATAAATAAATGCATGTGCATTGGAAACGGAGAAATAGCATCAATTGATCATTTGATTGGCTCCCGTGCTTCTCCATATGCTTTTTTTTATTAGTGTGAGTGTTGTTTTAATTAGGCAAAATAGGCATCTTGGTTCCTGAACTTTACATAGAGAGTCAACTTCGTCCCTCAACTTTCAGATTGACCAATTAGCCCCTCAACTTTCATTTTTGGGCCAATTTACACAAAATACACTTTTTAGAGACCTATTTTGTGTTACTTTAAAAAATATATTGTTATGTGTATGTATTAAGGGAGTATGAGTATATACATGTTTGATCTGAATGAGTCAAGGGCAGAATAGACTTTTTGTATTTGTTTTATGCTAACATAGAGCACCACATCAACACAAGGACGAGTTTGACCCAAAAATGAAAGTTGAGGAACTAAATTGGCTAATATGAAAGTTTAGGGACGAAGTTGACCCTCCGCGCAAAGTTCAGGACCAAAGTGACTATTTTGCTTTTTAATTAGATGGGATTTACTAGGGAGTAAAATGACACTTTTTTTGATAAATTTTAGAGTATAAATGGACACTTTTCCCGGAACGAAAGGGAGTACATGTCCCCCACCATCTCAATTAATTTCATGATTTGCGGTCAACGGGGGAGGCTGTACGTCGTCTGACAGTGTCCAAATCCCAATCACCGTCTGGTTCCTGATCCTAGGTTAAAAAAAGAATCACCGTCGCCATTGGCGATGGAGGCATCAGACATGCGTACCTGTACGACTGTGCTGCGCTTTACGTAAATAATTCATCCAGTCACCCCCGACCTGTCATTACGCACAACACGTAAGATTCATGAGGCAGGAAAAGAAAAGCTACATTTCTTTTTGAGAGAAGAAGTCCTCTTCCAATTTTATCTTAACGTAGGCTACATTATAAAAAAAGAAAAGAAAAAGAGAGAGATGCTTTTCATAAGTTCCTGGTGCTAGATAGGTAACTGCTTTTGCATGAGTTAGGTCTCTTTGCTAAAGCGAAATTTAGAGGTTGGCGATCTAGATGACATTCCGAGCTTAAGTTTAAAAATTTCAGTCTTCGTTAACTACGAGTTTGTCATTTGAAGTACACGCGTGGTTCATCGTATTCTAAAAAAACGACGTGTACGAACAGATGACGGCGCGGCATGGCACGACCAAATGAAAAGCAGAGTCCGGTGAGAGGGAACATTTGTCGGGGGCTCAGCATGTACATCTATAATCCATTAACAGCCCACTAACCGGCCCAGCCCACAAACTAAACCTGCTATTTGCTTTTTCTTTTTCGTCCGCCGTTTGTTTTGCTTCAACGAAAATTACCAGGTGGAGTGCTGGACCGCTGGGACCCATGCAGTACCCAACGCATTAGTAGATGTGATCATGTTAGCAACTTTTTCTTTGTATTTTCCCACAACCTCGTTATATTCTTATGATATTCACTTTTATTTTTAAGAAGAATATGAGAAAAATACGATATTAATTTATTCAACATTTTAAATATTATAAATTCAACATTTTTAAATCCAGTTCAACATTTTCAAATGAAATAGCTCAACATTTTATACGGTAATGTTGAAATAGTATGTTGAAATAGTATTTCAACATTTTAATACTAGATTCAACATTTTTTAAATCTAGTTCAACATTTCGAATGAACTAGTATACGGTAATGTTGAAATGGTATGTTCAACATTTTAAATACTAGATCCAATATTTTTAAATCTAGTTCAATATTTCGAATGAACTAGTTCAACATTTTCTAAAATGTTGAGTTAGTATATTTAAATGTTGAATTAGCTCAATTAAAATGTTGATGTTCAATTAACAAATTAGAATAATCATGTTGGATCTCGTTTTGTAGAGAAAATTATAAGAAATATCATGATTCAAACGGAATTAAATTTGGATGCATAGAGAAAAGTGAATTTAAAATTCGAAAACCAAACCTCATGCCAACAACCAACAACCTGTCACACTGTCAGAATCAGACCTCCTAGGCTTTTTAGCTCCTACGGCATGCAGCCCGCAGCATGCGGCCATGCGCCCACGGCCCACTCCCACGCCCCGCTGCATGCACATATGCCTCCCACGCTGCATCGAATCCGTTAATTATGTCCTGCGCACGTATCTTAAAGTGAAAGATGTATAAGTAACTATTTTCCGGAAGATATATAGGATTCGCGAACATTGCCATACTCACAATATTGAGCCCATTCTATTTGGCAAATTCTGACCATTAATGCCCTCTGGCCCAAAACTGATGCCCAAGGCCCAGGCAGGGCCCAGGGGGAGCGAGGAAGGCCCGGCGCGGAAGGGCCTCGCTACCTTGTCCTTGCAGTCCGTCCAGGCCGCACGAGTCCGATCCAACGGACAGGAGAGGCCCATGGGGGTGGATGGTATTTCATTTACCGTCCACCCCGGACGGTAGACGAAACACCGTCCAGCCCCTGGCCTGACCCGGCGGCGGCCATCGATGGCATCGTTGCACACCAGCGAGGCGGCACGTGCTCCTATCCTGTCCGGCCAAAGGCCGCCCATCACACACTTGCGGCGTTCACCGCGCTACGTCCCGGCGCAGAACGCCCGGCCACGCGCCGCGATCCGGCCACGCGTCAAGCGCGTGCAGGACTCGTTCAACAGCTGGCGGTCCCGGCCGGCGCGCGCGCGCGGCGAGTCCTCGTCCCCAGCGGTTCTCCGGAGCTACGCGTGCGCGTCGCAGTCCGTCGAGGGAGACCGCCGTGGACAGCCAGTTGCCGCGCAGTCGAAGACGGAGCAGCTACCGTGCCTCCATGGCCCTGTAGAGTTGGACAGGCGCCGAGGACTTCCTGTGGCGATTTGCAGCGCATAGAAGGAAGCAGCTCGCCGTCGCTCGTTGTGTGAAACAGCGAGCCCGTTCCGGCTGTGCCCGTGCAGCGGGACACCGGCCGCCGACAGCCAACGTGACCTCCGCATAATCTACTGAACGAAACTTTGCAGCAAAATTTGGAAATTTTCGGTGAGCATGTGGACCGTCGATTTCGAGAGCACGGGGCCAAACTTTGCAGCAGGATTCTGGCTCCACTTTTGAATAAGATGAATGAAAATATCAACAGCAAAACAAATATTTCGATACGGTGGAAGTAGTTTTAGTCCATAAATTTATCGATTTATAAAATATGTTAGCTTTATCTGAGAAATTCTTTTCATCTTTTGTAGGGGTATTCATCGAAGCTGTAGCACTAGCACTCCCTGAAACTCATTGCTTGATTTCTCGTGAAAGGGATGACCGGATGAGAGGTGTCTAGAATATTTTAATCTTCTCCAACTTTTTTTATTTTCATGGAGTTTAGCCAAATAAACCCTTATCAGAAAATAGCAAACATTACATGCATCAATACTCGGCGCACATTATTCCCAAACATGAAATTCATGGATGACTAGCCGCCAGCGCTTCCAATCGGGAAGCGAGCATAAGCCTCTCCTTATCACCCGCGACCATTTGCCGCAAATGACTCTAACTGATTGTGATCAGCTTTGCTGTGCAATGGTCCATCACCATAATAGCTTCATTGTACGACTCGCTGAGGTGTGCGAACACACAGCGTCACAATTAGCCCTCCACAACGGCCATGGCCTGATGCGCCCTAAGATGGTCGCCATAGCAACCAGACAACATTATCTTCCACATGTTTGGTAACGCTCCCTGCAGCAGAACATGTATAGTACTCGAAATGACGTTATATAAATCCGTAGCCGCCTCGGTTGCGATGACCGCATACGTTGAGATCTTGTTGTTGATCGGTGAGTGCAAAGTCTTCAAGCACCTTCTGCGCAAGCGTAAGTCCATCCTCGCTGCTGCAATGCACACGTCCGGGATGAACATCAATCGAACACCCTCGCAAGCTTCACCAGTGGTGAAGAGCAAGGCGGTGACATGGGTCGCCGCAAAGACAAGGATGGCCGCTCCGCACTTTATGATTTGTCTGTAGTTTTTCTCTTCTTCAAAATTGTGCAAGTCACAATGAAAGGGGGCATGACTTTTTATAGGACATCTTCAATTTATGACAAAGTACGTAAATACACTATGCATATGTAATTGGATATGTCTTCCTTCAATTTATAACAAGTACATTACTTTTTCTATAGATGCGATTTTAGTTACTAATTTATGAATAGGATACGCTTTGTGGCATTCAAACTTCTATGGATTCCATATGGTTCTTAAAAGAAAGATGTGATTGCAAATCGATGCTTCTCTCCTTTGGATTCAGGCACCTTTCTTGGTACGTTAGTTTTCTATGGATGTGATTTTATTATGTGGATTGTCTCTCCTCCTCTGGATTGGATTCAGATATCTTGCTTCATACATTAGTTTTCTATGGATGTGAATGTGTATGATTTTATTAATTACTCTTTCGTGTGGATATTATGAATCGGACATACTATTTTGATTCAAATTTTAGAGTCTCCATGCCCTTGTTGACTCGTTGTTTCATTTTAAAAATATATGCGTGGGCATTTTCAATATTATATGACATAAGTTAAGATTTAAAAATAATCACATTGGTTACTTATTCCTAATTTCGCAAAACCACATGTAACAAAACAATTGTTGTCATCTCCAATTTCTGGAGTAACAAGATTTGCAAACCAACTTGGTTTACACTTCACAGATGGCACACTAGTCGCCGCACTGTGCCACTGACATCCGGGCCCTCGTCTGGCAGCCCTGCTTCACATTATCCGCGAAACCTGAAACGGCAGAGCGCGCGGTCACTGACGTGTGGGCCACCAGCCATGTCGCCCCGCCTCGCCGCCGCTCTTCCTCTCCCTCCTCCGCTGGCGCCGGCGGCCGCGGCCACGCGGCGGCTCGGCGTCCTCCGACCCCTGAGCGAACCCTCCGCCGCCACTCCCGCCGCCGCCTCCTGCTCTCCGCGCCGCCGCGGCGCTGTGGCATGCCTCGTGCGCCTCCTGTGCTCGCACCACTCCGCAGCGGCGGCGGTGGAGGAGGCGCGGCGCGGGCGGAAGCAGCTTGGGATGACGCCGCCGCTATACGACTACCTCCTCGCCAACGTCCGCGAGCACCCCGTGCGCCTCCCTCCCATCCCTGCCTCTCGTTTCCGTTCATTTCGACCGGATTGCCGCATTGCGATTCATCCTTCATAGTTTCAGGTTCTCCGGGAGCTCCGCGAGGAGACGGCTGCCATGAGGGGAAGTCAGATGCAGGTGCGTCGCGCAGTATATTGTACCTGAACTGTATGTCTGTATCCCCTCTATGCTGTTCCAGCATCTTAGTCCATCATTGTTTTTGCTGTTCCTAGACATTGGTGACCATGCCTGTTTCGTCTCTCCAATGTGCAATGATAAGGCCTGGCATTTGGTTCAACTTTCATGTTCATGCGTGCACATTACATTCTTATTATGCAGGGAACACACTTGTATTATACTTAGTTTTAGTGGTATAGGTTCCCTTCAGGTACTGCTTTTGGACGTTAGGCCTGATAGAGGTAGACTTGCTTTTCAATGCCTGCTATTGTAACTAGTGCCGTTTTCTTGCCATTCCCTTGGTGCGTGCTGATCTTTTGCTTGGAACATAACAAGAGTACATTCACAGTTTACGCTGTATTTTCCTGGGTATACAATTGTTGTTTCTGCATATACTTTTTTTAACGAAAATCCTATGTGTCCAATGGGTATCTAATCTGATTCTTTGTCTTGGTAGGTTTCTCCTGCACAGGCTCAGCTGTTAGCAATGCTGGTTCAGATTCTTGGGGCACAGCGCTGCATTGAAGTCGGCGTCTTTACTGTATGTGAACTGAGTACCTTGCAATTTGAATCTACCTATTTTGTACCAAACAGTCCATTATTTTCTTGGTATATGATGTTTCCCTTGCAAAGTGATATGATGTAGTACACTAAGTATTTCTAGTAAAATAAATGGTAGTCTTGTAATATTTTCACTCCTCCTGTAAGCAACAGTAGTGTTAACCACCAAGTGTTGGAACGAAAAATGTATTATAGGCCTTGTGCAAAAGTAGTTTCAGTGCATAGATTTACCCATTTATAAAACATGTTAACTTTGCCTGAGAATTTCTTTTCATCTTTCTATAGGGTTATTCATCATTAGCTGTAGCACTAGCACTCCCTGAATCTGGTCGCTTGATTGCTTGTGAAAGGGATGAGAGATGTCTAGAAGTTGCAAAAAAATACTATCAACGTGCTGGTGTCGCACACAAGGTAATCCTTCTGATTTATGATTCACTTCATGATCCTTGGTTCCAAACTTCTGTAGTAAGTGTACATGATTTTTAAGTCGGTTCAGGACTCTTTTTTTCCTGGCACAATAGTTAGAGCCTAAGTTAGGCTGGAAATCTTGTTATTGGTGTGAATTTGAAGTTCTAACAGCCAAGGGGATCATGTACAAAGAAATTTTTGCATGGAAGAAAAACATCTTTTCTAGTTCACTGCTTTTCTCTGTGTTATCTGTTCCATTGTTCTTATCATTTGATATTTGTTTTAGTTTTCTTTGACCACCACATGCTATGTAGGTCATGAAATTAGAATTCTTGATGCATTGCATATTCACATATATCTTTACCAGAAATATAGCCTCAATAACATTAACCAATATTTCCCTGTTAATAACCGGTCTCTATGCTCTTAAAGCTGAATATTTAGCATTTCAAGCTGCTCTATAATTGTAATAATGTTTCACATTTTATATATTATATTTTGATAAATGTGTTCAAATTCCTTAGATTGATGTGAAACATGCTTTGGCTGCGGATTCTCTAAGATCATTGCTTGATTGTGGTGAAGCTTCCAGGTATATTTATAACATGTCACCATATACGTTAGCCTCTGACATTTCTAACAAATGTTTCCTTTTTCACCGTTTTTTCTAGTTATGACTTTGCATTTGTTGATGCTGATAAGCGAATGTACGAGGAGTATTTTGAGCTTCTACTAAAGCTAGTAAGATTTAAACTTTTGGTTCTTCTCCTTGGTTTTGGAAAACACATGAGGTTTTTCACTCTACTTTGTTCCCATAGAATCTTTTCTCCTTTTAATCATCATATTGCTGATTTTGTTAGAAGAACTTATCTTTTTTATTAGTTTTCTTGCCACAAGTTTATAGTTTCATCACAATAATAGCCATTTTTGTTTTTCTGTGCATTAACCTTTTCAATTTTTTTTCTGCTGTAGGTAAGAGTTGGTGGTTTAATTGTAATGGACAATGTCCTTTGGTATGGACGGGTTGCTGATCCTCTGGTATGTTAGAATGCCATTGAGGTGTGACATACTAGATGCGTTACACAGTTACAGTAGGCATCATATAACTCTTGACTTCCACCTTCTTTTAGGTTGATGACCGAAAGACAATCAGTATAAGAAACTTCAATAAGAAAGTTTTGGAGGATAAGCGTGTCGATATCAGCATGGTCTCTTTCTCCCTACCCTTGTACTATGTTTGTTATTTTGTGCATTGCATATGTGTTTATTACTTGCAAACTTTAAGAGAATCTTTGAAATGCCTGCACCTTTTTTTTTCTACTAGTACTGCAATATCAGCATCCTACATTTATTAACAATGACATTTTATTTTTTGTGAGTCCTGCAGGTGCCTATTGGGGATGGGATGACAATTTGCCGGAAGCTAGTAGATACCTGACTTCACATTGTATTATTATGTAGATGTTGTAAACTTCTTACCATGGTCAAGCCCTAAAAAGTCAAGTCAAAGGATTATCGGTGATGAACCTCCTAGCACTGATCGTATCCACAAATGCAGCATGTAGCCTTCCACCAAAAGTACTAAACACCACGGAGGAAGCAGATGGGGCATTATCTGTCTGTTTCTGCACTGAAAAACAGCAACATTGGCATGGCTATTTTCCTGAATGGACTCAAGCACGAATTGCTATGACGCTTCGTCAATGTACCACAGTTTTGATATTGTGCTTTCTTCTGGAGGACAAGCCAATGAGACACATATCTTTTTCGAGCAGATGAAGTGTAGTTTTACATGTAGGTACAGATCCACAGAATTTTTACCAGTGGTGTCCCAAAAGATTGCTTAGGAGGAATTACTGTATGAATGGATCGACAGCATTTGAAATAACATGTTTAGGCAGGTGGCAGTAAATTCTCTTTAAATTGTTGACAATGTCACTGGATGGCTTGTATCTATTGCTCAGACGAGCTCTTCCAAATGTTTGGTTAGTGTGGTTTGCTCTTTTGTCCTCCGATGTCGGGTCCTGGTCCTCAGAAGACTTGACCACTGACATTTGGATCATGATCGAGCTATCATAACACCGATTTCACTTATTCCCGCTCTACCTGTGTCAATTCCACTGACACAAACTAATCGGTGCAAAATATTTCATGTACAATCACAATACTGCATTATTGTGAGGTTGGTACTTTTGATGCAATGAATTCTTGGAGGTTACCTGCATGCAAGTGGTCAGCGTCAAAATTAAGATCAGATTCAAACATTTTGGAAAGAAACAACAACGCCAGTTGCTTATGCATAATGCGAGCAGAAATACAATACAATCAATCGAAACACACATTGAGTAAACTGTCGAAATCTCATTTCAAGTATCAAATTCCAGGCCTTTTCAGAAACAGCTTTTCTAGTTGTTCTGTAACATCTAACAACTTGAAAATCACCACCAGATCCTATCTCCACAAATTTCCCTATGCTGAATTTAATGTAAATGTTCTATTTCTGCCTCGACAAAACCTATAACCCAAAAAATGGACAAATTCAACTGAAGATCACAGCTGCGACAACCAGCATCACGCTCGCAAGTAGCCTGTTGCTCCATCCAGCCTCAGCTTGCGCTGACGATTTGCTGTTTGACTCATGAACCTGTGGCCTGCAAGATTTTCAGAGCAGGATGTGAGTCAAGAACAGCAGAATGTATCACTGCATCAGAGAAGAGACATTCAACTGAGAGTCTGAGACGTACGTTTGCCTCTCCTTCAGTATACCGCAGTACAGGACGTTATCCGGCATGATCATTTCAGTGATATTGTAGCCCAGCGGATCAGCAACCTTCACATAGACCTCCTGCCCTCTGTACCAGTTATCCAGCTTCTCGGCACGCAGATTCCAGATACCGACATTGTCAAGTGAGATTAGGACAGCAGTCCAGCCTCCGGGGAAGACCTGTTTGTCATTGCAAAAGTTCAGAGTTTTCATTGTTCAAAATGACCAAAGGCACATCTGTGTGAGGTAAAGAACTTTTGGCACATGATCAGATGGTCTTCAAGAAGTCGTGTACCTGAGTGGTGCAGCGAGAGATGGCATCCCACCTGCTGTATTCATTCCTCCTGTCTGGTGTCCACTCGCCATAATCCATCCTGAAATTCACAACATGGAGGTGTTCATTTGAGATGTTCAAGCTGATATGAAGCACTGGTTAAAACTGAAGATTCTAATGGTTAAGCACGTACCCAACTACAAAGAATGAGTAACCATCCAGATGGTAGGTCTGAATATCAGTGTCATTGTTCTGGAAGATGATCTCGAGGAAGCCCTTGTAGGATGCATTCAGCACAGAAGAAGCTACCCTTGCTGGTATGTTGCTTGGCATTGCAGGGAAATCAGTTGTGTAGACTCCAGTCAGGTTGTGTAGGTCAGCAAGCCTCAATGGTGTCTCAGGAGGAGAGTATGAGATCCTGTTGATCGTTCTTCGCTGCTTTCCATTGATGCGCAAGGGTGCCTCATTCTTGAGAACAAAGGTCTGAGTGATGTTGATCGAACCGTAATGGAATGATCCCTGCGGGTTTGGACGGGCAGCACCAGCACTCGTGTTCATTCTGAAAGAACAATAGCAATGACTCTTAATAGAGAACATATAAATATCAAATGCAATACAGCACAAGAATCAGATATGCTAAACAAAGATCAGAATCATTGCAACTCAAGTTTTTTCTAAAAAAAAGTTATTCCCAGGTCAAGAACAGAATCTGTTCATGCACTGACCTGATGGACTTTGCCTGGTTGATGGAGTAGTACTTGTCATAGTAATCATTTGGAGCATCAGGGAGGGGGCCAGAAGCTTTGCCTTTGGAGTTTGAGTACTGCAGGATGGCCACACCGGTGACCTGGCTCCATTGAGGATTGCTTATGAACCTTGGGCTCGCTACAATGTAGTAGTCGGTGCTTGCATTCTGGTCCATGGTCACCAAGAAAGAGTAGGACTGTCCCACATGGATGTCGAGGTTGGTGTAGTTCTGCTGATTGGTGTAGGTTCCTTCAGTCTCTACCAGAAGCATTTTGTGATTCTGGATCCTGAAGTTGAGGCTAGTTGAGATGCCAACATTATGGACACGGAAGCGATATGTCTTGCCTGTTACAAATATTCAGAGCATCAGACTTCTTTTTTCAAGAATACGCAGGAGAGCTGCGTATCTTTAAATTAAGAAGGAATTAGAAAATTTAAAGTTACAATGCGGGCCTTCCGGGCGCACGCACACGGTTTTAGAGCATCAGACTTCATGACCCATGATAAACAGTAATGCTGATAAATATTGGTCGATTTAAGATGTACTCCCTCCATTCCAAATTGTAGGTCGTTTTAGCTTTTTTAGTGCATAAATCACTATATCTAGGTGCATACTAATATCTATGAACCTAGAAAAGTCAAAACGGCCTATAATTTAGAACGAAGGGAGTATATGAGAACAATTTAGAGATTTCCGAAGTTCATGTGGATTTCCAATTGACATTTAAGGACTGAAAAAAATCTAGAACCTTTTGCAGCTACCAAATTAACAGCAAGTTGAAACATAACTACTACCATTTATTAAAATAAAAAAACATAACTACTATCATTCATCACGCATATGTTGTAGTTTGCAAATATTGCACATATAGAGATGCGAATCAGCAAACAAAAGTGTGATCAACCTGGCTCAACTCCAACAGTTTCATACTGAAGGCCATCAGGAACCAGTGTAGTGTCATATCTGTAAGGTGCCCTTCCATTGATCAGAATTGCATCTGGTACCCCTAGATCCTTGCCATCATCTAGCATGTTCCTCAATTCCTGCATGAGACAGAATTCTCAAATTAAATGAAGACTAACAAAATCCCACGTCAAGTACCAAGTACAGTACTGTGCAGTTCTAGTTTCAGTGAAATACTGTGTGATACAGTACTTATGTGTTGTGAGGTAAGGTAAGAAAAATGAGATTTGATTATTATATGAACACTAATGTTTTGCCTAATATCCTGCAGGGAATACCAATTACCAAGGCATATATATGTTGTATTTCTGTGTAAATTCACAACGCGCCAGCATAATAAAAAAAATCATTATGCCAAATATCAAGAAAGTTCATTCTTTCCCCTGGCTACCTCTGAAATACTACACCACCTAAATTGCATTGACACAGTTACAAAGTCCTTACAATGTGGCTGTTGGTGTACCAATCCCCAATGAACAGGGTGATGTCACCGTCGGGCTGGCCAAAGGGGACTGGCACAGTGGCGCGGTTGTTGATGGTGATGGGGCCATACCCGCCGGCAGCTCGCTGGAGGCCGAGCGACGGGAAGTAGAAGAAACTGCCGATCTGGTCCTTCAGCTGGAACTGGTAGGTCCAGTTCCATCCAGGAGGGATTGGGCAGTTGGTGCCGGAGACGCCATCCTGCCACGAGTTCATCCTCATCTGGATTCCGTCCCTGCCATTGCAATGGAAAAGAGAGTGAGCACACCACTTCAGTTGCCACAGGAGGAGAAGAAAATTGGCGCCAATGCTAGTTCAGTCACAAAAGTTAAGAATTTGCAAAAGAAACCCTCATGTATTAAGCATTTTAATCTTGGTCTAAAGCATGATTGAACTTATGAAAAGTTGTTTCATAGTGCTAATATCAAAGAACCCAGCATGAATAGAAGATGTTCTGCACATTTTATATGGGGCAGTTGTAATTCAAGAACACAGATATGCAAACATAACAAAATTTTGTTGAACTGTTTCGGTCACTATTTACTTCTTTAGAGCAATAACATTTTGGTACGGGTAATGAGGTTGTTAATGCAATGATGCACGAGAATCACGCCCAGTTGCATGCACATGAGAAAATCTGCTGAAAGAACATGACATGGCTGCCCAGAGATATGTCTATAAGTCATGATCAATTAAGCCCATAAATGTCTCAAATGCGCAAGGCATATACATCACAATTCCATCATGGTTAAAATGCACAAGGCACCGTATCTCCCTGATAGGAAGGCCAAGAGGCACTGCAGAAATGGAAGTGCAGCTCAAGGTCCACCCGCAAATCCATCACAGATGGAAACTGTAGATATGGCTATAAACATAATTTACTCATAACATTCACTGCTACCTTTTTTAAAATCCGGTAAAAAGAATATGCATATGTGACATATTAAAAATTCCAAGAAACTATTTTTGGACTATGTATATGATAGGATTAGATGATATCTGCTGCATCAAAATGAAGTAATCAGAGAGGGATCAGTAGTGGTGAGTACCAGGTGATGAGGAGGGGCTCATCCAGGTTGTTTTGGACGTTCACCCTCACGTTCTGGTTCGTCGTCACGTTCAGGAGAGGGCCCGGGAACTGGTTGTTTATCGCAATTACCTGAAAAAAATTAAGAAGAAACGAATGTTTCATATATAGTCCTCAGAATATTGCATCTCCAGCCCCCAAACCACATAACAAAATTTTCTATTGTGGAAACAAACATGTCAGAAAAACAGAGTACAAGATCTCATCTTTATTGTTTGCAAAAAACTTGAAATGTTTGGACTTGAGAATGAATTGCAAAAGATAGCTTTTCACGCGAGCACACAGGGCAAGAAATATTTTGGGCATGCACCACCAAAATCAAATAAAAAATTGAGAAAAAAAAATCGTTTCTTCAGATTGCAAGAACGGAAGAACACATATCACGGCCTATAAAACAGTTCTTCGGAGGAGCGCGCCCGTTACGTAGGACAAAGAAATCCATGGCGAAGCGATGCACGACGAGATCGTGCGATGCAAACTGCTCGTGCGGATAAAGGAGGCATTTTTAAGACAAAGCACACGCCGATCGAACGAACAAACGTCAAAACTCGTCGAAACATCTAAAGAAGATGGAATTTTTTCGGAAGATTTCTTGTGACAAAAGGTGTAGAAAAAAAGAGAGCGAAAACCACGGAAATTTGCCTGATAAATCAAAAGCCTTTTGTTTCGGTCGAAATCGAAATCTTTCAGACAGCAGAGAACAAGAACGGAGACAGAGAGAGGGCGCGGTAGCAACAAGGACGCGCCTTCTGCGCTTGGCCAAGGGGCTCCAGCGTGAGGTACGACACCTCCCACCGGACTTCCGCCTGCGCCGCCGCCGCCGCCACGACGGCCGCGAGCACCACGGCGGCTGCCATCGCCGCCGCCGCCATCGATGGCTCTCCTGGCTGCGTTATGCGGCGTGCACTTTGCCCTCTACCAACCCCTCTCGTCCTGCGTCGTGTGAGCCTTTGGCAGAAGGGGTTTTTGGCCTCTCTCGTCGTGTGGGGTTTTTGTGATGAGGTATAAAAAGCGGAAAAGAGGGGACGGAGAGGAGATGAGAGAGAAAAGCGATGTACTTCTAGCAGAGAATCACTAAAATCAAAGAGTAAAAGGAAGTTTCAGATGTGCCTTTCATTCAGGGGTAAAGATATAGTAGGGTAGCAATTTTCAAAACACCAAGTGCTAAGGCTTTTTGAAATTTTGAATTAGTTGTTGTGGCAAGAGATAGAGCAGGGTGTGTTACGGGCCGTCCATACGAGTATCCAGCGGTCAAGATTAAGCGCGGATGCCACCACCTTGGAGTATCACATGTGCGGAGTTGGTGTTAAGACGAATATGACAAAGCGTAAATTTATGGTATAAGAGTATGTTACGTACACAACATACGTTTGTGGTATAAATCAGTTAAAATAAACATACATTTGTGTTATATGAATTATACTAGTATATGCCATTATTGTCGTCTTGTCGAAAGACGAATCTAGACTTATTAGTAATGTGACCACTTATTAATCCAACGTCACACAAGTAAAGATAGTACAAGTTGAGAAACCCGATTGTAACCGATTGTAGCTCCAAGTAAGATCTTCTCCAAAAAGTAATTGATTTTCTTGAAAATATGGGGGCATTTTCAAAACGCAACATGAACGAGCAAAAGAAAATTTCCAAGGTGCATTATTTATGGCTAATGATAACTAGTAATTATTGCAAAAATAAAAAAATAAAGATATTGTATTGTGGGTTCGAATTAATTGTTGTGCCAAAAGATAGAGCAATAATGCATGTATTTAGGGTTTTCCACGTGAGTATCCAGTGATATTTTTTTTTTTGCAAAGATCCTCCGGTTGTCAACATTAATCACTATAGCTAGTATAGCTACCATCTTCGAGAGAGCACACATCCATGGTATAAGTCGGTCATTTATACGATTGCGGAATACTATTTCACTATAGTGTTGTTCGAGGAAAAAAGAGTAGCATCACACTTGTTCAAACTTCAAAGGCAGTAACAACCAAGCTATATCTGTAGGTACATGTCACGACATTCATATGTCGTGATATATTTTCCCATATACTCACTTTGACTCTAAACCTATGTTTTAGAATTTTATCAGGTCAAACTTTTTAACTTGACCCATCAATATATTGTTACATAGACTCATGACACATGTTGACGTGACTAATTCATCATAAAAAATATTCTAGTGTGTGTATAACTCCAATTATTTAAAATGGTACTCCCTCCGTCCCACAAAGAGTGTCTATTTAGGTTTGTCCTAAGTCAAACTATCTTAAGTTTGACCAAGTTTATAATGAATAGTATCCATATTTATAACACTAAATATGTTATGAAAATACATTTCATAACAAATCTAATGGAACTTGTTAGACATCAAAAGTATTAATATATTTTTATATAAATTTGATCAAACATACGATGGTTTGACTTAGAACAAAACTAAATAGGCACTCTTTGCGGGACGGAGGGAGTACATTTTTTTTTAAAAAAAAAGTCAAATATCACATCGGATATTGTGCCCATGTCCCAAAATAACTTATATTTGGTCAGATGGAATATACTAGCTTCTTCTTAAAGAGGTGGGGGTTTGCAAAATCCAAGAACTTGGAGAGAGAGTTGAATTTCACTCATTCATAGGAAGAGGACATCAAAAGTATTAATATATTTTTCTATCAAACATGCGATGGTTTGACTTAAGATAAAATTAAATGGACATTCTTTGGAGGATAGGGGAGTACGTTTTTTTTAAAAAAAAGTCAAATGTCACACCGGATATTGTGCCCATGTCCTTAAAACGACTTATATTTGGTCAGATGGAATATACTAGCTTTCTTCTTGAAGAGGAAGGGGTTTGCAAAATCCACGAACTCGGAGAGAGAATTGAATTTCAGAAGAGGACGTGTATAGTAAGTATCTAAGGCTGTAAAATCCCAAAACTCACGAAAATGGATGTGGCAATATGAGTAACTGAAAGGTTAATTTTGATAGATTTTTTCCCTCCTATTCCGTCCACCGGTTCATTGCATAACAAATCCGCCCACTGCTTCAGCGTGAACCACCGGCCTTGCCCGGCTGACCTGACTCTACAAACTTTGACCAGAGTCAGTCGGTTAACTTACACCTGGTTCTAACCTACACCTAACAATCACCAGGCGAAGTAAAATCACCCATCATGTGAGTACAAGCTTAGGCGAATGATTTTGAAACGTTGCTGAATATGCTTGATGCCCTTAAAAAATCGGATTTGAATACCTGATAATTTTTCTGATAAGTTTATATACAATGTGAAACTTCAGGTTGTCTTTGAGAGTGAATAGTACATTTAAATCAGTTGTCCAGTTGCACTGGAAATAGGAACTTGGGCAGCCAGCATAGTGACTTTTGATAGCAGACATATATAGGGAATCATGTCATTTCAGCTCAGGTGATGCGGGCACTCTGGCCACCAGTGCTAGGGCATTTGCAGGGAATATCAGGTGACAAATTCTGATCAATCCAGCATATCATTTGAATCACAAAAAGCTCAATACACATTCTCAGGCTAATGCAACATTGGGGGCGTGTCGTACCCGTACCATATCCAAAAGAAGTAATATTTTTGTTACACAACATTCTGAGACTGCTAGGTAAATCACATTGGAGAACCGGTGCAGGCGGGAGAAGTGTTCTCTTGCCTGTTGTTATTACTCTCTGTTGGAACTGGAAACTGAGGCCCAGCAAGGCGGTTTTAAACGTTCGGAGGTGGCCAGATCTTCCCAAAGAGCTCCTCAACACGGCGTGCTTGGTTCACATATCCCTCCAATCCAGAAGCAAGTAATTCTTCAGCAGCGGGCCCCATAGCAGCTGCAAGACTCAACTGGTCCCACTTCACAAGCTGCATACATCATTTGCCGGAAATGTGATCAGCGTACAAATACAAGATCAAAAGGTCCTTGTAGGAATCCTAAAACGAATGTTTAATTTCTTTGCAGAGGACAGTCAGTTTGGTTTCCCTTTTCTTTGCTTTATTCATCAGTGACTTTTATTTTCCTTTAGAAGCAGTTCAGGTTGTTTGTTGAATCATAGTTATGCCTGCTGTAAGTTAAACATCACATTATTTTTTTAGGGATATGTAAAAAGAACCCAGCCTCCAAGCTCTCTGCTACCTTTTATCTCGATATTGGTCTACCGGAAATGCACATGCCTAGTGAAGAAGAATAGTATCCATTTGAATACAACATCACACATTCACAATACAGGGAACAATAAGGTGGAATGCTAAAAGGTGTTCTTATTTATTCTTAACAGTGCATGATTACTGATCATCATTAAGTTGTTTGCCAATTAAACGGTTCAGATGTGTGAATTTCGAACAAGATCCATAAGTGCACAAACCTCCTCTTCAGTGAAGTTGTACGTCTTGCCAAGGGCAGGAGTCAACCTTGGGGCATAACTGTACTTTACATCAGGATCAGTGACAGATTCTTCCAGAGACTGCAATATCTTCAGAGGTGCAATGATGTAATCAATCCTACATTTAAGAAACATTAATTTCCATGTTAACGTCCATGACTTGTGAATTTGTACCTAATATCCAGCAAAAATAAGTAATAAGAAATTACCCCAGAAGGCTAAATACATCCTGCCTGTTCCGTATGGCAGCAGCCATCAACTTTGTTTTGTACCCATTTCTGTGAATATAGGCATATACTTTCTCTGCCTGCATTACAACCCACAAATATATGGAGTTATAAACTCTAGCTTAGTAGCAGAAAATGTAAGTCGTCAACAAATATGGAGAGAGCAAACTGGCATCTGAAGGGCTACCATGAGTTCTCAAGTAAGTGTAGTGCTGCTCATTCCTAAGTACAAACCCATAATATACAAGTGGACAACTACCTTATTAAGAGTCATTAGTTATCCACTTATATTACCCTTTTTAATTACACATTTACACCGCGTTACTGTAAGGGAACTGGCAAACCAACATGTTTTATCTGCTGATATTAAGAACCAAATGATGGAATGATTAAAAAATATGAAAAGTGGTAAAATCAATTCAAAGATAACTCAAAATTACTTGCTGACAGTTGGGTACAAGAACTTCGAATTTTATTTCTTTGGCCTTTAGCTTAGTAGTCAGGCAGCAAACACAGAACTACTGTAAAAACTAAAAGCGATAACAGGTACCAAGACGTTCCTAGTCAGTAAAATTGCAGATCCTGTTTCTAGACACTAGCTTATATATTGATAAAACTATGCAGCAATAAAAAGAACTGAAGCTAACCAAAGCAAGGCCAGCATCTTCTCCCTTCTTCAAAGCTTCATCTATTTCTGGGTCACCAGAGTGATTCCTTCCCCAATCCTGTGTGGTTTGTGGTTAGCATAACATTATTGTTTTAGCGCAAGGACATGGTAAAGACTGACTTGATAAATTACCCGCAACCGCCCCACAAATATCTGTACAACAGATGCACCTGCTTGTGCTGCCGCTGCTGCTTGTGCGAAACTGAGCAAGAATGATCAACCACGAAAAAAAACAGGTGTACATAAGCTCCAAGTTATTTTTCATCTTACATAAATAACTAAATGCAAGGAAGCAAGTGCAGTTGTAATGCAGGTGCTCTAGTAAACTTGTTCTTCCAGATTACTAGTAAGCCTGATGAATAATTATTATCCACCAGACAGACTCAACAGAATACCCCTCCATGTACTAATGTAAAAGCATAATAATATAAGCAAATTGTCAGTAGCTTGCTTTCCTTCTCCACTTAAAAAAAAGAGGGGGGGGGGGGGGGGGTTCGCAAAACACCCAAATATTGCAAGCTAAAAATGTTGGGAAGTGGGCAATAAAACAACCATACAGTTCCCTGCTATTTCCATTAAGTAATAGGATCAGGAGCAAATGATATAAAATGTTTTGTCTGTTACCTGTATACAAATGTTAAATGTGTTTGAATTCCATCAGATTCAAGCAACCTTGAGGCCTCTATGCCCTAATGGTAAACAAGTTGGAAGTCAAAATCTATAGAGAGAACAGGTACAATCAAGCAGAACTTACAGAGTAGTACATTGCACACTTACTTGCCATGTAGCAGGAATTTTGAATAGCAGGCGGTCAGTTAAGACATCATGCTGGTTGTACAGATTCAGCAGTTCATGCACCTAAATATAAAGATACCAGTTTTTAGGAAACTGTGACTGAGAAGCACATATGTTTTCTCAAAGGATATCCAATAGCCCTGCTTAGTCACAAACATCAGCAACACATACATGGATAAGACCAACCTTCTAATGCAATTACTCAGATAACAAATATCTTAACATGCTCGTATCGACATATTGAGGTTTAGGGACAATTACTTTAAACAATAAATGGGCATTTCAGTTAAATTGTAACATCACAACTAAAGTCGATTCATACAATAAATGTGTGGAACTGAAAAGAAAAATCAGTAACATTGATCACTACTACAGTAGTACGGAGGAGGTGTTGACAACCTGAGCATGGCAGCAATGAATGGAATGCAGAATTGAAAATTGATGACATAGTTCTAGAATGTGTTCATAGGTCACTCAGGAGCTAAAAGTACATATTTGAAATGTCAGAAGAATTGTTTTCCCAATATGGTCCCATTAATCTGTCACAACTCCATATTGTACTGTACCATTGCATATCAAGTTAACAACTAGTTGCTGTTTTTTCCTTGCCAACTTTAACCTGTCAGAGCCAGATAAGTCCTTGTTCAATGAAAAATTATTTATCAAGGTATAACCAAGAGGTGTTTCACAAATATCTAAATAAATTAGTAATACTAATACATATGCTCCTACTAGTATCATACAGCTGATATATCCCCACTTCCCCACTACCTTTCATCTATTATTTCTTTATACCTCGATGGTATTGAGCTATCGTTGTGCACATCTGCATGTAAAACACTGACATTGGTAACATAAAAGAATATGCTGGAACAAAATAGTCTTCTTATCAGTTATCACTATTGTGTTTTTGTACATTAGAGATTTGGAGTGTCAAGTTGCGGGTTGCTAACTAGGTCAGATGCCAAGAAAGGTGATATACAGGCATTCCCAGAAGGTACTTCTTAATCACTTTGTTCTAATGAATGTTGTACATAACCTTCCACACAAACTATAATTCTACTGTGGACATGCATCACATTGCATTGAAGCAACATGGACACAAAAAATAGAAGCTTATACCCTCTGGATAATGCCCTGGGTGTCATAAGCCAACCGAGCATCTATTTCAGTCGAAACACGTCCAGGTACTTGATGAGCCAGTTGAGCGCCAACGTTTGCCAGGGCCTGCCAAATTTCTTCTCTGTTCAGCTCCTCAGATTAACAGAACTCCCACATCGCCTAACTATCACAGTAGCAATAGCGAAACCGAGATGCTGTATGCAAACCTTGGTGAGGTAACAGGACATCCTGTCCTCGAGCTTATCCAATGCGTTGCACTCACCATCTGCCAGTGCAGTATCTATCGCACTCTACAACCACCAAATATCCAGAAGAGTTACCATGCCAGCAACGATTAACTGAATAACTGAACATTTTGATTGCAGCAGCTCAGCTCCTCACCTTGAACTTGGTATTCGGGAGCCCAGCGATCCCGAGCAGCAGCGAGGAGCTCGCCGTGGCCGCCGTGGGTGCGAACCTGCAAATGTTCGCATCAGCACAATGTGGCAGCCTCGGTCAACCCGCCCCAAATCTAACGGGACAAGAGTACAAGACAGAAGAGCAATGCCAGAAGCAACGGTTACCTCTCGAAATCATCGAACACGACGGTGTCCGGTACGATCTCGCTGAAGCCGGCCACTGCATCGAGCTCGGTGACGATCTCTGCACCCAAACAGAGCGAATCAAGAATCAATAAGGCTACGCATCACACAAGACGCCGCGGAACAAGAGGGGGGGGGTCCAACAGCAGTACCGTCTACGGGGGAAGTGGGTGCGTTGCCGGCGGCGGCCCGCGCAGCCAGAGGCGAGCTCCGGAGGCTGAAAGGAACAGGCTTAGCCGACCTCGCCAATGGACTCCACCTGCCCACCTGAAGCGGTGACCAAGAACTGGTGAAACGGGGGAGTGGACCAAATTGACGGCGGCGGTGAGCGGACGAACTGCGCAAATGGGAGCTTGTTGGAGAGAAGGTGAGAGGATGCGGTACCTGACGGGAGGGCGGGAGGAGGGAGGAGGAGGTGGGCGCGGAGACGGAGAGCGCCATGGGAGTTGGGATCGGAGCCGGTGGACTGTGAGCGAAGATTGGGAGTGAACAACAGAACAGGGAGAGAAGAAGTGCTAGGATCAGGAGGCAGAGGGAATTAATTAATTCGTTGTGAAATGACCAGTCTGCCCTTCGTTGAGTTCAAGAAATTCTCGCACTAAAAAAAGGACGAACTTTCACCATGTTCATCCAAATATTGTTCAAAACTTGGGTAGATACGAATTATTCATACAAAAGAAAGCTTGACTCACCATATCACGCCTTAAGTTACATCAGATGTCGCTCACGTTTTACCCTCAAAATGAGATGAGAAGCAATTAAGAATACCTCGTGCGCATAAACATAACAACTAACAAGTAGATAGCTGGAGCCCAAACATTTTCTTCTATTTACATCAAACCTTTTCTATCTTTCTAATAAAACAGTGAATATTCATATGATACAAGTGACAATTTTACTGTCCTGTTTCAGCTCCTAGTTTATTTCTTCTTAGAGCAATTGCTGATAACTGCATAGAAGTTCAAGTTTTTTTTTTCTTAAATCTAAAAAAAATGCAAGTTTGAGGAAGGTAGTGGGCAGATTGGTAATTGTACCCTGTTTATCGGTGGAGCTCCATGGGGTTTGTCGATCCCTACGCCGAGGTTCCGATAACACCGAGGGGGGCGATCGATGAGTGTGACGTGTGCAAGCTGCACGAGAAGATTAAAAAAATGGTTTGGATAATCCATTCTGTGACCCTCTCTTGGATTGGTGGACACCACTGTCTTCTGTCCCGTTCTTACTTTGGGACAAACGGTAATTTTTGGGACGATTGACTTTGGCGTTTGGTTCCCTTCCTTAAATTTAAGCACCCGTCACGTCGAATGTTTAGATACTAATTAGGAGTATTAAACGTAGACTATTTACAAAATCGATTACATAAGTAGAGGCTAAACGGCGAGACGAATCTATTAAGCCTAATTAGTCCATGATTTGACAATATGTTGCTACAGTAAACATTTGCTAATGATGGATTAATTAGGCTTAATAGATTCGTCTCGCTGTTTAGCCTCAACTTATGTAATGAGTTTTGTAAATAGTCTACGTTTAGTACTCCTAATTAGTATCTAAACATTGATGTGACACTTGCTTAAAAATAAGCGAAGGGAACCAAACGGGCTTTAAAATACAATCGATGCTGGTCTTGTTTGCAACTGGGTTTAACAATTTTGTTTCTGGCGGCATACTGTAGTTATGTCCGTTTTGGCACTGACGTCTTTGAGTGTCGTTTCTCTTCGAAGATATAGTTGGTTACTGCATTTGATTTTAGTATACTTAGTAAAAAGTTTGCTCTAGCTCCAATCAATTATAAAGTGCAAAATTCTAAAATAAGGCTCGTATTAAACCAACCATATGGGTTGAAGACATATGGGTTGAAGACATGAGTTACGTGTGAGTTAGTCCTCCATTTCAACACGTCGTGTTTGGGTTTTGTTGTCGAACTTCTCTAAGTTGCACTAAGTTCGTAGGAAAATGCACCAAGATTTATAGATATTAAATTAATTCCACTAACTCTACAATTATATTTTTTATAGTGCATTTACTTGCGTGGTAGATGTTAATATATCTTTCAAGTAACTCCAGAAAAGTTTGACTTGAAGAAAAATAAAACACCTTAGATTTTTTAAACAGTGAACCTACCCTATGGTTTTGTAGGCATCAGCACATTTTAATTATGCTATCTACGCACTTTATTTTACTTTACTTACCTTAGTTAGTCACAAGTAAAGGAAGGTATAACTTGAGCCGGCAATCTTCTCCTTTTGATTGTTGATGAAGCGTGCAAATCGTGCTTTGTGTTCTCCTGCACGCCTTGAGTTCCAACCTTAGGAGTGTTTGAAGAACATAAATATATGTCGTACTCTCTTTTTTTCAAAACAACTTTCTTGAACTAAAACTGCATATATGAATTTCATAATTATTGTTTTAGAAGCCTTCATAATTATCATAATTATATGCTATTGGCCTACTGCCGCCCAAATTAAGCACGAAACTACATATCTACAATCGGAAGCACTTTTGTTCATAACAAATAACGAGATGCAATGGTGACTTTTCATCATCAAGATGTACTAACATGGTGTCCCGTCTAGTCGGCGTCCATTAGATATAAACACGTTCGGGTCCGCGAAGTGTTTAAAAAAATCATGGTTTCATGTCAAAGTTGTGTTAATAACATGGTTACTCATAAATGAAAGCTAAGCGTGATCCAATCGTGCCTTAAAAAGGCTAGTCCGATGAAGTGATCAGGGGTTAGACCACTTACCACTCTACCTACGGCCTGTTTGTTTCCATTTATAAGCGGCTTATCGGTGGAAATAAGCAAAACATTTAGCAGGATTCTCGCTTACTTCCACCGATTCTCGCTCATGTGGTAAGCCGCTTCAGAGATTTGAACCACGAGAAGTGAGAAAATCTTCATTTAGATTATAATAAAGCGTGGCTAGAAGAAGCGTATCCAAACATCCCAACAGGGCCTAGCACTTACACTTATCAGCTTATGGTTACGGAACAGGTAGAGTGGTGGAAATGTCGAAATGGATATCCGAATCATCCGAATCCGTATCCGTTAAAACTACAAATATGGATATCCGTATTCGTATCTGGATTTAATGTGGTACTAAAATGGATACATCTGAATTCGTTTTTCTTAATTTTCTCTATCCGATTCCACATTCGTATTAAAAAATATCCGACACTATCTGTATCCGACCATATGAAACTACTAGTTACCTCTACAACTAATGATAAATAATGTTACTTAAAATATTAATAATGGTAGTATATCATTAAAACTATTCAAAATTTATCTTTATAACTAATAGTTAATTATATTAATTTTATTATTACTAATATTGTACCCATAAAACTATTTAAAACTTATCTCTAATTTTATTAATGTCATTAAATTTAATAATAAATATATGTGATTATTAATTTTATTTTTAAATACTCTAGTTTATCTATTTATTAATAAAAACATTTTTTTATGATTTTTATTATTCATTGATAAATGTTTATATTTATTGAAATATACATTTATCCATATATTATTTTTTCATAGATTGCACTATTTCAAATAATTATTAATTAATGTAATATTTTCATGTGCGATTTTTATTTGCACTAGTACTCATACTTTAGTCTCTACTTGTATAAAAGTTTTGTTATTAAAAACCATCAACAAATAAAATAGGTAAATGTTATCTTCAAACCGAGTAAATATCCGATGTATACCCGAATTTGAGACATTCATTTTATATTCGTATTCAAAAATATTCGAATTCATATTCGTATTCAATTTAAAATGCGGTAAAAAGTGCTATTCGGATCTGCCGATACGAATTCCATCCTAAGCACGGCATGACGTACACGACCTCCACGCACTTTCCGATTTCGGAAACGTATTTCCCGAGGGGGAGAAGCGTAATTACGGGCTCGCATCCAGATGCTTTCCACGCAAACCCGCTGTCCCCTTCACCCCCGTCGCATATCCTCATCCACAACCGCTACGCGAACAGCCCACTGACATGAGGGCACGGTGGGGCCCCTCCGGTTCCGGTGCACCATCCAAAGAGGTCGCCAGCCAGCCAGCCACGCACGCACGCCACGCAACGCGCACGACCCCTCCGTGTCGCTGCACGCGGGTCCCACGCCTTCTATACCAGGCTTGCCCCCTCCACCGCTCTCCCGGTCTCCCCACGCCCTCGTCTCGCTGCAGGCGGGCCCAGCCCTGCCCCGGCCCACTCCTTGCCCGTGTCTCTGCCGGGTGGGCCCGTCCGCCCCTCCCTGTCTCTGCCGTGGGAGTCCCGGCCGGGGTCGGGACAACGAAAAAAAAAAACCCCGAGGTCATCGAGAAAGGGAGGAAGGGCGTGGGAAAAAACACGAGGCGAGGGCGAGGCGAGGCGCGGCGCGGCGCGGCGCGGGGGTGGGGGATAGAAATACGAGCGAGCCCGAGCAGAGCAGGGCGAGACGAGACGAGACGAGAGGTGATAGATAAGCAAGCGGGCGCGCCCTAACCCTAGCTCGTCCCCGCCCGCCCGCCCGCCGCCTTCGCTCGCCGGAGGGTCCTCCGTCCTGCCGCCGCCGCCGCCGCCGACGCCGCCTGCCGCCGCGGGGATCCGTACCCGCGCCGGGCCTGCCTCGACCGGTGCGTCCCTCGACAATCCCCGCCTCTCCTTCCTTCTCCGTTCCCCTCTCGCCCCTCACCGTCGCCCGGTGCTCGGGGACCCGCGGGTTCGCCGACGGGGCCGTGGGCGGTGGATCGGGGGATGGCTGCGCCGTCCTGGTAGTCTAGGAGGGCGTGTTCCTCGGAGCACCGCGCCGATCTGGTCGGGGATGGCGTGGGAGGGCGTTGGTTGTGTTGTGTTGGCCTCGTGCCAGCTGCTGCTCATCTTAGTGCGGCATCAATCGGGGGAGGGTGGCATGTTTTCTAATCCAAATTGGTTTTATAACCCAAATTGGGGTTGTGTGCAAGGCGATTGCCTCGGCGTTCGTGGCGATTCTGTGCACCAGGGGAAACTAATTTCATTTCCGGGGTGGGTTTGGGGTCTAAGATGTGCAACGAACGTCGTGATATTCTGATAGCTTTCTCTGTTTCATCTAAGTTATTGTATCAGTGTAATGGCTTCTTAGTCACCGATGGTTTTCTCATATGGATGAACTGTGTTTGCCCTTCTGCAGGCGTGGCTGACTCGGTCCTAGTAATCCGGTGGTGGCAGGCCACCGCAGGGGAGCAATGGCTGTTGTCAACACTAACAACCCTGTTCTATTCGACAATGACGATGATGACGGCCCGATTTCGTTCAAGAGGTCTAGCAACTCCGTGAAGAGCAGCAGGCCTACCCCCTCCAAGCAGGAGGGATCGTCAGGGGGTGCTGGGGTGCCTGTCAGGAGCCAGAAGCATGTGGCTCCGAACCAGCAGAAGAACGGGGTGAGCGCCAGCGTGTCGAGGCCGATGCATATGAAGCCGCCGCCGTCCAGCCCCAACCAGCGCCCTTCTGGGTCTGGCCAGCCAAACAGTTCGGCAGCGCATAGTTCGAAGAGTAACAGCAACGATAAGAGCAAACTGAAAAGACCTCTTGTGAAAGAAGAGAACTCTGATGATTCGGATGATGATGTGCCGATTGGGTTAAGGAAGAAGGTTGAGGAGAAGAAGTTAAAGAGAGTTGATGAGAAAGCAGATGATTCAGATGATGATAAGCCATTGAGTCTCAAGATCAACTCATCCAAAATGTCTTCCAACTGTGCGAGTAGGCCTGTTTTGCAGAAAGCTGTTGCAAAAGTTGAGCAGCCTGATGAAGATTCAGACGATGATAAGCCATTGGCAAGTAGGTTGCCTACTAATGCTGCTCCAAAAAGTGGAGGTAATGCCTCTGAAGATTCAGAGGACGAAAAGCCATTGGCGGCCCGATTCTCAAAAGTTTCTGGAAGTGGAAACCTAAAATTGACTTCTTCCAGCAAGGGGTTAAATAATGATTCAAACGGCCCGCGAAATTTGGGTAAAAGGCCTCTAGATAACAGTAATCAAACAAGTTTAGCTCTCAAGAAGGCAAAGCCTTCCAATGTATCAGCTTCAGCAAGTGTTAAAAGAGAAATCAAGGCAGATGACAATGACAACACCCCTCTTGCACAAAGGCTGAAAATTGGCGAGTCTTCGAAAGGCAAGCCATCTGCAAAGAATGTCGTCAAGAAGAGTCCTGCTTCTATGAAGAAGGGCATCAAGAAGATGAAAGGGAAAGTGAAAACAAAGATGATGAAAAATTCTCAGTTCTCAAAGACAATGAAGGTCCCTCCTGGATCTGGTGGTGGAAAGAAATGGACTACCTTGGAGCACAATGGTGTTATTTTCCCTCCACCATACAAGCCTCATGGTGTCAAAATGCTTTACAATGGGCAACCTGTTGATCTTACACCAGAGCAAGAGGAGGTGATATATTAATGATCTTTCTTGCTTTATTTCCAACTTTTGATATGTCTACAAACAGATGTAGAGCTCCGAAATCCAAACCATGCATCCTCTTATTTGCTCTTCTCTAACTCTATTTTGCAGGTTGCAACAATGTTTGCTGTGATGAAAGACACAGACTACGCGGGCAAGCCAACATTCATTGAGAACTTTTTCACTGACTGGAGAACACTCCTTGGTAAAAACCATGTTATTAAGAAATTCGAGCTTTGTGATTTCACCCCGATATATGAATGGCATCTTAGAGAGAAGGAGAAGAAGAAGCAGATGACGACAGAGGTAACTGCTTGTGAATTTGGTTTTGATAAAGCTGCACTCCTGACTTATTATGCAAAATAAATTCTAAGTTCACATGTCACATTAGTGCCCCCACATTGTGATTAAATCACTGTTACGTACAGGAGAAAAAAGCATTGCGAGAAGAGAAATTGAAGCAAGAGGAGAAGTACATGTGGGCTGTTGTAGATGGTGTTAAGGAGAAGGTAACTTCTTTTATACACTGATGACATAGTCTTAATTTACAGATAGTTATCATCTTCTGTTATTAGATCAATACTTGTTTTTACTAGTCAGGAATTGTTTGATTGACCATGCTTAGATTCTTGCACCAGATTCGAAGAACGGTGTGCTAATGTATCAGTTTCCTTAGCGATAGTTGACTGTTGCTTTTGTCCCATTATCTTATGTCCTCTACTATTTCAAGAGCGTTTTACCAACATTTCTACTTGGATAAACCGTTTATTTGTATCAGGTTGGCAATTTTAGAGTAGAACCACCTGGGTTATTCAGGGGACGTGGAGAACATCCAAAGGTGCAGATATAGTAAATGTGCAAGTACTATGTTTTTCTGTTTCAAGTGAGTGCCTTCTTGTTTAGGCTCTTTGTTTACAATGTTTCAGATGGGGAAACTGAAACGGCGCATTAAACCAAGCGATATTACAATAAATATCGGAGAAGATGCTCCAGTCCCTGAGTGTCCGATACCTGGAGAAAGGTACCATTTTCCCTAATCTTTTATGTATAAACTATGTTTGCAAACAGGTTGCTTGCCAGCAAGCAGTTTTTGATTGTTCATGTGTTCTGCAGATGGAAAGAAGTCAAACATGACAATACTGTAACATGGTTGGCCTTTTGGAACGATCCAATTAGCCAAAAAGACTTCAAGTATGTTTTCCTGGCAGCAAGTAGCTCACTTAAGGGGCAAAGTGACAAAGAGAAATATGAAAAGTCCAGAAAATTAAAGGTGAGGAAGTTTGATTTTGTATGTATGAAGGTTTTGAATCTGCAACAGATTGAACAACAACAAAGCCTTTTAGTCCCAAGTATGTTTTGAATCTGCTTGTACATATAATTTTTTTTGGATGTGTCATTGGCAGGGTTACATACAGGACATTCGTGACAACTACACGAAGGATTTCAGAAGCAAAGATGTGGCAAAGAGGCAAATTGCTGTGGCAACATACCTTATAGATAAACTAGCCCTTAGGGCAGGCAATGAAAAGGTATTATCCTACTGGAACCTGCGTTCAGTAGCCATGAGTGATGCTCTTTTCATTCTATAATATAAGCATGTATTTGGTGATGTCTCTGTTGGTAATTTGGTTTCTTACATGTGAAATTTGTGCATAGCTTCTTTTTTTATTCAGCTTAGAGAGGTATGATTGATTTTATGCAATATCTCATCTGCATCAACAAACTATTGTAAAAAATAAAAATTTGCATCAAAGGCTGCTTTACGAAGGGTTAGCTGAGGTGCTTTGGCCACTGCAATTTTACATGATTTTGTTGCATTATTACTATTTTAGCTTCATCATTGAAGTATGCCAACATGAGTTCTGTTGCATACATCTTTTCCTTGGCATACATCTTTCTGCCATAATTTTGTTGCATTACTATTTGGCTTTTCCCTTCAAAGTACGTCAACATGAGTTTGTATTATTTACTATTTTCAATCATTATCAGGATGAAGATGAAGCTGATACTGTTGGTTGCTGTACGCTGAAGGTTGATAATGTTACTTGTTTGCCCCCAAATAAGATCCAGGTATTGATCTTCAATATTCAGCATGTTTTCTCAATATGATTATATGACTACTAAATTCTGATGCTTTCTGAATATACAATTTTGCATGAGCGCTACAGTTTGACTTTCTGGGTAAAGATTCTATAAGATATTTTAACACCGTAGAGGTTGAAGAGCTTGTGTACAAGGCAATTGAGGGTTTCCGTGCTGGTATCTCTCTACTATTCTCCTCTTCTTTTTCATTTGTTTTAAACCTCCGCTATCTCTGCCCTCATACTTCTGGTCTTGTAGGTAAGAAACCAGGAAAAGATCTCTTTGACCAGCTTGATACAACTAGGCTAAACGCTCACCTGAAGGACCTAATGCCTGGGCTTACTGCAAAAGTGTTCCGTACATATAATGCTTCTATTACATTGGATGGCATTGTAAGTTGAACCCAAGTTGAATTCTACCAGGTTTCCCTATTATTTAGAACTATTTAGGCTTGCACAGACGCATAGAGATGTATGAAGTACATGTTGGATTTTGTTTTCTGCAAGACAATTTAGGGGCATCTATTCTATTGTTTTCTTCTAATATCAGTGTTTATAATTGTACCTGTTTGTGCAGCTCAAGTTAGCTGCAAATAAGTAGTTGGTCAGTGTTATACATAGGTTGCCATATCTTCAATTTTTAACACTTGTATGATTTTTAACATTCTGTTAAGATTGTGTGGATATGTTATTTTCATGTGACTACCATGTTATGTTATGATGATATATTGTGAGCTAACATATGTGTGTTTGCTGTCATTACAGTTGCACAAGGAAACAGAAGATGGAACTCTTCTTGAAAAAATCGCTGTATATCAGCGAGCAAACAAAGAGGTATGATCAGTTAATAAAGAAAAAAAGGGTACTTGTATCATCACTCTTCATGACACTAGACTTTCATTTCTCATGTTCTCAGGTTGCCATAATCTGTAACCATCAACGTAGTGTGTCAAAATCACATGAGTCCCAGATGACCAGACTGAATGAAAGGATTGATGATCTAAAGGTTGGCTTTCTGCCTCAAGTTATCAACTCATGCTTCTACCATGGCTTTTTCTTGGAAGTCTTTTCCATAATTTTTTTTCTTCTCCAGGCCCAGAGAGATGAGTTAAAAGTTGACTTGAGCAAAGCGAAGAAAGGAAAGCCTCTGGGCTATGATAAAGAAGGGAAGCAAAAGAGGAACTTGGCCCCTGATGCGTAAGACCTCAGTCACACCTTTTATTTTATTTTGTATATATAAATGAAGAGCAGGTCGACAATATCACAAAATCCACTTGCAGGATTGAAAAGAAGATTGCAGCAATTGAAACCAAGATTGAGAAGATGGAGATGGAGAAGAAGACAAAAGAGGATCTGAAGACAGTTGCACTTGGAACGTCAAAGATCAACTACCTTGATCCTAGAATTACTGTGGCATGGTGCAAACGCCATGAAGTCCCTATAGAGAAGGTATATTCTTGGGATAACATTTATTCTTCTCTAAGTTCCCTATTGAGAAGGCACAGTTACGAAACCTGTTCCCTACTGAATACTGATTTTGCTGACAGATTTTCAACAAATCACTTGTTGCGAAGTTTGGGTGGGCGATGGACGTTGATCCAGAATTCAGATTCTAGGAGAGCACACGTTGCCATGTGCCAGCCAGTTTGATCCAGCTTCCCGCCCTTCTACCAGACACTAATTGCAGCTAGGAAAGGAAGAGCTCGGTGTTTGATTTTCAAAGCCCCCCTGCTCCTGGAACGAAGGAAGCACCCGGCATTTTCTTTGTAGGCCCCTATTTTGTTGGTTCTTGGTGTACTTGCCACCGTTCCGTTGCGTTAAGTTCTGTATGCATTTTGCTGAGGAATTTGAGCTTTGTTTGAGAACGGATGGACATTCAATTTATACCGAGTTAATCTCAAATATAGATGACTTGTTGAGTGGCGGATCTCGCTGGACTCGTGAATCGTGTTGGGTCATGTGGTTTCATTTCACCCAGGAATCGATGAATGTATGGTGTACCTGAGAACCGTTCGATGGTAATTGAAGAAATGCTGAGGTGTAAATTTTGATCAAAGATCTTAGATCCATCGTTCTGTGCTGTCTTCCTTGCATCTTCATCTTAGGCGTTTGCCCGCTTGTGATAATAAAAGTTGTTGCTTCTTGTTGTCCGTGTCCTCGTACCGGATATCGGAACAATTGTTCGCACAAACTATATTATTAGAAGAGTAAAATGCATCAAAGGTCCATCAACATATACTTCAAAAGTATATTTTTAAGGTCTATATGTTTCAAAAGTGCATTTTTAGGTCCATCATTTTTTTTATGTTGTGTCAACTAGGTCCATAGTTTTTTTTATGTCGTGTCAACTAGGTTCATACCCTCCACGTGACCACCTAAGGCTGACAGGATATTTTCTCTTTCCTCCCTCTCAGGTGGTCGAGCACGTCATGAGCGCCGTGACCGCCCTTCGTCTTCAGCTGCGAGCTCCATCAACGCCACCTCAATCGCCGGCCATTGTCAGTCGCGAGGTCCATGTAGTGGCGCCGTTGCTACCGAGTGCGCGTGCGCACTACGCTCGCCCACGCGCCGCCACCACGGGCCACGACGGCAGCGCTCAATCCAAAGCGCAGCAGGCATTCTTACCCACCATGTCGGCCATCACGACACCATTGACCACCACGACGAGCATGACTCGGGAGGATTTCTGTTGAGGGCCTCTCCTTTCCTTTTATAAAATCTCGCCGGTAGCATGCGAAACATCCAATTTGAGAAATGCATAACAACGAATCCTACAGGAACACCAAATCACTTGCGTGTCTTCATTCCAGAGACGCGCGATTCAATCAAGCATCGGTGAATCGATTTAAGCAAGCGATAAATTTAGCCAGCGCCACTGCATCATTTATCACCTTCCTCGGCCAGGAGTTCCAGGCCTCCGCCTCTTGCAGTGTACGGGAGGAGTTCTTCAGCGCCGTCAAGGAACAGAGGTAACTAAGCAGCTGCTTGAGCAGGCCACCGTGAACATGGCCAACGAGCCGTTGTGAGCTCCCCGCCCGCGCGCTCGCTTCCGCCGACACCGGTGCTCGCTCGCGTCGGCCGTCGCCTTCCCCGCGTGCACCCGCCCGCCCCCTTCACCTGCAAGCCGTTCGCGCCGCCCATGGCCGATGCTCGCCTGCAACCACGTCGCTCGCCCACGGCCACGCTCAGTGACAAGCACATCGTCCACGGCCACGCTCAGTGACAAGCACATCGTCCACGGCCGGCCGGTCACCCGAGCTCGTGGTGCTTACGACGTGCTCGATGAAATGCCAGAGTCACCTGGTTCATCGTCTGCTTCCGTGTAGGAGGATGAGAGAGGAGATTCACCGTCAACATGCCATGTCAGCACCCCGTCAGCAATAAGTGCGCATATGGAAGGTGTATATGGTACTAGGTGACACAGCTTAAAAAATTTAGGGACTAAAAAATACATTTCGATAAGAAGATAAAAGAGGATCTGAAGACAGTTGCACTTGGAACGTCAAAGATCAACTACCTTGATCCTAGAATTACTGTGGCATGGTGGAAACGCCATGAAGTCCCTATAGAGAAGGTATATTCTTGGGATAACATTTATTCTTCTCTAAGTTCCCTATTGAGAAGGCACAGTTACGAAACCTGTTCCCTACTGAATACTGATTTTGCTGACAGATTTTCAACAAATCACTTGTTCCGAAGTTTGGGTGGGCGATGGACGTTAATCCAGAATTCAGATTCTAGGAGAGCACACGTTGCCATGTGCCAGCCAGTTTGATCCAGCTTCCCGCCCTTATTCCAGACTCTAATTGCAGCTAGGAAAGGAAGAGCTCGGTGTTTGATTTTCAAAGCCCCCCGCTCCTGGAACAATTGTTAGCACAAACTATGTTAGCACAAACTATGTTATTTTAGAGGAATAAAATACACCAGAGGTTCGCACAAACTATGTTATTAGAAGAGTTCTGTACCGAAACATCGGAACCATTGTTCGCACAGACTATATGTTATTAGAAGAGTAAAATGCACTAGAGATCCATCAACAATTACTTCAAAAATGCATTTGAAAACAAACACTCCATATCAAAATTATTGCATTTCAAAAATTCAAGCATAACAACAAAACACAAGTTGCTATACATATCACTCCACCTCACACGATACGTGCTTGTTAGCTTTTGCCTAAGTAGCCTATATATGCATCTCCAATTAGTTAAAGCCCACCTTAATCAGCCCACGATACAACAACTCACACGTGGTCGCACGGGGTTGCGTGCTTGGCACCAGCGTGACCACACGAGCCGTAGCTTTTTCTGGAAAATCATTGTTTAATTGTTTTTTTAATCACATCCAATCATATCCTGAAATCCAAAAATTTCAGGGTGTGACAATGAGATCGTCTCTTCTAGTTGGTTCCCACGAAAACATCTACATCAAGTCAGGAAATCGGAGCAAATCCTAGTCCATCAAGCATTCAAGCCCACGCGAGTTTTTGGCTGGGCCAAATGGCTGTAGGGCCGATTATTTTTCCAACCGATTGAGCGGGAATCAAAGCCGCGAAAACCAAAAATTCTCCATCCAGCTTCTTCTATCTTCCTGCCCAGATTCGTGCTCCGGCAGCCTTCCCTCGTGGTCCCTCCGCTCCACACCATCCACCTCCACCGTTCCGTCCTTTGCCACCCGCGATCCCTTCTCGTCGCCCGCCTCCGTCTGGTTCTTCTACGCTGACGAGTTGCCCATGGAAGGCAGCACCCGAACGGGCCCCGACCCTCCTCGCGCACCTGAACTAAGCTACGAAACACGGATACTCCACCTGGGGACCGTACCCCGTATCGGATACGTATCCGATACGGATACGCCCCGGATACATATCCGTGGCGTATCCACGTATCCCCGATTAAATGGGCCGAAAACTTCGTATCGGAAACGTTTCCGCGCCTGGATTCGGCCCAGCCGGCCCAACATCACAGCACATCCCACCTGCCCTACTCCCGTGACCCGTCGGGCGTCGGCTCTCCCACGCGCAGCCGCCTCACGCAGCGCATCGCCGCATCCTCCCGCTCGACCAGCGCCTCCGCCTCTCGTCGGCCGCCGTCCGCTGGCCGCCGTCCGTGAGGCCGCCTCCTGCCAGCCGCCGTCCGCCTCCCGCGGCCACGGGCCGCGAGGCCGCCTCCCGCCGGCTGCAGGCTGCCTCCCGTCGGCCTCCGTCCGCCCGTGATTACTCCCGTCGGCCTCCGGCGTAAGGAGCCCCAGCCCCTGTTCAGGTGCGTGACTTCCTCTGATAGTGGTAGTGCAGGCCTCCCGTGAACCGTGAGTTCCTCCCAGTAATGGTAGCATAGCATCCGTAAAGTGCATAGAGATTTACATTTTCTGTGTAGTGTATCCAGGCAATTTGGAAGTATAATCCATAGTCTACAGAATAAGGGCCCATGCAAGCATGGATGGTGGATTAAGTTCAGGGGCAGTGTGATCTTTATAATGTTGGCTATTGCACAGTTGTTGATTATCCTTTCTTTTCAATACTTAACTGGTTCAAATACAATTGCTTGGAGAATAGTACCATATAGATTGCAAGTAGGAGGTAACGTGATGATAATTGGCCAATCTCCAGAATCTGGATATGAGTTTATATTGATTGATTGCAGTCCCAGGCTCCCATCCTCTCCTAAATTAGAACCTGCTATCATGTTATTCTCAGTGTAATAGACCTTAAATGTCTCTATGTTGAATTTGAACATCTATTTTGCAATTTAATATGCATTGTTATTTATTTATTAAAAAAATAGTTAAAACGTATCCGCGTATCGGGTTGTTTTAAGAAATTGCCGTATCCGTGTATCCGTATCCTTCCGATACCGATACGTGTATCCGTATCCGTGCTGCATAGTTGCAGTATATCCAGTTTAATTTACTTTCCATTGCCATTGACAACATCCAAATTGGTGGTGCAGAATTAGGAGTAAGTAGTTGTGATCCTGCACTCTTGGTCAGATGCCGGGTTATTACGACATCGATGATATCCTCATGGAGGATGAGGTAATACCTGCTTTTTTTCTGCTCTTCTTGCATGATGCTTGTGTATGTGTGCTGAGTATATGTTTCTGCTCTTCCTGCAGCCTATTTCAGTTGTTTTCCAAGTAACTGCAAATGGTGTTGGCCTGCTAGATCCTGGCGCTGAAAGTAACTTTGTAAGTGTCTGCCCGTTGAATTTTGTGGGTTGATGCTTCTTGTGCTAGG
Source organism: Setaria italica (assembly GCF_000263155.2). NCBI lineage: Eukaryota > Viridiplantae > Streptophyta > Magnoliopsida > Poales > Poaceae > Setaria > Setaria italica. The sequence goes on along the minus strand of NC_028455.1, from coordinate 4,803,939 downwards.
TATATACACCTGCTTAGACATGTGGAACAATTTATTATTATGTCCTGATAGTTCCTGAATGGGAATTTATGCAGTTGCTGAATAATGGTTAGCTGAGACTGAGATGTGTCTTATCTATTCTTTGATTTGTTTAAACTGGTTGGAATATTGTATCTATTCTTAATTCCTATTGGCCTGGCTGCAGTTTTTGTCATGAACCTCAACTGGGAATTTGATGCTTTTCATCGTGGACAAATTTTACAAAAATACTAATAGGAATGCTTCTCTACTATAAAAGAGGATTTTAGTCTTACCCCTTCTATATTCAGGTAGAGAAGGGTGCCAAGGTGGACCTCCCGTTTTGGCTTGCGCATGGGCTACTGTCTCTGGAACAAGCTGTGTCAATGAATCCTCCTCCATGCTTCACACAGAAGTAGGTTCTTCAGTCTCTTTTGTTGCATTACTGCATACACAGAAATCCTTCAATATTTGCAACAGCAAAGTACAGAATTGTATGGAGTATTTCTTCTTTGAGAAAATTATATGGAATTTGATGTTGACAACTAAATGAAAGGATCAGGCTTTTCTTGCCTCCACTGCAGCCTACTGTAGTTTTCCATAGTAAACACTAAACAATAATATTTGCAAACCTTTCTTTTATTACTTACTCCCTTCATCCCAAACTGTATGTTGTTTTGGCATTTCTAGATTCATAGTTTTTACTATGTATCTAAACATGGTGTATATCTAGATTAATAGCAAAAGCTATGAACCTAGAAATGTGAAAACGACCTAACTTGGGACGGAGGGAGCAATGGACAAATTTGTTCATATGGCTCCTTCGTGAGGGGAAGTCCTTTTGCAACTATACCGAATATTCATATGGCTCCCAAGTATTTGATTTTTGCTGAATGGATGAGTTTTGGCAATTGAAAACTAGAGTATGAAACACAGGTTTTGCAGTATTCTGTTCAGAAACTTGAATGCTACTGTCTCAATTTCTTATCATAATACTGCAGAACTCGAAAAGAGATCCAAGCTGATGCCGCCTGTGTGGACTTGAGGGTTCGTTGCCCCTACTTTTATGAGCTAGGATGCAAGATTGTTCCTTTGTAAGTTTCTTCACCAATCTAGTAATACATACCATTAGATTTCATGGTTTTCTCAGTTTATTTGCATGTTCTTTTGAAATACTCGGTTCCTTTCTTTCATTGAACTGTTTCTATAATATGCTTATTAGAACACCCATTCATTTGCATTACATAATTATGGCATTTGTGTTAAAGTACAAGTGGATTAGACGTAAGTACAATTGAATTGCTACCTTTCATCATCAGCTTAGACTTTTGGGTTAGTCGGTAGTGCAGGATCTGAACAAATGTGCTTTCAGTATCTTTGCTTCCAATGTTTAATGTTCTTATGGCCATCAGTTCCATTATAAATTCCTTAGGAATTCTGGAAACATGATGATCTGTTTCAAGTTCAAGTAGCATTGTTGTTGTCACAGAAAAAATATTGCTTTTATACTCTTGATTGTTCAAAATAGCTCGGTGACTTCAAGCTCAGTGTGCTGCATCCTTTTTTTTCTAACCACAAAAGCTCCTGAGATCCCCTTTATTAAGGGAAGGAAAAGGACAATTGTCAAGAACGTGCATTGCACGTGTTTCATCAAGAGAAGTGGGAAACAAAGCCACGAAGTCCAGAACTGTTCAAGTGTTTCATTAAGGAAAAAGAAAAGACAAATGATATGGCATGGTGGAGGGATCAGTGAAGAAAGTGGTTATTAGGCTTGAATCAGATTGGGTAGTGAGTGTTCAGGGTGATGGATCACCCTCCTTGCAATGTTGGTGTTCCTACCCAGCCATGACAGGAAGTCAGGAGGCTTTGACCTGACTGAAACTTTGAGGAGCAGCAAACCTACCACACTGGGCAGCTTTATACATTGAGACGTCTAACCAACATGCAAATCTAATCCCTTATCTTATGAAACATTTCAATCTACTTATCTCTTGATTGCTGACCAATCCTCATGTGTCTGATTGGGTAAAATAATTAGGACATTGGTGTTGTTAGATTGTTTCAATAATTACATCGATCCATTTCCGAAAAGTACATGTTCACTAGTATTTTCTTACAAAATCATGGTACTTAAGTGTAGGCAATGAAAAGCAGTTAATTCATGAGTAGGACAATGCAGTCATAGCGTCTACTTCTCCAAAGTTTGAGACTGACATCTAATGCTTCTAATTAGTGTACTCTGTTCAAAACTGAATGTAACCTAATTAGTTTTGAAATACACATGATCATTTTGCACCCAATGGTTTTTGGCTTGTCTAATCAGAATATTCAGATTCTCTATGCGTACCAACTGTCATATGATGAACATTGATATAGACAGGTTAAACTAATTGTAAAAGTTGCAATTTTGTGGTTAAGGATCATCCTATGGGCGCTTACAATGATCTACTTTGGTGGGATCAGAGCTCATTTGGCTGTATTTTATATGACAGTATACTATGTTATGTTCCCTATGATGTTTGAGTGTTTCAATGATTACATCAATCTATTCCCCCGAAAAGACATGTTTGCTTGTATTCTTACAAAAGCAATGTCCCGTGGTCCTGGAATTGAAAAGTAATTGACTTATAGTAGAATATCCATTTCAGTTGCCTAGCTACCTGATGCATTTCCCTTCAGAGACATACATTGTCAGTTCGATTCTATATGACAGAAAAAGGTTCACTGCTGATTTTATCATCGTTACCACCAGTCCCTCTGTAGTGTTGGTTCTATATGTTGAAACTACTTCACTGCTGATTCTATGATTGATACCACTGGTCTACTGTTCAACTACCATTATACCAAATTTCAGCGTAACCTGACAAACATCCCTGCCAAAGTTATTAATAGTAACTTACAGTTTTGAAATGCGCCATATATACTGCTTAAGTCATTCTGGCAGTCTGAAACCTCGAGCAATTTTCAGTCGTTCCCCTTTCCCATGATGTAATGTAGCTTTTTACGGACACATGTTTAACTATGTTATCATAATCTGGTATTCATGGATGCCTAGTCAGGTTGCCCTATGGATGTTAAAACTGTTATAGAATGTTGAGACCCATGGCTTCAATGTTAATACTAGTGCATATTTGGTTGTCACATGAAAATTCAATTGGGATATCAGTGCCTCCTTATGGTTAAGGAGATTGTGTTACACTCCCAAAAAAAAAGTCTCAGTACTTTTGCCTACTTTCCTGTGTTTTCACATTTACAGGGTGAATGACAAGAGCATTGGCATGTTCTTGCGCTATGCATTCACCAGTCGGTACAAAGAGGTTCTAAGCAAGTCTCACAGTTCTTCCACAATGACAGTGCCCAAGTTTGTACCACGCCTTACCAAAGAAGAAACTCGCGGTAAGCAAGCATCTCATGTTATACTTGTCCTCCTTCTATTGTCAACAAACTACAAAAAAAAATTCTGTAATACACTGACAGACTCGTTATGTTTTCGTCAAGTGTTTGAATCTGCTAGGGAATCAATGGCTGCTTTCAAGAAATGGCGTGCTGGTGGTGTGAGGTTGCAAAAGGCAACCATCCTTGGCAGGAAGAGGAAGACAAAACTGCCTGATGGGCCTTCTACTCCCTGAACCCGCAGGTTTAAGGTCTCCATAGAACGCGGTGCTTCAGCAGTTTACCTGATATGTTCATGTATGTTCACTGATTTGAGCTGTAAAGAAAGAAGGCTAACGGCATTTTTATAGTTCTTGTAGTCTGATGCACCTTCGGTGCACATCTCTTTAGCCTGACAGGACAAACGACAGCAGCTCTGATCAGTTCATGGTGTAAGAAAACCGAATGCTGTTGTATCACCATCTACTGTTGGAGTTTCAAGAGTTTGTTTGGAGGGAGCAAATATGTAAAGAGTCTGAACTGGGTATCTAGCAGGCTTTTGCAGTTTCATGTTTGAGTATGCTTGGAGGCAGTCTGGGATAAGTTTATAGCATGTTTAAAGTGAAGGAGACCGGGATGAGAATGAGTCGATAATAATGCTATGGTAGCTTGTTTGCCCAAATTTATTATGGTCGCAAATGGTTGTTTAGTCCTTTTCTCAGGATTATAAGCTGCTTATTTATATGGAAAAATAATCACTATCTATGGAGTAGCGGTTAAGGGGGTGTTTGGAACTATCATAGGATGTTTGACACTAATTAGGAGTATTAAACATAGTCTAATTTCAAAACTAATTGCACAGATGGAGTCTAATTCGTGAGATGAATCTATTAAGACTAATTAGTCCATGATTTGACAATGTGGTACTACAGTAACCATTTGCTAATGATGGATTAATTAGTCTTAATGGATTCGTCTCGCGAATTAGACTCCATCTGTGCAATTAGTTTTATAATTAGCTCATATTTAGTCCTTTTAATTAGTATCCGAACATCCGATGTGACCCTGCTAAAGTTTAGCATCTCGTATTCAAACATCACCTAAGTGTTAGTGTTGCTGCAGGACGAGGCTTAAGAGCTTTGGACCATGCTTGATTTGAAGCTTTGCATGAAAATATATGAAATGAATCTGAAGTTCCTTATGCCATGAAATCTTCTTTTTTTTACGAACGGGTTCGAGATTGTGCTTATTTCATTGACAGTGAAGAGAGTAACAGCCGGCTAATCGGAAGAAAAAGGAAAATTAGTAAAGGTCCAGATGGGCAATATTGTAAAGGTTTTCAGTAATCGGTACGAAAGGTCTATTAATTTAGTAACTCGTGCTTTAATGATTGTACACGGTTTCTTTTGCTTTTCAGTTTTACTTCTAAATTCTGGGATGTAAGAAAGCAAAAGCTGTGATCGTCACTACACGCAACGGACAAATGTCTCACTGGAAACCGACGAATAATCTGGGAATGTGAATAGGAATAAATAAATTTTGAAAGGCGCCAAGAGAAAAAATGAACTTGAATTTTCTGCCTACTGCCCTACTGTGTGGCCTTTAGTAAAATTTTACACGAGGTTCATGACTCCTACAACTGCAACGCCTTATACAGTCTTCATGGTCAGGTCTACTTGCCACTTTTATTTTGTACCCCATGCAGTCTTTTGGCACCGGTTTTATACATGGTTACGATGTGTTGAAAGGTAAAGATCCCTTGGTTTTGCTCGGTTCTTCTTTTAAGTGGTCGACCAACTTTAAGTTCGTGATAAGTGGTCATCAGAGCATATGAATACGAACCTGGGTAGAATTAGAGATTGTTGGTAAAGCTAGAGCAAGTACGTCCAGATCTAGCGACGACGCACACGTCGGTTGGGAAAGGTACGGTGAATCGCATGAGAAAGGAGATCGAGGGAGTCGACGGTTTCGGAGTTTATAAGCATCACGCCTAAGAGGCGCTAACACTCTTTTTATGGCCACGGAATGAATCCATGTCGTCACCGCTGCAGCCTGGAGAAACGAAGCCTCTGGCCAAGGAAGCTGACGAGCAAACGAAGCCTCTGACCAAGGAAGCTGACGAGCAGCGCACTGTACATGCACGCGTGTACGTGATGGTGATGCGCGATCGATCGGTCGGGTCACGGGCGGCAGGCGATCGGCGGCCAATGGCCCAACGCAATTATGCAATCGGGGACGAACACGAGACGACAATGCAGGCAGCCCGGGGCGCAACCCCACCGTACCCATCAGCTGCCATGCATGCACATCGCCGATAACAACTTTCACATTCTGAATTTTGAAAAGAAATAATTGTAAAGAAAATGGATCCTTTCTCATGGCACTGCAACATTTAGCGCCGTGGTTGAATTTGAATAGCAAACCATACGCTATGGCGTCTCAGACGAACTTAGAGATTTCTACTCTATTATACTACCACATGGCAGGTAGCACCACGCCAAAATATAATTATTCACCATTTCAACTACGTAGCCAGCTATAAGACGTTGCGAAAAATGTCGACCTTCAAATTAAAATATTTATCCAAAAATCAAGTCGTGAAGATTTAAAAAAATAAAATGAATTGTATAGGTACGCAAGTCGTAGTAAGGCAGACGATATAAAAGCGTAAAGTGGGCATGGACGAGGCGATCTGATCGAGGTGGCCATACGATACGATACATGCTGACCATGATAATACTAGTATGGGGCAGGCGTGCTAACGCCGCGCCAGTTAAAGATAGTAGTTGTTGCTAAGCCATCCTTCATTCAAATCAGAATTCTTGCATGCATCGATAATGTGATGCTCGCTACATTAAATTAACAATTAAAACAACCAATCTTACGGTTCTTGCAAGATAATATATTGCACACAAAAGCAAGATGAATTAGGAAAAGAAGAGAAACAAAACTGCGACAAGCTGATCACAAATACATGACCAAACTATTGAAGTAATCTAAGAAACCCAGTCATTTTGCCTTCATACTAAGCATTCTACATCTTACCTTATTTCAGGTGCGCGAGGAGGGTCGGGGCCTGTTCGGGTGCCACCTTCCAGGGGTGACTCGTCGGTGTAGGAGAACTGGGCGGAGGTGGGCAACGAGAAGGGACCGCGGGCGGCAAAGGAGGGAACAATGGAGGTGGATGGTGAGGAGCGGAGGGACCACGAGGGAAGGCTGCCGAAGCACGGATCTGGGCAAGGAGATAGAAGAAGTTGGAGCACGGATCTGGGCAAGGAGATAGAAGAAGTTGGATGGGGAATTTTTGGTTTTCGCAGCTTTGATTCCCGCTCAGTCGGTTGGAAAAATAATTGGCTCCACAACCATTTGGCCCAGCCAAAAACTCGCGTGGGCTTGAATGCTTGATGGATCAGGATTTGTTCCGATTTCCTTACTTGATGTTGATGTTTTCGTGGGGAGCCAGCTGGAAGAGACGATCTCGTTGTCACACCCTGAAATTTTTGGATTTGAGGATATGATTGGACGTGATTAAAAAGAACAATTAAACAATAATTTTCCTATAGGAAAAAGCTACGACGCATGTGATCACGCTGGTGCCAAGCACGCGACCCTGTGAGACCACGTGTGAGTTGTTGTATAGTGAGCTATTAAGGTGGGCTTTAACTAATTGGAGATGCATATATAGGCTACTTAGGCAAAAGCTAACAAGCACCTATCGTGTGAGCTGGAGTGATATGTACAACAACTTGTGTTTTATTGTTGTGCTTGAATTTTTGAAATGCGATAATTTTCATATGGAGTGTTCATTTTCAAATCTGATCGCATCAGTCTGTTAGTTACAATGAGATCTACAAAACAAGATCTACGATGCATATGTTTTCGATTAATTTTACGCAGTGGCACTTATATTATGGTATAGTAGCTGCTTCTATATTAAGTTTGTAGCAACTTACGTTCAAAGCTCCAAACAAGCTTTACATATAAGTTGCTACACGAATAATTTTGAACCCGATGCCATCACCTACATGAATTATCTATATAAGTTGCCACATTATCTTTACATGAGTTGTTATTTTAGTTGCACATAAGTTGTGTACATAGCCTTTACCTAAGTTGTTACATTTGTCTGTATATAAATTTGATCATGATATTAGACATGCAATATAAGTTTCTACATAGTTTATAAATAAGTTGATACATGGTCTCTGCATAATTTGTTAAATTTTCTCTATATATAAGTTGTCAATTAGTCTGTAGGTTAGTTTGTTTAATATAAGTTGTTACATACTTGATATATAAGTTGCTAGTATACATGTGACATAGCATAAAACAACTTTAAAATATATTCAATATTGGTCTTATTTTGAAGATCTCATCATAAGAAACATAATAGTGCAAACGGTTTTAAAAATGGACACCGTAGAAGAGAGTTACAAGCAATTAAATAAAATAGACTTAATTTTTCCTCGCTGACATCATGACCAAGTCAGACGTCCATACCAATCGGATTGCTTGCATTGCACAGTTTGTACCACGCTTTTGTTCTTAGGGACACTTGGCAGTATATAATTGGATTGCACGAGAAAAATGAGAGGGTGTCGAGGTCGCACGCTGACTCCTACGCGCAGCCCATCGCTCCTTAACTTCATCCTTTCCCATATTTTGAAAATTTTCCCAAATATTTATTTTTTTTATAGGAAATTTAGTATAGGAAAACAGTTGATTGTCTTTCTGAATTAAATAAAATGGTTTTGTGTGAGTTTTTTTGAAGTGCAAAGGTTTTAAAATACATTTAGATGGTGATTAGGTTTCTCTGAGAATTTTTTGGATTTTTTGAAATTTATTCTCATTTTTTCTAGAGCTAAATCCAATTTTTGGAAGGTTCTAGAATCATTTCACGAGCTCAAATATTTTATTTGGACTCCTCATATCCCAAATTGTCTCTAGGATTTTTCCTAGAACGTTTGGAATTTTTTGATATTTTTTGTGCTTTGAAAACATTATCTAGAATAATCTGAACTTGTTTATGCATTGGAAATTATACTCCGGGATATAGAAAAACCCTAAAATCCTTGTGTACCGGGCTGCATCCAACCCGACCCGCTCCAGCCCGTCGGTCCCTTGGGCCTAATCTACCAGCCCATCCCGCAATCGCAGCTTCTCTCTAGCCTCCGGGCGCGTCACGCCTGCACCGCTGCCGACCATCCTCGTACCCGCGCGCCCAATAAGTAGCAGAGGCCGAGCCCGTGCCCCATCTTGCTGCTTGCCTCGCTCGCGCCTCTGCCGCGCCCGCTGCCGTCTCACCTTTCTCGCACATCGCCGCCACCTGGACCAGCTCGCTAGAGACGCGCGGAGCAAGCTATCGTTGGCACAAGAACCACTAAGTCCCTAGGCAACTCCTCCACCCCATGCCGTCGTCGAATCACGCTGTCTGAGCTCGGAGCGCACAAAGAACCAAGCCACCGCGAAGAGTAGAGCCACCACCCGAGTTCCGTCTGCCCGATTCGCCGCCCAGGGGCATAGCGGGTGAAGCCACGAGGACACCCTCGCCGAGCCGCACGCATGCTGCAAGCCCCGTCGCCAATTTTCTCCCCACCGGAGCGCTACCACCCCTGAAGCTACAAGAAATCTAGTGTCTATTCCTTGTGTCTTATTTCTTTTTCATATAACCCCCTAGAAGTTCTCAGTGTTTAGAACTAGATCCAAACTGACCGACTTTTTTGCTTTTTAGCTCTTTTTTTGAAAGATTCTTGCAAATAGATCCTTGGTGGAAACATTTCGAAATCTGGACCCTTAGCTTGGCGCCATTCACGCTAGCACCAAGCTTACACGTCTCGGCACCAGAGGGTTTGGCGCCAAGGTCGTTGCGCCGTCGGTGACGTGGGTGCTGACATGGCAGGGGGCTTGGTGCCAGCGTCGATGGCGCCAAGTTTGGTGCCGTAGATCTTGGCGCTGAGCTGTTACCACATAGCTCTTGGCGTTTCGAATCAATCGCATAGTTTCCCTACGCTATTTTTTTGCTTGGGCACTGGGCGACATCAATGCTGGGGTTTGAACCCAGACCTTTGGGATAAGATGCGCACGTCCTAACCAGCTAAACTACAATGTGGTTTATTGAATGCTCCTCGGAATAATTATACTTGTTTCATTCGAAACACCAAGAGCTATAGGGTAACAGCTCGGCACCAAGATCTACGGTGCTAAGCTTGGCACCATCGATGTTGGCGCTAAGCCCCCTGCCATGTCAGCACCCACGTCACCGATGGCGCAACGACCTTGGCGTCAAACCCTTTGATGTCGAGACGTGTAAGCTTGGCGCTAACGTGATACCACCAAGGTAAGGGTCTAGATTTTGAAATGTTTCCATCGTAAGCCTGTTTGTGAGAATCTAAAAAAAAGTCGGAAACTGACCCATCATGTGCGTTTATTCATCTGGTTTGTTAATATCGTCATAAGATCTGACATTGCCTTTTTGTTGCCAGAGCAACGACAGGGACTGTTCCATTTGAGGAGGCTCTGGCAGCCAGGCTGTCTTTAATCAAGCCGTCTCTCTCCCAAATTGAGGAGTGCTTGGAGAAGAGGCCGCCAAGGTATGCTCGCCTAGTCCAAACTTCTGTTGATCTAGGTAATAGATAGTATTTCAGTGCAGTATTTTTCCCTTCCTATTTTTGATCTTATTAGACTGTGCACTTCTGCTATTTATCTTTCGGAAATAGTGGGTATGTGCTATAGGTGTTTGTCCCTTGTCTGTTTTTCCCCTTATATCTAACTCTGAGCAGAACACTAGAACAGAAAGTGCTTTTGGGTTCGTTTAAAAACAAAAAAAAAGTGCTTGGGGTTCGTTAAAAAAAAATCTTGCTTTGGGATGCTTATTGTTTTTACCCATTTTCACCTTTTAGGCCCAGAAGAAAACTGTAGCTATATTGAACCAACAAAAGTATATAACTTTTGGCTAATTTGCCTTATGCCTTATGCAATCATGCCCTAAAATTTTTCTGACTACAGTGCAAAACCAAGATAGAAATCATTCAACATTTTTTCCCCACGCTGCAACAGAAGTAACTGCGAATGACACAAAAGCATTATTCATTTTCTTTATCCAATCACAGAATTACCAAAAGCAGGGCTTTTTTATTTGCAGGATTTCTCCAGGAATGTAAATACAAAAGCAACTTTTTGCAAACACACGTGACAATGTAAATCCACAAATGTTGGTAGGAAGGTAAAGATAAGATTGTATCCAAATTTAAGATATATGCAGATGTAACTGTACAGCCCAACCATTCATCTGCGGCGCAAAGGGATGGAAACCACACCCTCCTCCTACTTTCAATTTTCGCAGCACCTTCCGTGCTTCTACCGGCCGCGGAGTCCCAGCTTTCATCAAAATTACCCATTATTACCCACTGTTGCGAGAGCTTACCGGTTCGTCAAAATTCCCGTGGCCTCCTCCCCCTCCCCGCGACAGAACACGCGCGCGCACGGGATGGACCGCTAGGGTTCGCCGCCCCACCGGCGGTGCCCCTCTCCGGCCGCTTCCTCTCCTCCCGGCGTTGATTCCAGGCGGCGGCGGTCCTCTCCGACTCCCTCCTCTCCCGGCGGCGGCGCAAAAGGGGGTTGGCGGCGGTGCTACCTCCGCCCGGTGATTGGTCGCCGGCTGCCGTCCTCCCCACTCTGGTGCTCCCCTTTCCGGCCCATTCATCTCCCGGCGGCGGATCCAGGCGGCACAGGTGCAAATCTATTCTATTGTTTTCTACAAATATACTGCAGGAGGAATTGATGGTCAAACTTTCATTTTAGAGATCATTCCAGTGTCCAAAACAATGTGGCATTTTGTTTCTGTTGCGGTGCAGTTGGGCTAATTTGGGTGAAATAATTTCACACTGATATGGACGAATTGCAGAATTCTTGTGAAATTCATGTGCATTGGGGGTGTGAACTACTGGTATCTCCCCCTCGCCATGGCTTGTCTGTTGCAAGATCACAAGATTATTTGATTTTAGGGTATTGATTTTATTCTTGCTTAAACTGTTGACTCTCTGGAATCCTTTGGTTGAGCCATGATAAATAAGAATATCTTCTGAAGCCATTTACCCATCTGCCATTCTGAATATATGCTAAGGATTTGCACAGGTGCTTAAAAAATTGATGTATGCTAATTTGTTGGTTGCCTCATTGCCTGATTGTTACGGATAACTGAGATAGCTCCTTCCTGATTCCAACCATTACAGCATGAAAGTCAGTCCCTCCATGTAAACAGAAAGTGCCACTCTGTTTATTACCTTTCCTTGGAAAGAGGATTTGTCATCTGAAAGTCTCCACCATTTTGTTCATACTACCCCAGTACCTGAATGTATCCACCACAGTTATCAACTTTGAACAGATTCTGCATTTTTTTATGGTAAAATACATTACTGTTCTGAAATTCAGTAATCACAGGAGAGATGTCTGTCCTGAAATACATTACAAGCTTATTTCCCTTTGTTTGGGTAAAGAGCGTTTCTCCTATCTTGTTGAGTTTAGAGATACTGTTTATTTTAGAGATACTGTTTATATATTGTCTTTGAGAAGCTTATATGTGGTTGATAGTCTGATCAAGCACGTTGTGATTTTGCTTTGTTTACAGAATGTGAATCCTTCTGCTGTTGTGACCGTCAAGTTAGTGTGAACATTTAGGCCACCTTGTCTGAGCAATGCATACATAGGAAGCCTGCTGTTGTGCTGTCAAGTTAGTGGTTTTGCGTGCGTTTAATTGCAGATATAGTGTTTTAGAGCAGCTTAATCATTTTATATCCTGTAGTTAGTTCTTTTTGCATGTACCTGTGATGCTTTGTATCTGTTAGCATACTTCAATTCTGATGGCCAAATATGTGTCAGTGGGAAATGCATTGCAGTGATGTATAATTGAGTGATAACTAGATTTTCTGGCCTGTTTGTTCTTGGCTGCGTTAGAGATACGCAACATGTACTGCCTCCTATGTTGTATTGCTGTTGTGAGTTTTTTCACTACTGTCATATATATTTTTTATTGTTGATGTCATGATGTGTGTATGCAAGCAGTGCTAAGGTACAGATACAGACCAAGATATAATCCTACATTCATTTATTTTTAAAAAAGATATCCTGATACAACACAAACAATTGAGAGAGCTAGTTCTTGTTGCATTTTTCTTTGCATATCTTTTGATTGTCTGATTTTATAAAAAATGATAGTTAGTTCTTGTTGCATGTACCTGTTATGCTTGGTTTAAGCTGAACGACTACTAGATTGGCCATTCCAGCCTGCCAACTACTACTGTCAGGTACCTCTTCTCTTCTTATTTCTCTGTTTATCATCTTTGTTCTGAGTTAAATGTTGCTTCAAAGTTTACATTCTCCATTTTGATTACTAGATTAATATGAAGTAAGCCTACACTACATTGTTAATTTATTTGTTTAAGATTCAACTATGTTCGTATTGTCTAATAAGCCTACATTACATTGATTCTGGCATAGTGCAAGCAAGATTAACTGGCCCACACAGCTAATCTGTAGCCATCACTAAAGAAGCCCATTAACTGGTGAAGAAAAATTTGGATCTATCCCCTTAATTCCCTTGGGCCAGGCTCTTCGTTATCCTTTTTTTTTCTCGTGTGTGCAGCAATCACTGGTCCTGGTCCTCAACGACAGCGCTAGTCGGACAGAGGAGATGGCTGCGGCGGGAGGGGGTGCCGGCGTCTTGTCGCCGTCGGGGACGAAGACAAAAAAGCTTAAAGTCGCCGTCATCCATCCGGATCTAGGAATTGGTAAGCCCCCCCCTCTCCTTCTCCCAGTCGAGCCCCCTGATCCTCGGTTTCCTACTCGCGCTGTCCAGTTTGAGGCTAAGATCTCGCATTAGATAGAATTATTTTGTAGATCGGGCCACTTCCCAGGAAGAAACACTTTTGGCTTTTACTGCAAGAGAGCAAAGCCGGTTTAGAGATTTTGGTGATTCTCAATTTTGCACAAGCGCTGGACGCTGGTTGTCTCACTGTGTTGATGGAAGATTAAGTTTTGCACTTATGCTTCATATATGTACTAATTGATACTTCTAGTGGAGTGGTGACGCAATTCAATTAGCTTGCCGCGGGAAGCAATTTTGCCGATATGAAGCATGGGCAGCACACACTTGAAAGTTTAAAGAACAATTTCAGTAAACTTCTTGCCGCAGCAGTTGCAGTATAACCAAACTATGACCACACTTTCATCATCTTTTTGTGAAGGTGGTGCTGAGAGATTGATTGTTGATGCGGCTTGTGAGCTTGCTTCCCATGGACATGATGTTCATGTTTTCACATCACATCATGATAAAAACCGTTGCTTTGAGGAGACTGTTTCTGGTAAGCCTCTGCACTTATTTTGCTGATACCCTATCCCTGTAATTTTATTTAATATTTCCATTAGCTTCCTATGTTCCTTGTTTTTACACACTGTGGACTTTGTGATCTGGATTCTGGTGTTTAAGTCCGAAGTCATTCCCTTGCAAACTCAGTTCCTTAATCCTGGCAAATACTACAACATTATGTGTATGGTAAAATGTAGCTTATGCAATATAATTTTTACATGCTTTTCCTCTGCATGTTTTCCAGGTTCTTTTCCAGTTACTGTTTATGGAGATTTCTTGCCCCGCCATGTGTTTTACCGCTTTCATGCTGTCTGTGCTTATCTTCGATGCATTTTTGTTGCGCTCTGTGTGCTACTCTGGTGGCCCTCCTTTGATGTTATATTGGTAGATCAAGTTTCTGTTGTGATTCCACTGCTCAAACTAAAGGCATCATCCAAGGTATCAATCTCTTGTTCGGAATGCTTAGTGCTCTCTAGTTTCTTCTATCATGTTAACAGTTTATTTGTTGCATCTCCAGATAGTGTTCTATTGTCATTTCCCTGATCTTTTGCTTGCACAACATACTACCATGCTTAGGAGGTTATACCGCAAGCCAATTGACATGATTGAGGAGTACACTACTGGTATAGTCCTCCACATCTAGAATCGTATCACTATGCTTGTTTTCGTTTCCTTTGCTTAACTGTACATCTTGACATCCAGCAGCTTTCTAATTGTAAGTGATTATTCCTTTACATATATCAGGTATGGCAGATTTGATTTTGGTCAACAGCAAGTTCACTGCAGCAACCTTTGCAAGGACCTTTCGTGCCGTACATGCTAGAGGAATTGAGCCTGGTGTTCTATATCCAGCTGTATCTGTTGAGCAGTTTCATGAACCTCATGCTTATAAGTAACTTCATGCTTGTATATAACTGACTTAGGTTTCACTTAATTCAAATTTTTGCATACATAAGCAGATGTCATCAACTTATCATGTTCAGGTGCAGCTAAAATAAACTACCATCTTTTGTACAGGTTGAATTTCCTATCGATTAACAGATTTGAGAGGAAGAAGAATCTTGATCTAGCCATTTCAGCATTTGCTTTGCTCCGTTCTGGTGGTGCTTTGCAAGATGCAACTTTAACAGTAGCAGGTGATTTCTGTGTATATATTCTTTTCGTTTTAGTTGCAGGCTCAATATTACTCCATCTTGGGTTAACAATGCCAGATTATCGGCTATGCTGATTTCTTACCGTGCTCATTTAGGTGGCTATGATAAGCGTCTCAAGGAAAATACAGATTACCTTGAGGAGCTCAAAAGATTGGCGGTGACTAAAGGGGTATCTGGACAGGTTAAATTTGTAACGTCGTGCTCAACGTCTGAAAGAAATGAGCTTCTCTCCAACTGCCTTTGTGTTTTGTACACTCCAAAGGTAAGTATCTAGCTGTGATAGGACTAAGCTAAGCATTTTTTTGAATTTTTTTTTAAAAAGCCTGTTTCCGATACTTATCCAGGATGAGCATTTCGGCATTGTCCCTCTTGAAGCCATGGCGGCCCATAAGCCTGTCATTGCATGCAACAGCGGTGGCCCAGTGGAAACAGTTGTGAATGAAGTTACAGGGTTTCTGTGTGATCCATCCCCCGCAGAATTCTCAAAAGCCATGCTGAAACTTGTGAATGACCCTGACCTCGCGCTCAGGATGGGTAAACAAGCACGGGACCATGTGGTGCAAAAATTCTCCACGAAGACATTTGGTGACCTCCTCAACAGCTATGTCCTGAATGTCTACCATGAGAGGATGGAGTGATCTATAATACCTAATTCCATGTCAACAATGCCATGTGGAAACAGTTTGAACAATACAACATTTTTTTTTGGCATTTTTGCAACTCATCTGACTTTGATGTACACACATGATGCTAATGCCCTCACTACCGGGAACAGGAGCTTTGCTGTGTGCCCAGGGCACATGGCAAAGCCACGAAAACACTCGGTAAACCCTTTGCTGAGTGTTACACTCAGCAAAGGGCATTCGGCAAAAATTTTAACAGCGAAGAGCTCTTTGCTGAGTGTGTTTTGTTGAGCACTCGGCAAAGAGTTTGCCGTGTGCTAAACTAACACTCGGCAAAGATTTTTTAAAAAAAATAAAAAAAACCTAGCCACCTCGCCTACTGCTGCCACCACCTACATGTCTGCTGCCGGCCTCACCTTCGACGAGCTCGTCTTGCCCCCTCGAGCTGCATGGTGGCTGAGCCCTCTCTACACCTGAGCTCCATCCACCCCGAGCGCGCAGCTGCCGAGCCCCCTCCCCTCGAGCTGCTGCCGCCACCCGGATCTGGATGTCGCTGGAGCCTCCTCCCCTCCAGCCGCTGCCGAGCCCCCTCCCCTTCAGCCGTCGTCGCTGCCGCTCGGATTTGACCGCCGCTCGAGCTCGAAGCACCGAAGCCTGGCACATAGTGGGGAGGTGCGGGAAAGGGCGGCCGGGCGCAGCCGGCGGGATCTCATCGCCGCTCCTCGCCTGGTCGTCGGATCTCGCCGGTGGGGACGGGGAGGGGGAGGGAGAAGGAGGGGGCCGACGACGGAGGGAGGAAGGGGAGGGAGAAGGAGGGGGCCGGCGGGGGAGGTGGGAGGGAGGGGGGTGGCGGTGCCGGGGGATAGTGGGAGGGAGGGGGTGGTAGGAGAAGGAGGGGAGGGAGGAGGGAGAAGAGGGTGTGGATCAGGAGTTGATATAGGATAGAAGCTTTGTCGAGTGTCCCAGATCTAGCACTCGGCAATTTTTTTTTCTTCTTTTCTGAATTCAAAAAAGATCTTGTTTGCCGGATCTGGGACACTCGGCAACGATGTAGATTTGCCGAGTGTTTTTTTAGCACTCGGCAAATAGGGAGTTTACCGAGTGCAATTATTTTGCCGAGTATTTTTCGCGTAGCACTTGGCAAAGAAATTATTTGCCGAGTGCTTGAAGGATTGCACTCGACAAACTCCCTAGCACTCGGCAAATTGACTGTTTCCGGTAGTGCCTTAAGCAGACTCGGCAAATTGACTGTTTCCGGTGGTGCCTTAGGCAGACTCGAGTGAATTGCTTATCTGTTTACTGTGTTTACTTAGTTAATCGAATTCGACCAATCCATCCTGTACTGCACGTCTACACCTGGAATGGAGCTGGGCCTTGTTATAGTTGTCTTCTTTCACCCTCTAAAGAAACTAATTAGGTGTACAATCTGTTGAAACATCAAAGATTTGACTGGTCAAATCTAAACTGTCAGGATCAGCTCACATCTGTAGGTTGCGATATGCCGAAGCCGATGTTTGAAAGGAATCATGAAGGTCCAGGTCGCTATGCCAATTTCTAGAAACCTATTTGTTGATTCGGTGAACTGTCAAGAATCATCAGATCAGAGTTCTTCCACTATCCGACTCACGCCTTTGGGATGCAAATTCAAGGAATGTGCCAAATCAAAGGTAAACTCTGAAGGATTCCTAAAGGGGGACTCCATCTGAAGTCTGAATAGGTAGGAGTACGTTGCCAATGTGGATTTGTCAGCGGTGGAATTGTTGCTTCTGTAGATGAGATTTAGTCACTTATAAAATTATTTTTCACCATAAGTTACATAAAAAATTATGAGGTTCTAATATTTCTCAAACTTCCCGTTCTTCATAATTATCCGTATAACTTATGCTAGAAAATAATTTAATAAGTTGTTGCATATGGCGTGAGAAATACTAGTTATTTTTATAAATTTTTTATAACTGTTTTGGTGCCTTTAAAATTCAGATAATTTATAAAAGTAGCATAATTTGGTGAATTTTAATTTTAAAATCATAAAGGTACACATGTATTTTAAGAATATGGGGTTCATATTCATTTATTTTATCATTACAAAAAGTTTCATAAATTCTGGAGGTGATTCGATAGTCATTTTGTCCAACTTAGCTAACAAAAATGATGAAAATATCAAAAAAGAATGAAATTTAGAACTTGGTGAAAATTTTAGGACCAAGGAAGGAATTAAGTCATCTTCTAGTGTCAAATAAGGAATTATCTCCTAAAGAATTGCCTTCTAGCAATGACATGCTAATAATGTAGGTCTCGCAGGACAAAATAAAAATGTGGTTTAATAAACTTCTTATATAATATATACTAAACCAAAACTTTAAGTAGATAAACTGATAGATTATCATCAATTATTAATTAATGCTAAAGAAAATAATAATTTCCCCTAAACCATCCTCCTAAACTGACGAGCGGGCCCCGCTTGCAGTCTCATGAACACCCAGACGGCCCCGAAAAGAAACCCTTCTCTCTCACCAGCCCTAACCGGCTAACCCCCCTCCTCCCTCGCTTTTCCACTCACCGCCGCCGAACAGGCCCGCCCGCCCCCTCTCCGTCGTAGCGAGACGCGCCGCCCGCATCCGGAATCCTCGAGCCCTACTCGTCGTCGCCGGCCTCTCCCTACAGCGCGAAGCAGGGATCCATCCGGGCTGTATTGGGCTTCTCCCGCCGTTCCCTCTCTGGTAAGCCTCAGTATTTTACGTCTTGCTAGCACGAGGAATCGAATCCAAACAATTAGGGTTTAGCTGAACCCCCCATGCCTATTTCCTACGAGATCTGATGATTTTACGCGGATTAGTTTGCGATTGGTTTGTCTCGTCTCGTTGAGCAAACGACGGAGGGAAGTGGGGAGGGGAGGAGGCGGCCTTTGCGCCCTTGCTAATTTGGGTGCTAATTTTGTTGCCTTGTTTGCTATTTTTTCAGGGGGTCAGCTAAGCCGGCAGCCGCGAGAGTCCTCAAGCCGCCGCCATGGTGATTCCTCTGTTGCGCACGCAGATCGTTCGTCTCTGGTCCTGGTGTCTCTTACGTGCCCTTATCGATGGTTCCTCGTTTTCTTTTCTTTTGCAGTTGTTCTTCTCCTACTTCAAGGAGCTCGTGGGGAAGGAGGTGACGGTGGAACTCAAGAACGACCTGGCGATTCGCGGGACGCTCCACTCGGTTGACCAGTACCTCAACATCAAGCTCGAGAACACTCGAGTTGTTGACCAGGACAAGTATCCTCACATGGTATGGCCCTGCTTCTGTGTCTAATTGGTACTATGTCAGTACAGGTTCTTGCGCTTCAGCCTAGTTTTATCAGTTAAAGAGTTTGGGTCTTGTTTGGTTTGATGTGGATTGCCACGGATTAAGAGGGATTGGCAGGGAATTGAGCATATTCCTTTCCATTCCGTGCCAATCTTTGCCAACCCCTGTGCAACCGAACAAGGAGTGGGAACTGGGGGACTGCAGGAAAGGCCAAAGCAGTAGCAGTTACTTCCACTTTTCCAGCATCTTGGGTAATGTTGTAGAACCTTCCTATGCTGTTCAAATAAATGCCAGAAGGGACATGTTGCTGGTAATCTAGCATTTTGTGGCAACATTACACTAATTGCATAGTTGTGCTCTTGACTTTATCAGGCTTACCTTCAAGACTGACGGTTCAGAACTTAATGCTTGGGTAATTTGATGGTATCCTGTGTCCACACGTACGGAACAACACTGCAAAATTGTCCATGGAATAATATCTAACTGACTGCTGTATTGGGTATAGGACCTTCATATTTCTAGTTGAGAATTTTTGTGGCAACCATAGTCTAATTGCATTGCCGTGCTGTTGACTTGTAGAATGCTTACCTTGGTATTGACTGTTACTCCCTCCATCACAAAATACAAGGCGTAATTTAAGATTCAAACTTACCAACAATTAATCTTGTATAATGAAAACTGTCTTACAAAAATAATATCATTAAATTTATATTTAAAAGTACTGTAATATGGCTATAATTTCGTTACTATAAATATTATATTATGGGAGATATTAAGAGTCAAATGTTAGTTTTGGAGACTGTACCAAGTTTGACCACGCCTTATATTTTGGGATGGAGGGAGTAGATCTCAGTGCTTGGGTAATTTGATGGTGTTCAGTGTCCACGAATTTACCATGGAGAATTCGTTCTAATTGACTTTTGCATTGTGTACAAGACCTTCACATATTCAGTCTCATATGTTCAGTGATTTAGTCTTAATGAGCCCTTCTAGCATATGCCTGACTGTTTTTGCGATGAACTTTGTATCATAATTTTACATAACTCATTTATATATATATAAATGTTCTGTTCCTAAATCATGGTCCAGAAATTGCATAAGTGAAATAAATATGATGGATCCAATTGCATTGCCTCTATTTAATATACGACGAAATCAGTAGAACGATGTTTAGATAGATAGATGGAAGGTTGTCAGGGCATCCAAACAACCTGGTGATTCGCAGGGCGCTCCACTCAGCTGACAGTACGGTAGTACCTCAACATCAAACTTGAGAACACTCGAGTTGTTGACCAGGGCAAATATCCCCATATGGTATGCCCTGCTGATGTGTCTAGTTGATACTATGTCAGTACTTAGTACAGGTTCATGCCTTTCAGCTTGATTTTATCGGTTAGAGTTTGTAGTCTACTCGATTGCTGCTCTTTCCTTGGTTGGTTATGCCATCCAATATCGACTTAAGGGGAATTGGGAACTGCAGGCAAAGGCCATAGCAGTAGCAGTTTCTTACACTTTTCCAGCATCTTCGGTAGTGTGGTGGAAGGTTCCTATGTTGTACAAATAAAGGGTAGAAGGGATGTTTTGATGTTAATTTAGCATTCTTGTGGCAACCTTACACTAATTGCATAGTTGTGCACATGACTTTACAGACTTACCTTAAAGGTTGACTGTGCATGACTTAGGGTGCGTTTGGTTTGGAGACAACGTGGGATGAGACGATCCCGTCCCTGTTTTTAGGGATCCAACAGTCACGTTTCGTGTTTGGTTGAGAGGGATGGAATCATCCCAATTTTTTGTTTAGTACGAGGGATCGAAAGGGATGGTATGGATGCTCATTTCACACCGTTAGGCACAATATTGTATGGGACCCACCTGTCGGTTGTGGGACTCCCACATGTCATTCTCATTTTTACTTCTTCCCCACACGGCTTTATCTCTTCTTCTGTCGGTCAAGCTCCCGCGCCTCCCTGCCGCCCAAGCTCGCCCCCTCCACCCTCCGGTGGCCGCCACCTAAACTCACCCCCTCCGCCATCCGGTGGCCGCCTCCCCGCCACCCAAGCTCGCCCCCTCCGCCCTTCGGTGGCCGCCTCCCGTGCCGCCCAAGCTCGCCCCCTCTGCCCTCCGGTGGCCGCCACCCAAGCTCGCCCCCTCCGCTCTCTTGTGGCCGCCACCCATGCTCGCCCCCGCGGTGGCCGCGTAGCTCCAACTCTCCAGCTCGCGCGTGCCGGCCGTGGGGGAGCTGGCCCGCGGCCGCCGCGGAGCTTCGGTGGTTGTGGAGCTCAGGCTCGCCTTCGCTGGTGGCTCGCCCGAGCTCCGCCGGTGGCCGCCGGTCTACGATGGGGAGCTCTGCTGGTCTTGTCCGACGCATACCGGCGGACGGCGGCAGACGACATGTGACGGGGGCGAAGTGGGATGCCCCCGTCCGCTCGTTTTGGTGGGACGGGGGCATCCCGCATCTGGAGGGTATATTCCCTCGTAGGGATGTCCCCGTCCCACCTGTTTCCAAACCAAACGCGGGACGAAGTGGGATCGTCCCGTCCCGTCCCACTTCGTCCCTGGAACCAAACGCACGCTTAGTGCTTGGGTAATTTGATGGTTTGCAGGTTCCAGACATACAGAACAACACCACAAATTTGTCCATGGAAGAATTCATATCTATTTAACTGTTGTACTGCGTACAAGACCATCATATTTCTAATCTAGCATTCTTGTGGCAGCCTTAGTCTAATAGCATAGCTTTGCTGTTGACTTGTAGAAGACTTACCTTTATTGACCGTCAGAACTCTGCTTGGGTAATATAGTGGTGTTCAGTGTCCATGCATTTAATGCATACATAACATCAACACGAATCCATGGAAGAATTCATATATAGTTAACTTTTGCATTGTGTACAGGACCTTCATATCCTCATATGTAGAATGATTTAGTCTAGCATGTGTCTACTTGTTTTGCATTGTAAATTTACGAAACTCTGTTAGTTTGTATATAAAGGTTCTGTCCTAAACTATAGTCCAATAGTTGCAGAATTGAAAATATGTATGATAGATCCAATGGCAATGCCTGTACTCGTATAATCATATATACGATGAATTCAGTTCTGTTGAATGTTGTTAAGATAGATAGAAGGAAGATTGTGGGGGCATGCTAGCTGTGTCGGTGACTCATCTATTTCTGGTTGTCTAAACTTCTGAATTCATCCTCTAAGGCTATCCACTTGATTCTGAATGTAATGATCAATGAACCCTTCGCCAATGGACATGCAAACAAGTTAATATGTTCTCGCAATGTTTGCTAATGCTTGCACATGAGATTCTAAAACCTTTTAATTCCCCTGTAAGATATAGATAGAACAGTCACCAGTACAAGATATAGACTATACCTTTCTATTCTTCGTGGTAATACAAGTAATATTAAGGTATCAAAAAAAAGAAAAAAGGTTGATACGTTTGACTTTTCCTTTTCTCATGTGAGTAGATCGATCTGATCAATTTGTGCTGATCTAGCATTGTTGTGGTAGCCTTGCACTAGTAGTTACAAGCTCTTGACTCTGTAGCAGTCTGACCTTGAAATTTTACTGTTGGAACTCAGTACATGGGTAAGGGATGGTGTCCACATTCAGACATACATAATAGCGCCATAAATGCAGCACATGGAAGAAAATGGAGCATTCATGTTCACTGGACTTATCTTGTGTAAAAACTCACATCCTGTCGAGTAACTTAGTGATGAAGTCTTATGCATATACATGTAAGTTATATTAATAATGTTCCCTTCATGTAGTTGCATGTGTGAAATGAATATGAGATGCAGTGGTTTGACTCCTTTACATCATGATAGTTCAGGTCTTATTAGTGTGGCCCTGCATTTGAATTTTGTCAGCCATTTAATTGCAAATGCAAGCTACTGATAAAACTGCATATTGTTATATGAGAACCATGCTCATGTGGGTTGCTGCTCAATCAGCTTGTGGTTGCTAAACTAACACTGTGAAGTTGATATATGTCCTGGCTTTTCTTTTTGGCATGCAAACTCATGGGTCTGTTATGTTGGATCTATCAGTTGGCACTGTTATAGGAACGTAGGGTGTGTTGGCTTGTGGAATGCAGAACTCAACTCAGTTTTATCTCTGCAGATGGGTGTATATTGGGAACTGTATTCTTTTGTTGTATACTTGTAGTATACTGTATTGCTGAGGTGTGCCTTTCATCTATAGAATATGCCTGAAGTATTTCCAAAGCTAAGCAACACTAAGATATTCCTATCCTATACCATGTTCTGCTGGTAGCATACAACTTATTGTCTGTTGAATATAATTCTTGTGGTGACCTGTTTGGTGTGCCCCTTGCGATTGATCAACCAATCTCTTGGAAACATCTAGTAGTAGAAAGTAGTACTGGAAATTATTGATGCTGATCATGCTGTTAAGGTTGTTCGTTTTCCTTCTGGCAGCTATCGGTGCGGAACTGCTTCATCAGGGGCTCGGTGGTGCGGTACGTGTTGCTCCCGCAGGACGGCGTGGACATCGACATCCTCCACGACGCAACCAGGAGGGAGGCGCGCGGAGGCTGATCATCGACACGCTCCCCCACAACCGCCCCCTCATCTGCTTCTCCCCCGACAGGAGCCCTGATCCGACCTGCGAAACATGTAATCCATCCTGGTGTTATTAGGACACATGCTGACTGGCCGTCTCCCCGGTACTTTGCGGTGACAGACATTCCAGGTCGGGTGACCTGCGTGTTCCTTGTGGGTTGCTATCAATGATGCTGTTTGACCGAACCGGCCCCCCACTGGATTAGCTGTGATGTTTCGCCCATGTTTTTCTATCTCAATGGCATGCGTTGTTGATTGACTGGACCGGTCGGTGATCGGTGGTGCTGGGTGATTGATTAGCCCAGGGGATTAAAGCGACGCCACTGGTGGAAGGTGAGTGGGTTTAGAATTTAGAAGATGTTGCTTTGCGCTTGCTAATCAAAGCTGTTTAGAGGTTGGTTTGTGCTTGTTAATCAGGCTTTGCTCGAAGAACTTGTTGGATCGGCTGGTTAGCTTTGCGAATCTTGGGTGCCAGGCTACTCCCGGCAACATTGTTTGGCCCTTGACCCTTGAGATTGCCGGCGGCCGGCCGGACAAAGGCCGCGCCTTGCGGCGAAAACCACCGGATAGCTCCAAGTCTCGAGCGGCGCTACCGTCCGTCCTCACGTGCACGCCCGGCTGGTGCTGCAGGATACAAATATGATATGATATCGCACGAATTATAGTTAAGTACTCCACCAGCAGCAACTAACAACGGTGTCTTGTACTCTAATCCTGCATTTTTATGCGTCATCATGCGCTGATGCATCCCTGAGACTGTCCGAGAGGGATTAACAACTGGAATGCGTAGTGCCGATGCTTTTGTGTGCATCGAGAGAACTGCACAGGTTGAGTACTTGAGACTTGACTTGAGACCTGCGCCATCCGTACCATCAGTCCACCACTACGGTCCACGGAGGATCTGAAGTGGGAGGGAAAAAAAAAGGGTTGAAAAAGCTTAACCTGTTTGGCGCGTTCTGTGGTGATGCAGAATCCATTTTATTGGAAAAAGCTGATAAGGTGCTGAAGAATATATTTTGCTTGTTCTGACTTCTGAGGAAGAATCTTCACTTTTGGCAGCTTAGGGCCTATTTGGAACGAAGGATTAGAAAATATAGGAATGGGAAGAAAGGTAGGAATGGAATGTGAGTGTGGTAGCAAAATAGAGGATAGGAAAAACATAGAAAATTGATAGAAATGGATGTTTGGAACGCAGGAACTTATATCACAGGAATTAGAAAATATCCACGTAATAAAGTGGAAGAAAAAAGGGGTGAAAAAGCATAAGGTCCTGTTTGGCGCATTCTGTGATGATGCAGAATCCATTTTATTGGAAAAGCTGGAAAACTGGTGAAGAATATATTTTGTTTGTTCTGACTTCTAAGGCAGAACCTTCACTTTTTTGGCAGCTATTGTGGAGAGGCAGATAAATAAGCTTTGCCAAACAGGATCTTCTGGATTGATTCTCAGTTCCATATGAATGGATTGGTATTCTCTGATAGGTGAAGGAATTTCACAAGATGGAAACAGGTTTCTTCTCAATTCTAGAGGGATTCCGTAAGAATCTAAACATTCGTTGTGACCACATTTTGAGCGTGTTTGATAGGATTCTAGAGCGATTCTAGTCATTTTAATCTAGCAAACCATCCTAAATGATCTGATTTTGGTTCGCTTCTACGGGAATCGATTCCCTCAGCATCGAGCGAAACACTGTGGCCGCGGAATCGTCCGCCTCGTCGCTCGGGAAAAAATCCCGCCGATTCTGCGGGATCAATTACCAATTTTCCTTTGAAGTTCACACGTATTTACACGAAAACTGTCATCATATAAATACCCGGATAGGGTTCGCTCACACCCTAGGGATGAGCGGCTCCTCCATTCCGCCGCTTTCACCCCCTTGAGCCCGCTCCTCGCCGTTGCCCCTTGAGGCCCGTGCGCCGGCGCACCGCCAGGGCCCTTGGCCGACGCGGCCTCGGCCTCCTGACACCGCCTGGCCTTGTGGCCGGTGTAGCCTCGGCCTCCGCCGCCTGACGCCACCTCGGCCCTTGCCGGATGACAATGACATGGGTGTTTTGCGAGATTCCATTGCTGCGGCTTTGGTAGCATGATTGCTCATGTAGTTGCTTTTGTTATTTTGGACATATGAGGAGGGAGTATAATAGGCTCTAGTAATGACTATTGATGCCTTCATTAAAAATTAATGAACCTGTAATGTCAAGCATTAATGTAGTTATTGCATTCTCTGCTTTTTTAGCAACTAAACAAGGTATTATCACCCTCAGGGGCATACAAGTCACGACACACTCAGCACAGATAATCTTCTAATATAGAATCAGGTTGTCAAACACTCTGCTTCTCTTTCCAGCAGATTTTGTGAACAACAGCTTTTCAGAGCCTAGATTTTCAGAAAATCGCTACTCGAAAAAGCTGAAACAAATAGGGCCTTTGTCTCTAGCTCACCAGCCACCACCACCACCGGAACGCCTTGGTTTTTAGAACTCCGCTCGGTCCCTCAACCTTTTCAATTTCCTTGCAGCCATGTAATTTTCATCTGGATTCATACCTCAATCCATGTTCTTTCATATAATTACTCTATTTGAATGGATACTTTTTCACATTAATTACTCCAGTACGTATCTTAGTATATACTATAATCCTACATTATGGTCATTCACCTCGAGATGTGGAAGTAGTTCCTTAGAAAAAAAAATTGAGCATGTCTGGGTCACTGCCAGGAATTATCTATCTCATCTTTCTTGCAATATGAACCTCGTCTACAGTGCACGCAAGATTTGCTAAAGGTAAGAGAACGTGAGACTCTGAGACACGATGGGTAGGTAAATGTTTGAGAAGTCTTCGGATCCTATGGAGAAAATAAACAAATACGTAACAAATTCAAGTAAAATGATGGAGTCCGTACCATGGCGGGGCTTTATCGCTCGACTCGAAGCGCCGCGGTGCCCCGAGCTGATGTGGGCGGAGGGAACATCTGGTGCGTCGATCCAAGGTGACATGATAGGCTTCCAACACAGCCACCCACACATTGTCTCCCCAGCGGGCCCCATTTTACACACCTTTTTATTTGAATGAAAGAAGAAAATTATTCCTTTTCTTTTACAAAACACAATAAGGGCACGAATGTTCACATGACACCTAAATACACGCACACAACCTTCCGACTAAAAATAACGCAGATTAAGTAAGCACCCATATCAAATCGAGAATTCAAATCCAAGTGGGCAGATTGCATCATAAGAAACACTACCAGCAGAGGAGTTTGTAAAAAAAATGTACTCTGGTTGATTTCATGGGTGATTGTCTCGGATTCGTCTCGGATTCTCATTTAAATGCATAAACTCTATTGGGAACTCATCTCATGTTTTCAAATAGGTTCAAATTAGTTTAAATCAGCCTTCCTCTATCTGTAATTAACTGTGTAAGTTTATAGTATGTGGATCTTAATTAGAACTCCACACAAGTTAGGAGCCACCGGTGAAATTGCTGGAAAAACATGAGTGTCGTTTGACTCACTATAGCGGGAATTGTTTGTCACTCGCTTCTCAGTTCTCATAGTAGGTACTTCCTACTTCCAAATTACTTTTTTTTACCTTTCCAAATACATCTAAATATATAAAGTCAAAACGAATTGTAATTTAGGACGGAGTGAGTACTCATCAAATTTCTTCTTTTTTTCTTTCTATGAATCGGTACTTGACACATTTCGAAACATATACTCGCGAGATCATAGACATGCATGAAAAAAGAGAACATTAAAGTGAATAATTGACATTTACCTGTCTACTTATTTTATGTTCTTGACACGTGGGCCAAGGACTACTACTTAACTCCGTGTTCACCAATTCAATGGTTGGTTACCCGTACCATCCTCCAATTAATTATGTAAGCTGTGATTGGATCCAAGACCGAATAAAATAAGAATAAACTCATCACTCTCTCATATTGTAAGCAGGTAAAGACGAAAACTATTCTCCTGTAGAGCATTAATCAGTTCGTAATTTGTACACTGCGCTCCATTCACTCACAAATAGTGAACAGTTTTTATGTGTAGCACGGCCATGTCCCGTATAGTAATTATAAAATATTTAATCACCTAACTACGGCAAGTTACTTCTATATTACAATGGCTAAATTAATACTTAGGTCCTGTTTGGCACGGCTCCACTCCTAAACTCCAGCAACTCCATCAAAAAATTCAGCCAAACACCCCAACTCCAAAACTCCATGGAGTTGTAGTGCAAATGGAGGTGGAGTTTTGGAGCACCTCTTTTGCTACTCCAGAAACCTCTCTTTTGAACCTCCTCGTGGAGTTGGTGGGTAATTACCCACCAATGCCACTGGTTACAAAAAAAACGTTTCATTCTATTCTCCCTTCTATTCTCCTGAGCCCCACTCGCCGCCAGAGCCCCGCCCGTCGCCGCCCCCGTGGCTGGCCGGCCCCGCCGCTCGGCGACACCCGTCGCCACCCGCCGCCCGTCGCCCATCGCCGCCCGGCGCCGCCCGTCGCCCGTCGCCGCCCGCCCGCCGCGCCCGTCGCCCGTCGCCGCCCGCTGCGCCTGTCGCCCGTCGCCGCCCGCCGCCCGTCTATTCTCCCGAGCCCCACTCGCCTCCAGAGCCCCGCCCGTCGCCGCCCCCGTGGCCAGCCAGCCCCGCCGCCCATCGCCGCCCGTCGCCGCCCCCGTGGCCGGCCAGCCCCGCCGCCCATCGCCCGTCACCGCCCGTCGCCGCCCACCCCGCTGCCCGTGGAGGGTCTCCCGTGTGCGGCACAGTGCAGTGGAAAAAGGGGAAGAAGAAGATAGGATAGAGAGGATGACAAGTGGGGCCTTAATTGGGGGGCAACAACGGCAATCCACACTGAAATCGATCTTTTTTGGAGCTAAGAGCACCCATCTAGCCAAACACCCCATTTTTGTTCTGGAGTTTTGGAGCGGAGCTGGCTCCATGTGGAGTTCTGGAGTGGAGCAGCTCCACCCGGAGTTGGAGCCATGCCAAAGAGGACCTAAATATGTGATGATTGAACTTTGGCTCTCCTAAACGTCATATATTACCAGAGACTCACTTTTTTCTGAAATAATGACTCATAATAAAAAAAATTGTTTATGAACAACTATTAAACATTAACATAATATAATGGTTTTTTAAATGGTACAATTTGAGAGATTCATCGGTAAGATTTATTATACATTGCTTGGCTTGTCAAGATTGATACTTTGGAGCGAACTGAGCGTACCTTGTAGTGGAACCTGCTCACAAGGGTTTGAGTCCTCGACTCGGTACGGGTGTTTTCATTTTTATAGATTTATTTCAGAATTTAACCGGCGCTATTCTTTCAGTGGTAGGCGACGTGCCCGTCGACAGCGAGGTGCTAATGATGACTTCCTCAATCTCAAGGAGGTGCAAGTGGTGATTTCGTCAATCTCTAGGATTTGCCAGCTCGATCGTTCGAATGTGCTTGTAGGGTAGAATTGCGTACGTGAATTTGCAGGGACGAGAGCGTATACGGGAGTGATTCGGAAAAAAAAAAAGATTGACACTTCGGAACTGCAGTCAAGCGTGGGATCCACACACCGCCCCGATGGGATCTCGTGTGCATGTGACGTGGCAGTACTGTCAGCCGTCCAATCAGTCATAGTGCTACGTTCACGCGTCTTGCAAACCAAAGGCAATGTGTACTATGGTTGAAGTGATGCGAATGGGGAGACAGGTCCGACTCAACTGTTTCCTAGGTAGACTGATTAGCATGCTGGGGTGTTTGGATCTTTAGTCCAGACTAAAATTTATATCACATCGAATACTTGGAGGTTAATTAGGAGGACTAAATATGAGCTAATTATAAAACTAATTACACAGATGGAGGCTAATTCACGAGACGAATCTATTAAGTCTAATTAATTCATCATTAGCACATGTTTACTGTAGCATCACATTGTCAAATCATGGACTAATTAGGCTTAATAGATTCGTCTCGCAAATTAGTCTCCATCTGTACAATTGGTTTTGTAATTAGTCTATATTTAACACTCCTAATTAGTATCTAAACTTCGATGTGACAGAAATTTTAGGAGGGACTAAGGAAACAAACACCTCCTCAGAGTGCATTTTTGCAAATTGTTTTTTATATTGTAAAGAAAATGGTAATGTGAAACAAGCTAGAGCCTACAGTAAATGCACAAGGGTGGACGCTTCATTTGCATATTTTTCCCATGTCTACTCTCTCCTTCCACTTTTTGAGTTTTAAACTTGGGCTTATTCGCTGCAAAAATATATTACAGCAGGGAGTTCTTGTGAATTCAAATCTAACGCCAGTTACATTGGTCCGTATAAGCCTTGTTATTGGAAAGAGACTAGTATTCTCTTACGAGACAATCACTCATAAGATTATGAGGTGGACTATACCACATCACTATTAGTATTAGATTATTCTTTTCTTTTAAAGGTGTGGTATAACTATTCCAAGTGTACCGGGGCATTTTCCATGTACAGTACTGACTGCTCCATCACCAAGAACTTGAGCTGACACCAACAATTGGGACCCCCAAGCATGGGTCCGCATTGTCAGTGAGAGATATATAGTTTCCTAAGCACGGGTACCTGCTGGCACCTAAGCCTAGAAGAGGAGGCTTGCTGGTCAAGCGGGGCACACCAGACACGCACACGTGCCACCGCTAGTGGACCTGACATTTTGATTTGACCGATGAAAAGCGAAAAGATATCTTCTAAGCAAAACTACCAAAGACTTCATTTTCTAACAACACCTAAGAAACAGAATTAGAAACTGAGTGGTGTGTGTTGCCTTGTTTCACAATTTATACTAAAGCCCTTCAAAAGTGGATATTTGGCTTCTAAGGAAGTACAACTAGATTTTGAAGCAATAAAAAACTCAACCTTGTTTCATATGCGAAACATTTTCTTTTTTTTTTGTCTTGGATTTCATATATAATCCTAAGCTGCAGCTAAAGGGGTGTTTGGATACCCCATGCTAAAGTTTAGCACATGTCAATCGGATGTTTGGATACTAATTAGGAGTATTAAACATATGCTAATTACAAAACTAATTGCACAGATGGAGTCTAATTCACGAGACGAATCTATTAAGCCTAATTAGTCCATGATTTCATAATGT
Source organism: Setaria italica (assembly GCF_000263155.2). Lineage (NCBI taxonomy): Eukaryota > Viridiplantae > Streptophyta > Magnoliopsida > Poales > Poaceae > Setaria > Setaria italica. The sequence continues at coordinate 4,773,435 of NC_028455.1, read as the reverse complement.
AGCGCTACAGTAACCATTTGCTAATGATGGATTAATTAGGCTTAATAGATTCGTCTCACGAAATAGCATAGGGGTTCTGCAATTAGTTTTATAATTAGATCATGTTTAGTCCTCCTAATTAGCATCCGAACATCCGATGTGACACTGCTAAAGTTTAGCACCTAGTATCAACACCCCCTAACTTTATTGATTATAATACTATTGGTCCTCTCAATTCCAAGTTTAGCTGTAGCTAACTTTGTTAGAGCTCACATGTATTATAATGTATGGTTTAGCAAGTGGGCACTACATGGTGTCCTAGGTAGCACACGTCTGGAGTGAAGCAACTGTCTTTCTTGCAACCACAAAACAAACCCAAAGGGTTAAGTGGAAGCTGCTCTCACCACTAGCTACTGCCTATAGACTATCAGCTGGTACATCCTTCTTCTTTTTTAAATCACTACCAGTACACTTTAACTATGCATTAAGGCCCACTAAATCTAGTCATAGCATGTGAATCACTCCTGATCCCTATGACATCATCATGTGCTCCTACATCTGGTAAACAGGGTTCATGTCTTTACACATAACTTCTACTCCCTTTGTTTTTGCCTCCTTTCTAAAGTATTAGTTGTAAGAAGATATACCAATGAAAGTACATTGCAAGGAAAAAAAAGTATACAAGACAAAATTTCCCAAGAAAAATAAGATCTGCACTGTGACCCATAAATAGGCAAAATAGCACATACTCCCTCCATTTTTATTTATAAAGCGCACACGCATATCAAGATTCAAACTTTGCAATCTTTGACCAATAACTTGACTATTAATTTTTTATTTATAATGTAAATGGTTGGATTCATAATCAAATATACTTTACAATGATTATAAGTTTATAACCATAAATAATATAATATAATATAAATAAATGGTCAAAGTGTTATTTGGAAGACCGTGCCAAGTCATACCATACCTTATAAACATAATATAACCATAGCACCACGGTATTCAGAACCAACATTTCCACAAATAAAGTTATGATAAAACTAAAATTGTCCAAAACAAAACATATTTTAATGTCTACCTCTATCTTGTATGAACAATAAAATTACAAACACTACATAATACATAGAAATGTATTAATATCTGAGTAAAGAACCTATAGTCCTTTTTGTCCTCATTGTTCAAACGACCATGCTTGAATCAGTTTATGTTTTTTTTTTGAAGAAAGGGGTTTTACAGCTCGAGGGTGTCACTAGCTAATAAAGGAAGAAACTTTTAGTTCAAGTTCGGGGCGTTTGCTTCCACTGACTTATTTTTAGCACGTGTCACATCGAATGTTTAAATACTAATTAGGAGTATTAAACGTAGACTATTTAGAAAACCCATTACATAAGTGGAAGCTAAACAGCGAGACGAATCTATTAAGCCTAATTAATCCATCATTAGCAAATGTTTACTGTAGCAGCATATTGTCAAATCATGGACTAATTAGGCTTAATAGATTCGTCTCGCCGTTTAGCCTCCACTTATGTAATGGGTTTTGTAAATAGTCTACGTTTAATACTCCTAATTAGTATCTAAACATTCGATGTGATGGGTGCTAAAAATAAGTCAGTGGAAGCAAATAGGGAGTGTGAAGCTGTGAAGTTTGTGATGCTATGTGGACCTATCTCTAGAAAGTTCACCTAAAGGTCGCAAAACTATTCATATATGATAGCAAAGCGTCATGAAAAACAAAGCAACAATAATAAATTTATACGTGCACGCAACCTACTAAATCTCCATTAGATGTTTACACTAGGTTCCAAGAAAACCAATCAAATATAATTGCAAAGAACTCACTTTACATCCACAAAACATGTAAACATCTACATGATGTCGTGGCGAATACCTTGTATGTAAATTTATAAAATATCTATTACTAGGTGGCCTATATTAGCAAGCTCTCATGATGATTATATTTAATTTGTTGTCAAAACATTCTACATATTGAAAAATAGTTTAAAAACGATTATTTGCAAAAAAATATCTCATTGTCACCTATTTTTTTTTCCAAATAAACATGTGCAACGATCTCACACCAACCTAACATTATCTAATGTCTGATTGAAATATATAAATCACTATCCATTGTACCATATATTGATATAGACAATTCCTAATCTTTATCATGCAATGTGATTTGCAAAAAAAAAATCTTTATCATGCAAAGAGATGTGATGAGATGACAAACTAACCCTTTTATCAGCCCAGACAGACTGGATCAGTTAGTGGATTAAAGGGCCAATGTGGTGGTCGTTGCAGTTTTGTAGACAGAGGCCAGGCCAGAACAAAGAACCGGAAAAAAACCCCAAAAAGATCCCAAATAAAGCCCGGTCTGTTTGTAACCAGGAGAGGGAGAGCACCCAGGGGGAAGTGGGCCCCACAGATAAATAGCGACCAACCGCTCCTAAAAATAAAGCGTGGCGAGGCGAGCGAAACTCGCGTCTCTCCCCCGCGTCCCTTCCCTCCCCCACGCCCCGCCGTCCCCTCGCCGTCGCCGCCGCCGCCGCCGTCGAGCGCCGGTAGCGGGATGACGCAGAGCATGAGCAGCCGCGGCGGGAGCGGCCGCGGGTACGGAATCCACCACAACCACTACAGCGCGCTGTGCTGCCTCTCCGCCGCGCCGCCGCTGCCGGGGGACGCCACGCCGACGCTGCCGCTGGCGCCGGACCCCGCCGCGGCCGCCGCCGCGGCTTCGGGGGCGGCGGTGGCGGTCGAGGGGGTGCTGCACAAGTGGACCAACTACGGCCGCGGGTGGCGGGAGCGCTGGTTCTCCCTCCGCGACGGCGTCCTGTCCTACTCCAAGATTCGGGCCGACGCGGGCGCAGGCGCCGCGGAGGGGGACGGGGAGGTCAGGCTGATCGGCTCCAGGATCGGCGGCGCGCGCCGCACCGAGAAGCCCGCCGGCGTCGTAAGCCTCAAGGTCCGTGCTCGCCCTCTCCCCCTCTCGTCCGGTTCTTGTGATCCGGGCCTTCCGGTGGGGCGGATTCCGTTTCTCGATTTCGTCCTCTCTTTTCTCAACAGTTTCCTCCGCACATTTGCGAGTGCTCGTTCGGTGAATGCAATTCATGGCTAACTTTAACCTTTCACCGCGATTACTCCCGTTGAATTTGTGCGCTTTCTTCTTCTTCCCGTGTTGTGATTTCTGAATATGTTCATGGGGAATTCATCTCGTTGCCTTCATGGGGAATCGAGTTCTGCCTCATGATGATGGAATGGTAGGTGGGAGACATCGTCACATTGCTGGATCGAAATGACGTGACCTCTCTTTTCTATTTTCCTTTTGCCAGGATACTCGCATTCATTCCATTCCATCCTTCTCCTTGTCTGTGCATTGCCGTGACAAATCATTCAATCCTGTCCATTTTGTTGCTCAGATCATCATCTCCTCTAATCCATTCAATGGTGCTAGCATTAACAGGCTGGGTTAATTAATCAACTGATTAACCACCTGATTAGTGGTCCTAAGACCGTTTCTTGTCTAAATTTAGCAGAATCTAGTAGTTTAGCTATAAACGAACAAATGGCCTCCTTTTTATCGCCTGATACTAGTATTTCCAAAAGGGCCGTACCCTTCTCTGTCACGCGGTCAGGCACATCTTTGCACGTAAAGCCCTGATCCTTTGGCAGATTTTGTCTAAATTCCAAACCTTGTTGTCATTTCTGAAAAGGATGGGGACTCTGTTGCCATTCTATTGATCAAGATCGATTAGGACAACCAAGTTTATCAGTTAGTCGCTGTCTTATTACTGTGCACACTTTTTTAACCCAAAAAACGCTGTATGATAGGATTCATCCATATGGATGTGTACGTGATCTATGCTATGTGATAAGCTGAATTATTTAATGTGATTACAGGATAGGATATGCTCTGAGGATACTTTTGGAATTTGCATTATTGATTTGTACTGCTCCAGGGGTTGCTTTTCCACAAGGCTTTTACTAGCTGTTGAACTCCCAGTGTTAGTACTATCACTGGGTCTTTTCATGGCCTTTGCCCATGGGTCCCAAGAATTAAAGCATGTACAGTCCATCCAAGTGGCCACATAGAGAGAGGGAGCCTAGGAGAGGGAATAAAACGGAGGGCCTGTGGTCTATGTCAGATTGAATCATGGGGGTCTGTGGATCTGCAACAACAGCATAGGTTGTTTGATTGAGGTAGGTTTTAGTTTGGCTCTGTTTTCTTGGTTTCTTGAGATCCTTCTTTGCCCCCTTATTTTCTATTGGTAGATTTCATTTTTGTTGCCTTTCCCCTGACCCTTCAGTTGAAATTGAAGGGACGAACTCATTTGGATGAAATTTTTGGGGAATATCATTCCAGGTTCTTAAATCTCTCTTTTTTTGAACAGATTCCAGTATGTTTTTTCGTCTTTTCCTCTCTTTTTTTGGGGCCTTACTTGTTAATATTATGGATATTAATCTGTGTATGCGTATGCTTTTCATATGCCGGTGGATAATGTTGCACATGGAAAGTCCTAGACATTTTCATGTGCAAGGCTACCCAGTTTCAAATATATGGCAGCTAATGAGTTACTATGTTTCTAGGTGTCAGCATTTCGAGAGAGTAAGTCTGACGATAGGAGATTCTACATATTTTCCCCCACAAAGACGCTTCACTTGAAGACGGATTCAAAAGATGACCGTGTTGCCTGGATTGAAGCATTGATCCTGGCAAGAAGTGTTTACTCTCTCGGGTCACTCAGTGGGAGAGTAACTTTCGTGCAGTGCGATGTTTCGATTTCTACTGCAAGGCTTCGAGATCGAATGCATCAGGAGGATCTGAACGAGAATCTTATACAGGAATGTGAACAGATTGTACTTTCTGAGTTCTCAAGCTACCGGAAGCAACTGAAGCGACGTTATGAGGATTACTTAAGCTTGTTCGGGTCCTGCAGACACCATTTTGAGGTAAGAGCAGCTGCATATGTTCTTTGTATGTGTTCATGACTTTGTATAAAAGTGACAAGTAGCAGGAACCAACTTAATGCCTGAAAGTAAAAATACAGTTTTTATGTTGTGGGTTGTTAAATTCCTGCAAATGAGTAGATCTCATGTTGAAATAGTTACGCAATTTTGCAAAGGTTACTCCTTGAATGGTTACTCTCTTTTTCCTGCAGGAATTTTACATAGTGTATTACACACATATTTGTGCAGGAAGGTAAAGATGGAAGTATAGCACAGGAGGCGTTGACAAGGAATGACTTTTCTAGTTCTCGGCACGGAAATTTTAGCGGTATGATTTTAGCACATACTGGTGCCTGTCTTTCAATCTTCTCATGTTTTTGTTTCAAGTATCCTGAGTAATTTTGAACTCCAACCATTATTTCCTAAGAATTAGCATTTTGTTAATGATACAATGGTTGTTCTTTCCCAGAATATAGCACAACGGAATCTGATGAGTTTGAAAAGAACGACGGAGGTGAATTGATCTGTGAAGAAGAATCTACATTCTTTGATTCTGTAGACTACTTCATAGAATCAGGCAACAGATCTTCAACCATGCTAAGTGATCAGGAAGTTGTGGATACCCAAACACAAGATTCTAGTGACAGGTTACCACAAATTAGACGAAGGACTAGACTACCAGAGCCTACTGAGAAAGAGAAAGGGATCAGCCTGTGGTCCATTATTAAAGATAGTGTTGGAAAGGATTTGACACGAGTTTGCCTTCCAGTCTACTTCAATGAACCTCTCTCATCCCTTCAAAAGTGCTTTGAAGATTTGGAATATTCATACCTCTTGGATCAGGCCTATCAATACGGAAAAATGGTAAGATCACTTTCATTTCTTTGGTATTGCATGTCTAGGACATTCATCTGTTTCCCTTTACTTGCTCAGTACCGCATCACAGTTCAAATCAACAAATCCAATCTGCAAATGTGATTGTGAGGAATGCTAAAACTAGATGTGTTATATCTGCCCGAACCCATAAAAAATTTTCTGCCTGGTATATCATATAAGGCTTCTTGATGCATCATACTCTTCCAAAAGTGAAAGGTGTTTTCACAGTATTATAGTTTGATACATGTTAGTTTTGTTCAGTTATGATGTATCAGTAATTCAGTATCACTTGTGAGTTTGGGAAATGCTGCAGTTCTGTGTATCAATATATGTCATGCTTCTAATATTGTGTATGTTACTATCTTATAAGGATCTTGCTCATTTATATCTTATATATTTGAAATCTAGGGGAACAGCCTCATGAGAATTCTCAAAGTAGCTGCTTTTGCGGTCTCTGGCTATGCTTCATCTGTTGCAAGACCTTGCAAACCATTCAATCCATTGTTAGGAGAGACGTACGAAGCTGATTACCCTGATAGAGGAGTTCGGTTTTTTGCAGAAAAGGTTAGTTAAGGACTCTTTGTTCTTCTTATTCAACAAGGTGTCTCGGTCTCTGAGGGAAGGAATAGTGAGAAACTTTTTTCATAGTTACAAAGAAAGTGATGTTTTTATCACCTTTTTTTTTCTTTATGTTCATATCATGGAAAGCTGATATATGCATATCCAAAGTCATGTGATCTCTAATAAAAGCTACTGTTTACCTTGTATTGATCATCCATCTTATTATGTGATACTTTGCACTGGAGGCTTTTAATTTCATCACGTTGCTGTTCAACATTTCCACCAATAGGTTAGTCATCATCCAATGCTGATTGCCTGCCACTGTGAAGGCAAGGGTTGGAAATTCTGGGGCGACAGCAATCTCAAATCCAAGTTTTGGGGGCAGTCAATTCAAGTTGAACCAGTTGGCATTTTGACTGTAGAATTTGACGATGGTGAAATCTTCCAATGGAACAAGGTGTGTAGCACAACTAGGGACGCCAAAATCTTTTATTGATGTTATATATTTATTCCCATAACTAAATTCTGTTTTCACATACTAATGTCTTTTCAGGTTACAACAACTATTCACAACCTCATTCTAGGGAAGTTGTACTGCAGCCACCATGGAACCATGCACATAAAAGGGAATCGTCAGTATTCATGTAAACTTAAATTCAAAGAGCCATCACTTCTTGACCGGAATCCTCACCTAGTATGTTTCACTTAACTCCTTTCTTTTGTACTGTTAAGTGTTAACTCAAGTATTACTACTGTTAACTGGAACCCACATGTTTTCCTCTTCAGTACATTACCTTATGAGTTATGACCAATATGTGGTTCACTGATTACCATTTTTGTACTTTTGGCATTTACATAAAAAGAGTCTGGATGATTGCCATGTTCTTAACATCTGCCAAAGAAACTGAGGGAAATACACACTTGTGTTTTTAGGTTTCAATTTTTTTTATACCTTTAACAAAAGGCATAGTTGTGAAGAAGAATCTCTAGTGTGACTGTAGAAACTTCTGTTTTTATTGCAAGAATTCAAACTCCTTGTCTGAGGTCTCAATATCAGTTGTTGGAGTTGGCATCCATTTGACTTTATGTTAAGAACATGGCATCAATCTTCTCAAGTGGTTTGTTCTTTTGCTGGTTGTACATTTTCTGGGGGTTTGGCCATTGCACAGAAGTAAATTTCGTTATGTACTTAGGTTACATAGACTTATATCCTCCTCTTTAATGTCTGACATAATTGCTTTTAGTATTATGTTTGTGTCTTTCATACACTCTGCATTTATGTTTATCTTTTGCATGCACTTTGTCCACAGGTACAAGGCTTTGTAGAGGATAATGGTGGGAACAGAGCTTCGTATTTAATCGGGAAGTGGGATGAAAGCATGTATTATAGTAATTCTGATACTTTCAAGGTGAGAAGCGCTGATCAACTGAAAGGTGCCTCACTATTGTGGGAAAAGAACAAACCTGCTCCTAATCCGACGCGATACAATCTGTCTTCATTCGCGGTCACATTGAATGAGTTAACTCCAGGGCTGCAGGTATGGATATAAATGTGATTGTCATACAAGTGTCCCATAATTAAGTTTTTTTCCCTAATTGCTTGGCCATTCCTGGATATAGGAAAAACTTCCACCTACTGATTCACGGTTGAGACCAGATCAGCGCCACCTAGAGAATGGCGAATATGAGAAGGCGAATGCTGAGAAGTTGAGGTTGGAACGGCGTCAAAGAATGGTATCATACATGTCTCCTCTCGCTGTAAAATTTGGCACAGTTAGGGTCTTGCATAGTAAATTTCACAGAAGTCTGTCCAATTGCGTAAATCACTTGCCCTCCTGTTGCAGTCCACGAAACTTCAAGACAATGGATGGAAGCCCCAGTGGTTCGAGCAAGACAGCGAGGATGGGACGTACCGCTACAAAGGCGGATACTGGGAAACAAGAGAGAAGGGACGCTGGGACGGTTGCCCTGACATATTCGGGGAATTTACTGAAACATGAGCAGCCTGTTCTTGCAGTAGCAGAGGTTCAAGCAGCCAGCACCCATCTGGACACGCCATTTATAAATGATGGGGCACTACCATCTTCGCTGTGGAGCACATCCTCTTGTTAAAGAAGAAAAGGGGAGCACTGCACGAGGAATAGAGCATCGGAGAAGGCGGCATTGTCATCATGAACTGAATGGTATCAGATATGGATGGCCATGGAGGCATTGCCAGCCTGTTAGTATAGTATAGACCCGATGCAAATAAGGATGTTGATCTTCATTCTTTGGTAACTTGTGTTGAACATGGATCTGTTGTTGTTGAGCAGGCTACCCGGCCTTCATTTCCTCATGGAAGAGATTTGCTTGCTCGGCTAGGCAAAATTCTGCCTGCCCATGTAATGTTTTTGCTAATTGCAGCCGGGACTGGAAAAAAGGAACCTTCTGTAGAGAGAGAGAAAAAAGGCAGAAAACTTACAGGAACCTGACATAGCTTAGCAAATAAATTCCTTTCATCCCGATCTGGTGAATTTCCCTTTGCATTCTTGATCAATTACATGCATCTTACGGTTGTGCAACTGACTCAATGTCATTTCCTGTGTCGTCTTAACAGTGGCAAATCAGACTCCTAAGTAATCACTACTAGATCCCAACATCTCAATTTCCTCTGGTTTTCCATTCTGACGCTCTTCTTGAGAATCTCTTAAACCATCATTCCTTGGAAGCAATATCATGGGTTATTGTCTTATTGAGCATGTTTGGCATGGTTGCAATTACTCCCTCCATCCTACTAAATTGTAGGTCGTTTTGACTTTTCAAGGTTCATAGATGTTTAGGTGCATACAAACATCTATGCACCTAGAAAATCCAAAACGACCTACGATTTGAAATGGAGGGTCTAAGATAGAAACATTCAGACGCATATGGTACAGCATGCACTCCTATGTGATATCCAACTCAAAAGGCAGGTCCTGAGCTGCGAGTGCAAGTTAGCTGGAACGCACTGGCCGATCAGGTCTCCCACTGGTCTAGTCGCCGTGTTTCAGTCTTGTGCCCATTGGAAAAATTATCCCGACCAAAATGTGAACTCAATCGTCAAATTTCCTTGATCGACCGGCAGAGTCAAGCACAAACTTTAAAGCTTACGTACTAAAATGGTTTATAAAGTTGTGATATTTTGGATGTAATATCAGCGGTGTCTATAACATTATTATACTTCATCTTTTCCGAATTATTGGTTAAACTTATCTAACTTTAATAAATTTTATTAAAAAAATAACATCTACAGGGTGATTGGTTCCACGGACTCCATATCACATCGAATGTTTAGATACTAATTAAGAGTATTAAACATAGACTAATTATAAAACCAATTGCACATATAGAGGCTAATTCGCGAGATGAATCTATTAAGCCTAATTAGTCCATGATTTGACAATGTGATGCTAAGTAAATGTGTGCTAATCATAGATTAATTAGGCTTAATAGATTCGTCTCGCGAATTAGCCTCCATCTGTGCAATTGATTTTATAATTAACCTATATTTAATATTCCTAATTAGTGCCTAAACATTTGATGTGACAAGACTAAATTTTAGTCCCCTTAGTTTCATTATCCACCATGAAATATGGTAGAGTGTGGCCTATTGCGCAGGAAGTAGTGATGAGAGACAGGAGGTCTCTGCTTGAAACAGGGGTGACGGGGAGGCGTTGTGCTGTCGCACGGCGTCAACTAGGAGGCGAGAGGGAGAGAGGAGAGCTGGGCAACAATACCCTTTCGATATTATTGCTTTATTAATCCCCTAGTACAATTGGGTTTATATATCACCCATAACAGGAAAATCCTAACTGATTACTCCTCGGCCAAACAAAAGCCTAAACCAACTCTATCTCTTTCTTATCCTAATCAAATTCTAACTGAGCTAGTCCCCCTAAGGCGCCTCGGGCTGCTGCATGCACCTCCTGTAGGGGATGCCGACCATAACATCTCTCCCCACCTCGGCAAATAGCTTGTCCTCGAGCTGAAACTCCGAGTAGGACTCCTTGAATTGCGCCAGTGGTTTCCAAGTAGCCTGACTCTCATCCATGCTAGCCCACTGAACACGAACATCCCAAATGTCGTGCCGAACCCGAGCCTGGAGGACCTTTGCCGGCAGGGGGAGGAAATGGCCATTCTCCAACGCAGGAAGTGGAGGCGTCTGTACTGACAGATCCCCATGGAACCGCTTGAGGAGGCCGACATGGAACACATCATGGATTTGGGCACCAGCAGGAAGGTGCAGCCGATAGGCAACCTCTCCAATGCGCTCCACAATCTGGAATGGCCCTGCATATTGGGGCCCCAACTTGCCTTTCGGGCGATCAACCAAGGATAGGGCTTGGCGGTGAAGAAGGTGCAACCATACCCAATCAGCAACAACAAACTCCAACTCCCTGTGATGGTCATTGTAGTAGCGCTTGGAGTATTCCTGTACTTGCAACAAGCGATCATGGACTTCAGCTATGAATATGTCGCGTTCCTGCAGCAATTCCTCCACCGCGGGTAGCGCTGTTGTACCTGGCGAATACGGTACCATGACCAGAGGTGGTCGACCGTACACCACATGAAACGGGGATGTCCGAAGGGCTGAATGGAATGACGTGTTGTAACAGTATTCTGCCCAAGGCAGCCAGCAACCCATGCCCGAGGATGATCACCGGTGATGCACCAAAGATACATAGCAATCGTCTTGTTGACCACCTCGGACTGCCTATCGGTTTGTGGATGAAATGCCATGCTCATCTTCAATTTCACACCGGCCAATCTGAACAATTCCCTCCGCATAGCACTTGTGAAAATAGGATCACGATCACTGACGATGGACTCCGGAAACCATGCAGCCGGACAATCTCCTCAAAAAATGCCTTGGCCACCTAGGCAGCAGTATATGGGTGGCTTAGGGTGATGAAATGTGCATATTTGGAGAATCTGTCCACAATAGTAAGGATGACAGACTTCCCGTGCACCTTGGGCAGCCCCTCGACGAAATCCATGGCAATGTCGGCCCAAACACGCGAGGGGACCTTTAGTGGCTGCAATAGCCCTGCTGGCTGTAATATTTCTATCTTGTTTCGTTGACAAGTGGAGCAGGACCGAACAAACTCCCGGACCAAGCGGCGGTCATGGGGAATATGGAAATCAGTGCGCAGCCGCTGGAGAGTCTTGTGAACCCCTTCATGACCATGAGGGCATACTCGGACCCATTAGGAAGAAAGATGCGGCCACCATACAGAACCAATCCATCCTGTACACTCCAAAGATCACCTAGCCGGCCAACAAGTATGTCCTCGCGGGTTGTATGCAACTCCTCTAATTTTTCGGTATCGTACTTGATGTCAGCCAATAATTAAAAGGACAGATCAAAAATCACCTGTACCGCTGTTTCTGGGGCATCCCGGTCGGACAATGCATCAGCCACAGTGTTCAGACGGCCTGGGCGGTACTCGATGGCAAAATCATAACCAAACAGTTTGCTGATCCATTGGTGCTGAGGGATAGTAGAGAGGCGCTGGTCCAACATGTATTTGAGGCTGTAATGGTCGGTGCAGATGGTGAAGCGGCGGCCCCAAAGATAAGGCCTCCAATGTTGGCGCACAGCTTGGACCAACCCAATCAATTCTCGCTCATATGCTGCAATTTTCAAGTGAAGAGCAGCAAACGGCCGGCTGAAAAATGCAATAGGCCCAGCCCCCTGTGCAAAACAGCACCAAACCCAGACCCTGAAGCATCACAATCCACCAGGAACTCCTTGTCAAATGCAGGCAGTTGCAAAATAGGAGATGTGGACAACGCCTTCTTCAATGCGGACATGGCTGTTTCGGCCTCATTTGACCATAGAAAACCCTCCTTGGGCAGCAGCTTAGTCATTGGCTTGGCAATGATCCCAAAATCTTTGATGAATTTGCGATAATATCCCACGAGGCCGAGGAACACACGGAGGCCACAAGCCGACCGTGGGGTCGGCCAAGTCGTTACGGCTGCCACCTTGTCCGCATCCATGGCCACACCGTCCCTCGAGATGACATGGCCAAGGTAGGTGACGGACGTAGCTCCAAATGAACACTTTGAGCGCTTTGCAAATAGGAAGTTGGCGCGGAGCGCGGCGAGGACGGCACGAACATGTTGTGAATGCTCCACCCAAGTATTACTGTAGATTAAGATGTCGTGAAAGAACACAAGAACAAAGTGGCGAAGAAACGGCCGAAGCACCTCATTCATGAGACTTTGGAAGGTCGCTGGTGCGTTGGTCAAACTGAACAGCATCACCAAGAATGCAAAGTAACCATGGTGTGTACGGAACATCGTCTTCTCAATGTCGTCCGATGGACACGGACTTGATGATAGCCCGAACGGAGGTCCAGCTTGGTGAAGAAACGGGCACCTCGCAGCTCATACAGTAACTCATCCACCACCGGAATAGGAAACTTGTCCTTGACAGGCACTGAATTAATTGTCCGATAATCCACACAAAAACGCCAAGTGCCATCGGGCTTCTTCACAAGCAAAACAGGCGCTAAAAATGCTGAGGTGCTCGGGCGGATAATGCCCTGTTCCAACATCATCTGACACTGCTTCTCTAACTCATCCTTCTGAAGCTGTGGGTATCTGCAAGGCCGGACTGCCACCGGAGTTGTGCCAGGAAACAAGTGGATATGATGATCATAGGCGCGTGTCGGAGGCAGTCCCGACGGTTCATTAAACACGTTGCCAAATTCCAGTAGCAGGGGATCCATCAAATCAGCACCAACGCCACTGACGGCACGCACCGCGGGCTCCTGAATGTCATCCCGAGCAAATTCAATTCCTTTCCAAAACACCTGATGGTCACCACGCCAGAAAGACATACATAGATCATCAAAGTCCGACAAGATCGGGCCCAAAGTGCGGAGATATTCCACTCCCAAAATCACATCAAAGGAGCCCAATGGAATGGCGTAGTAGCTGATGAAGAAGGCTTCCATGCCGATGGTGATAGGAACGTCCTAGGCGCGGCCTTCACAGGCAATCTTGTCGCCGTTAGCCATGCCAACGCACAGACCCGTATGTACGAATGGGCATGCCCAGGTGACAAGCGATGGCACTGTTGACAAAGTTGTGGGTGGCGCCGGAGTCGAGAAGGGCGCGCAAGACCGTGCCCTTGTACTCGATGTGGAGTTGCATCGTATCCTCGGTCCAGATGCCCGTGAATGCATGGAGGGAGATGATCGGCGTGGCGTCATCTGTGTCCTAATCAGGGAACTCCATCCCTCCCTCGTCGTCGTAGTCTGCAACCTCTATGTAGAAGAGGCACGCAGTTATAGCAGAGGCCCTACTTGCGGCATTCTAGGAGCTCGGCCGGGGACAACCGATGGAATGGGCGCGGTGAGGCAGAGGCATCCTACGGCGGAGGAGACAACGCTGCTGGTGTAGATGTCAGGGCAGTGCTGTGCGAAGCCGCTGGGGCGGGAAAGGAAGGCCAGCCTGACGAGCGAGGTGGCTGGCTCGGTGTAGAATCCTCCAGTGCGAGGGAACGACACTCATAAGCCCGGACCAAGGACATGGCCACTTGCAGATCCCGGGGGTTCTGGAGCTCAACATCGATGCGAATCCGCTCTGGAAGGCCAGCCGTGACGAGCTGCACCTGTTGACGAAGCGCCAGACGATCAGCGTGGCACAGAAGAGCGAGGAAGCACTCCTGGTACTCAGCCACCATGGAGCGGAACTACAGCCGCGCCAACTCACCCAAGGGATTGCTCCGGAGAGGTGGACCAAAGCGTTGATTGCACGACTCCTTGAAATCCAACCACAACGGAGGCCCAAAGTCGCGTTCCAACATGAATTACCAAGTCTGGGCCATCCCCGTCATGTGATATGATGCCAGCCAGACTTTATCCTCCTCCAAGGCGCGTTGGCCGTGAAAAAACTGCTCGCAGCGACTGAGCCAGCCAAACGGATCTTCCTTGCTGTCAAAGGTGGGAAACTCCAGCTTGTGGAAGCAAGGAACGGTCGGCTCGGCGACCGATGGACCTAGGATAGGAAGGTGATTGACGGTGGAAGGCAGTGGCAGCGGCAGCAAGTGTGGCATAGGTGATGATGAGGGGGGAAACTGGATGTTCAAGATGGAGGCTTGCTGGGAACGCGTAGGTGGAGGCACATAACTTGTGGGAGCGACAGCGGAAGCGGCAGTGGTGAGAGTGGGCGGCGGCAGACTGCCGTCATTGGGCATGCCAAACGGGCGAGCAATCTGAAGAGAGGTAGAATCGGTGAGGCGGTTGTCCACCTCAGCGATGCGAAGATGTTGGGCGGTTAGCTATTTGGAGATGTCAGCCAATTGGCGCTGAATGGCGAGCAGGATGGAGTCGCCCCCATCTGGCTGGGTACTGGCGGAAGCGGCGGTGCTGTCCCCTTCAAAGGAATCGGCGCCTGGCATCACTGATACCTGATTGGTAGAGCGTGGCCTATTGTGCAGGAAGTAGCGATGAGAGACAGGAGTTCTCTGCTTGAAATAGGGGCGACGGGGAGGCGCTGTGCTGTCGCACGGCGTTAGCTGGGAGGCGAGAGGGAGAGAGGAGAGCTGGGCAACAATACCCTTTCGATATTATTGCTTGATTAATCCCCTAGTACAATTAGGTTTATATATCACCCAAATCATAACTGATTACTCCCTGGCCAAATAAAGACCTAAACCAACTCTATCTCTTTCTTCTCCTAATCAGATTCTAACTGGGCTAGTCCCCCTGAGGCGCCTGAGGCTCTCTGAACTGTCTCATCCCTCCTCGGATGTGATATCAAGGATTGTTGATCCCTTCCCAACTTCGGCTCAGATTCAAGAGTTCCAAGGCTTACGCTTGTGGCTTTTAGTTTAACTAGGGTGGAGACAAATTGCTCATACAAGACACATGTGGTAAGTTGCAGCGTTCCTGTCTCTGGCGACAGAGACCATCAGTCTCGCAAACTGAAAATGACCGATCCCAAACTTGTTTACTTTAGACAGCTCGTCAAGGACACAGCACTCTATTCCCGCCTCCACCGCGGCCGAAGAAATGGAGGAACAACCAGTTTGGGGGCAGAATTCCAACCGTAGCCTTTGCGCTCTTGCACTTGAGTGCTGAGAACCTCCTATTTTCTGGTGAGATACCCACCAATCTGGCCTACGGCATGCCGCTACTACAGCGACTCAACCTGGCCAAAGCTATCCCCTATTTTAATGTGTATTAAACAATCAATTCATCACGAATACAAATGATTTATTTCACAAATTTACAAAATCATAAATCTCTAGTTCAGAAACTTCACATCCCTCACCCAAATAAGTCTTCAACTCTAAACAGTTTATAAACTTCACAGGATGCTATAACAGCTGGCCCCAAAAAAAAGATATACTGCGGTGCAGTGCAGGTTATCAACCAAACCACTTCAATTCAAATTCACGCGCCAAGAGTCTCTAGTCGTCCTTCTTGGAAGTGTTGATGTAAGGCTGCACAACACAAACTCGCTTTGCGCTTCGTTTCTTTCCACAGGGTTCGTAGTTTGATCTGTCAGACAAGAGCAACGTATTAGCAGTAGCAAAAATTATTTAGCGTTGTTGATCATGACAGATGGAGGTGTGTGTCACCTGGTACAGCAGCAGCTCAAATCGGGGCCACTTGGTTTCTCATAGACATGATGCATTGCATTAAGAAATAGCAACAGCTGCGTCAGTCTTTTGCATAAAAGCTTCTGTTGAAGCAGAGCACATCAGCAGAGTAGCGCCCTACATCTTCTAGTCATGGAATACTACATAGTGGAATATGGACCTGAAAGAAATGTAGTTATCTCTATTAGCAAAAGTAATCATTCGCTTTGAATCAGTCTTTGGCAATAAACAGCAGGTTATCAGACTGCTCTGTAGATGGCAGAGGCAGACAGAGGTTGCAATGCTCTGCAAAGGCGGAATAGAAAGATGGCTAATCTACGGGTAGAAAAACAAGATCTACTCTCCCTAGTAAAGTAAAGTAGCAAACTCGAGTTTTAAGTTCGTATGATCCAATCTAGTAAACTCTCGTGCATAGATGACGTGGGATCATTTACATGTTTTGCAGACAGCAATAAAATGGCATGTACCAGCACCACCGCTGGTACTCACCGTGGCCACCAGTAGAGCCGTGTCTCAAGCTGCCGCTCAGCCCACAGGCCCACAACTACTTAAGTCGCCTTGTTTTTTCAGGCTCTACGGCCCGTCGGAGAAACAAAGGTCTCCGATGACGACCGACAAACCATTAGTGTCCCAAGTCTCCGGCGACCGACCGGCAGTCTCCTAGTCTCCGTAGACCGGCCCTCAGGCTCCCAATTACCACGGCCAGTATACAGTGACTCCTCCGTTTTTTAGGGCACTCACAGTCCAGACTCTATCCATAGAGTCTATACGTCGAAGACTCTATCACAAGAAACTATGCTTCATAATGCAAAGTTTGTAACAATAGTTTCTATGGATAAAAATTTTTATTATGCAACACAAAGAAAGCTGATCAGTTGTGGCATCTTACCATGTGATCCACCCTGCACCTCAACAGCTTGCAACAACCATATACGACATGATTAATCGGCAACTGAACAGAGGCATCCAGAAATACGGTGTTGTGATCAAACGGCAATTGAACTGACGCATACAGGATATATATCACCAGAAGCACAACACATACTTTAACACATACAAGATATATCAGCAAACGCATATAGGATATATATCACCAGAAGCACAACCCATACTGGCAAACACAATGCCTACAGTATACACTGAATGGCAAACAAACTCCACAGAACTTCGATGAAAGTTTAGATAGTAGCAATGAGTCATCCATTACAATATATAGCAATGGAAACTAAGATATGAATTGCAAACTGAATAGATAATACTAATATTTAGATAATATTAAGCCATCCATCATCATCCTGCATACAGAACTCCATGTCCATCATCCTCCAGCCACTCCAAGCAGAACTGTTAAAAAATAAGAATGGGTTAGTAAATTAACAAAATTGTACAGGTGGTTGATTTAACAAAATCTCAATGGTTCAGTAAAAAAACAAATATCAATGATTTTTGAACATGAAGGCTAATGTGTGTATATATATATATTTAAATGCATAACTCTACCTAATTAGTTCGATTCCCAAACTTTTGCCAAATGTGATCAATCAAATCAGATTGTAGTTGCCTGTGAGCTTCACGATCACGAATCTCGGCACTTCTCTGTATTACCTCCTCCATCACCGGATCATATCCATGAGCGATTGTAGACGCCTGAACAGTAGACGTGGTTCCTTCCTCGTTCAGGTCAAACGAATCATCCTCTATATCCTTCTCGTCCTCGATTATCATGTTGTGAAGTATTATACAAGCTAACATGATATTCTCAAGATCCCCTTGATCATATAGACGTGCCGGCCGACGCAAAATGCAAAAACGAGATTGTAAAATGCCAAATGCACATTCAACATCCTTTCTTTCCCCCTCTTGATGTTCTGAATACAGCTTGTGCTCAGCTGATTGTGGTGCGCGTATGGATTTGACAAAAACAGCCCAGTCTGGGTATATTCCATCTGCAAGATAATAACCTTTGGTATATTGCCTTCCATTCACAAAGTACTGCACCTGTGGAGCTTCTCCTCTTAATTCCTTGACGAACAAATCAGAATGACTCAGCACATTGATGTCATTGTTGGATCCCGCCACTCCAAAGAAAGCATGCCATATCCATCGGTCATGCGAAGCAACAGCCTCTAGAATGATGGTTGGTACACCATGATCACCACGAGTATATTGTCCCTTCCATGCATTGAGACATTTTTCCCAATGCCAATGCATACAGTCAATGCTCCCTAACATGCCAGGAAAACCACGACGCTCACCGATCTCCAACAGTCGTTCAACATCTTGTACTGTGGGGTGTCTCAAGTACTCTTCACCATATACTTCAATGATTCCCATTGGTCGCTTTTCTCCATCTAAGTCCAAATTCACCACTGCAGATAGGTTACTGTTAGCCTTTGTACTCTTTTCCTTTTCCTTCTTTAACCTAGCAATATATGCTGACCATTTCTGCTGACCACGTACTACCTTCCACATATGCAACAGATGGAATGCCTTACCACTATTCTGGCCAGCCCACATCTCTAATGCTTTGTCAGTCAACTGGTCATCACTCATCCCACTTTGCCATACTCTATCGGCATTTACCCAAACACCATGAAAATCAGTTAATGGTTTCCTAGAGCGATCCCAACGTATTTTCAGTTGGTTTCTGTTCCTCTTACGGCTAGTTTCTGTGTTCTTGTTGTATTCTGTAGTCACATCTTCCCAATACCGCTCTACCTTCTTGCCATTTCCATCGACTGGGTCCTTTGAATTACGCAACCAGGCACTGGCCAATCGTTTATCTTCTTCAACGGTCCAGTTCAAACGCTTGTCGGTTCTAGCATCGTCATCAACATTAATTGATTCATCTTCTTCTACACCTACATCTTTCACTGCATCATGAGATAGACCATCTTCTTCTTCTGCTGGAGAATGAGTTCTTGTAGCACCCAGGTCAATTGGAGACACTGAAGACCGATTCATTGCAGCACCAACAAAGTGGAAATTCTCTGGAAGATTGGTTCCATTAGGATGGTTAAGAAATGGGTTGGAATGCAGAAGATTTGAGAACCCTCCTTGTGGGTATAACCTGCAACCATATTGTTTGTTGTGTGGTAAGGTTGTCTGTTATTATCGTAACTTCAGAGAAAACTGAAAGCAACAATATATAGTGGCTCAATCGTAACCAAAAAGGAAGAGGTGATATTAGCAGTCACCTAATCTCTTCAAAATGAGAGGAACAGTATTGGCAAAAGGCATTCAAACTATTATCCATGAAATATATATATATATATACTAAATTACTAAAATCCACAGAATGCATGCCATAAAACACTTCAAGAGCAACACACCGACATGGCAAATTGAGAACAACATATAGGAAAAATAATTGCTATGAAATTGGCATGCCTAGCAACACCACGGCATGTCATTTATGCATATATACATTTTTCACATCTGTAACTAAAATCTAAAATCTATAACTACAATCTATAATCTATAACTACAAAGAAGCTGTGACCAAAATCTATAACACCACGGCATGCCATCCACGCAATTCATCTAGTTAACACAGAAAGCTGTGACTATATATAAAATCTGTAACTACAATGTGCATAGACAATCTGTGATCCATAGAAACGTATTTCTGTTGACATACCCTTCACTAGGAGAAGATGTTGGCCACCATCCACCAAAGGGGGAAGCACTGATTGGAGAACTGGTGACGGGAGCAGCAACACCTGCTGTTGCAGCGCTGCCAGCGGGAAGGCTCCGAGTTGCAGAAGCACCTGCGGCCGGAACACAGGTCCCAGGAGCACGGATGGCCGGAGGTCGGGTTCCACGGCCACCACTGCCCCGCCGGGAACTAGGCTTCGTCAATCGATTCATCCCTAATTCGAGATTTGTGTATGGATTTGGGTTAAAGCTTGTTGGGGAGGAGATCAGTTGGGGAGAAGATTTGGGGATGGATTGGGCGTACCTTGATTTGGAACTGGGTTCCTTTTGTACAGCGGCGACGAGCTGGAGAGCGCGGGGGACGAGCTGGAGAGCGCGCGCACGGGAGACCTTGCACGCAGGAATCGGCGGGCTCCGGCTCGCGCGCGGGAGATGGCGCGCGGGAGAAGCGGGAGGAATTTCGGCGGCGGCGGCATGGCGTACTGGATCCGTAGACTCGACCTTCCCCTCCCCCAATGCGGAGACTGGTGGAGTCTTCCAGCCTCGAACGAATCGAAGACTCGGCGTCTAAATAAGACGTCGTTTCTCCGTTTTTGCTCCTCTCTCCTCGTTAAATTACTTGCCACATCATCCAAATGCTTACATGGCAGTGCAATTAATAGGGATAGACTCCACGATGAAGTCTGCATTGTGAGTGCTCTTATGCACCTAGACGGAACAACCAGTTTGTCGGCAGAATCCCGGCAGTTGCCGTTGGGCTCACATGCTTCGTTGCTGACGACAACCAGTTTTCTGGTGAGATACCATTATGCCAACCAACATAGGCTACGGTAACAAACTATCTCAATGGTGGTAGCAATAGCAACGGCCAACGAGCCAGGCGGCAGCGAAAGGAAAAAAAAAAAGCGTAGTTGCTATGGCGGCAACGGAAGAGCGTAACTTGGGCAAACGGCTATAACCGCTCAACAAAACAAGGTCAGAGATTATAAGCCCAACTATTAATAACGACTACGAGTGATTCCAGGGAATTTCACTTATCTCACCCAACAACTCATCTTGAATACTTCACTGGATGCTATAGTCGCTGGGGGCCCAAATCGGGGGAAGAACACAGGACACATGATCCTACGCATTGATGTTACTATTACAGTAAAGGTTGAAGGGCCAAAAACAAAAAATTGCTGTACTGAGGTGCGGTGCAGGTTATCAACTAAACCACGCTCAATTCAATTCACGAGCCAAGCGTCTTTTGCTTCTTGGCAGTGTTGATGTAAGGCCGCAGCACAAACTCGCTCTGCGCTTCATCTTGTTCCACAGTACCTAGTTTGATCTGTCAGACAAGAGAAACATGTTAGCACCAGCAAAAATTATTATGCCGATGAAAGCCTTGGTAATGACTGGATGGAGATGTGTTTGTCACCTGGTACAGCCGCAGCTCAAATCGGGGGCCAACCTCCTTCAGGTCGATCGATTTGGGACCACCTGGTTTCTCGTAGACATGATGCCTTGCATTATAACATAGCAAGAGCTCTGTCAGTCTTGTGCATAAAACATTCTGATGAAGCACAGCACACCACTAAGTAGT
This sequence comes from Setaria italica, assembly GCF_000263155.2. NCBI lineage: Eukaryota > Viridiplantae > Streptophyta > Magnoliopsida > Poales > Poaceae > Setaria > Setaria italica. The sequence goes on along the minus strand of NC_028455.1, from coordinate 4,752,190 downwards.
ACTCTATATCAAACTAGTGAAATATGGACCTGAAAGAAATGTAGTCATCTCTATTAGCAAAAGTAATTATTCGCTTTGAATCTGGCTTTGGCACAGGAAAGAGGTGCTTCAGAATAGTAGCAGTCCTTTCACCAATCTGCCAAAAAAAGCAGGTTATCAAACTGTTAGATGGCAGGCAGGCACGGCATGCAATGCTAGACATAGAACAGAAAGACGTAAGTGCAGAAAAACAAGCCACTTTTCCTACATCCAATCTAGTACTCCCTCCATTCTTAAATATATGACATTTAGGACAAGTTATATAGTTCAGAAATGAACTAGCTATCTTCGCCTAAACATACATATACTTGAGAACAGAGGTAGTACCTAGCGTAGCAATGAACCAGGATCCAGAATGACTCAAGCTCACGAGTCAAATATGATATTTCTGCATGCGCTTCCAAGAAGGCAGAAAGTAACGATAAAATCACGCTAAGCATTTCGAGCTAAATCAAGAAACAAATGGAGGTGGAGGTGCTCAGTTTATTAGGTTTGAATGGAATAAGACTATCTTCACAATAGTAAGTACAGCACTACAGCTCAGGTTAACGAGAAAAACATCATCACAACCTCCAACTTCTACACAAATTATACATTGAATCTTGTCAAACCTTGAACTGAAAGAAACGGAACGGAGAAAACAAATCACATCCCCACCCAAAAAAGAAAGGAAAAGGGGAACGCGAAAGTGGAGGTTCTCAGCCTTGAGTTATGGATTTAAATGTCTTTCATGGAATAAATGTCTCAGGTTAACGAGAAAGACATCATTGCAACCTCCAACATTGTAACGAGAACGAATATCATGCAATCTCAGGTTAACAGACAAACATCATTGCAACCTTGTTTGGAGATTCACAAGCAATTGTGTTTGATTTAAAACTGAAACTAACATTGTAGTCACCAAAAAAGACCAAATAATAACAATAGGGAAACAGAGCAAACTATTGAGAGTGGAGGTCTCAGTCTTGAGTTATGAATGGATTCAAGTGTCTTTCATGGAAAGAACATGGCTCAGGTTAACGAGAAAGACATCATTGAAACCTCCAACACTATACATACGCATGCACATGCCAGGATGCAAGGCCCATATTGAACAAAAAGGAGGTTACAAAAATGTTCTGCATGCTGTATATTTGAATAATATCGATGCTGCTCAGTTATAGTTTTGAATGGATAGATGCTATCCTCATAGTATGTCTCAGGTTAACGAGAAGTCCATCATTGCAGCCACACAAAGTAGTAAGGAAACCAAAAACTGTAGCGCTCAACATTATTTGAGCAGCAACATATTGGACTGAAACTATTGTTAAATTAACCAATGTGCAACAAAGCCAAATGAAACAAAGCAGCAAACTTGCTTGGGAACAGCAGCAAAACATGTCCAAGGGAAAAACGAAATAGCAGTAGACTATGGAACTGGAGGAGCTCAGCATCTTATTATTCAAATGAATATCATCAACTACAACAACAACATCATCATACTAGCACTGAACACTTAACAAGAAGCTGTCAATGCTAGCACAATTGAGTACTGAGTGTGTGTGTGTGTGTGCGCGCGTGCATGAGAGCGATATATCCCCAGAGAGAGAGAGAGAGAGGACGGGGGGGGCAGGGGGGGGGGGGCAGGGGGGGGGGATGAAAAAGTTCTCAGGTTGGAAAGTATCATCATGGCAGCCTCCAGTTCCTGTATGGATGCCCCGTAATGGACATGGATCCATGCCAATAAGAATAAATAAGATGCAACAGAAAACACCGTCGTAGCCCCCCACTTAAGCATTTTCATCCTACTTCCTAGCTATTTAAGTCGCTTACCTTGCTCTGAAATGCTGGTTTAACTTTTCAAGCACACATAGTGAAGAGCTCACCATGATAAAGGCAAAATAATAACTGTTAACATGAAACAATGTATATACCTTGGTTGAGAAGTTGTCCAGTACTAAATGGGGGTAAGCTTCTGACATTTTACCCATTGCCTTCCTGTCCTTAATGTCATGCCGAGTCACCTGCACACAAAAACAAAGCTTCAGGATACAACCAAGTGTGTCACTCATTTGTGCACCTTGCACTAGCCACTAGCACCACCACACCAGCTCAACATACAACTCTAAAAAGGATAAGCACACTTACCACATTGAGTAATCCAAAGTAAGCAGTTGGACCATGTGGTAGATGAGAGACGATCAACCCATCAGGTTTACCACGATGCTCATGGACCAAAATAAGATCAGTAATATCATGTGATCGGCAAGACTCAACAATTTCTGATATAACCTGCCAAAAGAATGAACAGCACACTAAGAAGCAAAGAACAATAACTAAGACAACAAAAACTAGACAGTACTATACAGTACAACGAATGAATTCTGCACGCAATATGTTCAATTGTTCACTAGTAACCACTACTAAACACCATGGACAACAAGAATATCTTCTTGCAAAGAATGCATGACAAGCACATGGATGAACAAAAGAAAGATATCATGGCAAATTGGTAGCTGATGCCACACTACTATACCTGACCACCACGGTTTATTCTTTGTGAGTTGGGAAAGACAACCTTCAGCTCCTAAAAATAGAACCAAAAAGGTCGATTAATTGAATGCAATGCACAGTTTTCAAGTCCCAGAGAGTATCTGTATCCAGTAACACAAAACATACCTTGACAAACTGAATCAGGGGCGAGCTGGGATTGCGAGACGTGGTTAACATTATCTTCGGCTCCCGGATGTTGGCAGTAGCGTACTCATTATCAACGATGCTCTTCGGAACTGCAGCACCCAATCACCAACCACAAACAACAGAGGAACAGCATCATTAGCTAGCTAGACACAAAAGACTACAAATCTCCCTACAAGCAAACGAACTGGAACACTGCATTCCACTCGCTCGAGTGGGAATGGCATGGAAGGGATGGGGGATACGGGAACAACAACGCACCTTGACGCTCCTGGTCCTCGAGGTCGATCTGCCTCCGCAGCTCGTGCTCCTCGTTGCGGAGCTCGGTGGGGATGGGCTTGCCTTCCTCGAGCGCCTGTCGGATGCGGCGCTTCTTCTCGAACTGCACACGGTCGGCGCCCTCGAGGCTCTTGGTGTACAGGTACTCCCGCCGCGTCCGCTGGGTCCGCCGTATCATCCTCGCTCTCCTCCTCTCCTCTCTCGCGCAAACGGTGCCGGCAAAACCCTAGGCGTGTGATCTGGCCGGCGGCGATAAACCCTAGCGGCTCAGCTTCGAGCTTCTCCGGCGGCGGCGGCGGGGTTGGGGATGCAGTTGGGGCTCCTCGATTTAATAGCAGCGCAGGTGGGCCGAGATGGGCTTGCACAGCTGGGCCATTTGTCTTTTCGTGCGTGTGATTTGCGATTTGGATATGGGCTGAGTGTACCCGGGAAACCTGTATGGCTTCCATTGGTTGAGATTCGTGCCCGTAATATCATCCGTTGGATGTATCTCCACACCTTCTTAACCCTAACTTCCTCCAGTGCACACCTCCGCCCCATGCCTGGCCACCACCGCCGGCTCGGCACCTGCGCACGCCCGCACTACCCCGACTCCCCATCGGCCCCGTGCGCTACCGTGCCACCGTCGTCGAGCGTAAGCTACTATTGCTGCCCGGGCACCGCCGCTCCCACACGCCATGTGCAGCATGGGCTCCAAGCGCCATTTGTCGCCTGAGCTCCACGCGCCTAGTGCCTCAGCGCTGGCGCTGCTCGTGCCGTCCCACCGCCATGCTCCGCCCGCAGGCCCGCCGACGTGCTTCACCGGCGTGCGGTCCGATGGTGTTGCTGGCTTGCGCCGCTGTCGCCGGAGATGAGGAGGAAGAAGCAAAACATAAAAATTCGAAAATGTTGATCATTGATTTGGAAAATGTTGAAACTGTTCTTTTGGGATGTTGAAATAGAAGGTGAAAAATGTTGAATGTAGTATATATTTTTACAAAATGTTGATAAGTATTTTAGAAAATGTTGAATCTACCATTTGAAAATGTTGATCTAGTTTTCAAAAAATGTTGAATCTATACTATAAAATATTTAGACTTTTAGTTGGACCTAATGGGTTTTAAAGTTAGGAAGCTTAACCAGCTTCCACAAGTTACATAGGAGCTTCCGAGTGTACCCACCAATGCTAAAAATTGAGTAACCTGAATGCGAACTCGAGCAATCCGCTAAATGGGTTTTACTAAATGCGTGTTGCTCGAGTTTGCATTCACGTTGAAGTTACAATTTTCTTTTTATAACTTCTCTATACAAAATTGGTTGTTGTTCTTATCGTACATATTCTGAGCATGTATTATATTGGTAATATAAACAACACTTTATTCACCCGAGAAAGAATCTATCCTCCTGTCTATAGGGTTTGGAATCGCGATGCATAAAAAGTGGCTGTCATATTAAAGAGTATTTTGAGCCTCAGACTATAAAGAGTGATCCGAGCTCGCTTTTCTTATCCGTATTGTGAAGAATGATCCTACAAACCATTCATCGACCATTTTAGTACGAAGGAATAGACCAAGTACTAACTTTTATTAGTTAGTATATATAGGCATAATTAAGCTCCAAACAAATCATTTTCACATCATAGAATGCTATCTATGTGGGTTTCCTTCGAACCAATTTTTCTGCACTCCTAAATTATAGATTATTTATTTTTTCTAAGTTCAGATATATAATATGTATAGGTGCATAACAAAATCAATAAACTTTAAAATATCGAAATGACGCATAATTTGGGACGGAGGTCACGTGTCAAACACCAGAGGCACCATGCCCATTGAGATAGTGGTGGGATCCCAAACCACGGCAGCCTTAGCTTCTAAAAGCTATATAAACTTTATTGAATCTTTTAACAATATTTTCTTTATTCGGATAAAATGCTCAATTACAGAGCTTGTTTGTTTTAGCTTAATAATTGCGAATTGTTGTTTGTATATTCTGTTACAATCCGCTAGTTGAAACAAACAAGTTCCATACTGCAATAATCCACTATTTTCATCTAGATTTAATAGCTCAAGGTAGAAGCTATAAAAAAAAAGAAGAACCTAGTCGTGCATCAGGTGATTTGCTATTGGTTGGAAACGAGACAGCAAAATGAAATGATGATGCATATGCAATTGAAGGCAGCACAGTGAAGCAAATGCCTGTTCCTACCTGTACCTGCACATTGGGCAGCCATCTGCGCACGCCATAAAACCACCACGTCACGGATTCGCCCAGCTCAGCCGCATTGACATCTATACCCTCCCCTTCGCACACTCACCATCACCCAGACTGCTGCCACCAACCGAGGTTACAACCGTCATTTGCAGGCCAGTTCATCCAGGGAGCACGATCCCATTTCTAAACGCATTTCTCGTGCAACCTTTTTATGCCCCGGACTGCAGCGAAACAGGAGAGGGCGGCCGAAATCTCCCATCTTTTCGCTCATTTCTTGGGGATTTCGTTTCCCCTCGTTCCCCTCGATCAGCGGCCGCCGAATTACTCTTGGCTTTCTCCCATTTGATTCCGTGGGAAGCCAAAGAAAGCATTTTTAGGGTCGGATTCGTGGCCGAGTTCTTGATTTGCTCGGTCGGTTCCTTGGAGAGGAGGAGGGATCCTTGGATCAGGGAGCAAGCAAGGAGGCAGCCATGAGCGGCGGGAGCGGGAGTTTCCTCGAGATCCAGCCCTCCGAGCTCGCATTCCCCTGTAAGTCCTCCTAGATCTCGCCTCCAGATCGAGTCGTCTGGATCATGTCGGGAAGTTGCTGCGACTGTTTGTTTCTTATGGATCTTGTTGAAAGCTGGGATCCTGGGGACGGAAACGAGCTCCATGATGCTTCGTGGATGGGCTTTTGGTTCTGATCGGCTTGATTGGTCGAGTGGCCTTCGGGCTTAGAATTGTGAAGAAGAGGAGAGTGTCTTCTTTCAAGTAGGCTCCTCATGCGGTTGGGGGTTATTAGTGTACCGATCTGTTCCTCTACTGGGGTTTGAGTGGGTTAGATTTTGTTCGTTTCCTGAATCACGCTTCCAATGCGCATTGTGTATGTGAGCCATCGTTTTGGGCCTTTTGGCTCCGGGGAGCTTGGGATCTTGCAAAAAGGCTTGCTTTGTAACCGTATCGGCGTGTTCTGTTTGTTTTCATGCAGTCGCGTCAAATGAAATTTGCCTGCATATCTTGGCACTGCTTTCAGTGCTTTGGATTGAACAATCTGGTGGTTGTTCGTTTCGGTAAAGAAAATGTGTGTGTTCTTGCTTATGAGCTTGAACTGCGTCACAATGTGTTAATTTAGCACTTGCTGGAGCTGTGGTTTTGTCTGTTCAGTCTGTTCATCTTAGGTCTTTCTATTGAATATTTTGCTGATTACACTGCTAGTATTTATTCTTCTTGATGTGTCTTTCTATTGAATTTTTGCTGATTAAACTGGTAGTATGTATTCCACTCTTGATGTGCCTGAACTTTCCTGTACATGCAGTTGAAATAATGAAGCAGAGCTCATGCTCCATGCAACTCACCAATAAGACTGACCATTATGTAGCATTCAAGGTAATTTATTGTCAAATGTCACTGTTTGATCGCTCATATAGGTTGCCCTATTAGAATGTAAAACTTACTTCTCATCTATGACTTGCAGGTCAAAACAACCAACCCAAAGCAGTACTGTGTGCGCCCTAATATCGGTGTTGTATCACCAGGGTCGACTTGTGATGTTACAGGTAGCTCCCAATCCATAGCATCATGAAACAATAGCCTCGTACTAGGAGGTCCGCTTACCTTAACTCAAATTTATACTTGTATGTGTGTACTTAACATTTTGTTCATTGTTACTTGTTAGTGACAATGCAAGCGCAGAAGGAGCCTCCTCCAGACATGCAGTGCAAGGATAAGTTCCTAGTTCAAAGTGTTGCAGCTGAGAATGGAGTAACAGCACAAGACATTAATGCGGCAATGGTAAGCACTCTAGCACTCTTGGTTGGTTTTATTTCCACCAGGTTGCTGCATGCATACATTTCTTGCTCGTGTTGTCTTATGTCTATGTGCTTTCATGACAACAGTTCAATAAGGAGCCAGGGAAAGTTGTCGATGAATTCAAGCTGCGTGTGGTCTATGTGCCAACAACTACGCCCAGTCCAATCCCTGAAGACTCTGAACTAGGGAGTTCTGCTCATTCATTTGCACACGAAAATGGAATCAATCATTCCGCGATGTCACAATCTGTAAGACACTGATCTATCTCAATTTTTTGTTTAATCCAGATTTTTTGTCAGCCTTTTGAGGGTTTTCATTTGATGGTTTAGTGAATTGCTATTTCTAATCAGTTTGCAAATTTTAGGTATCTAGATCACCCGCTGACACAACCAAGGAGAAGTCCTCTGAGGTAGCTTTTCCCTGACCTTTATGGTTGCCTCTTTATTTGACAATCAGTGTTTTAAAGGCGTCGCCTAGGTGTCCAGGCGGACCCAGCTCGCCTTGGGAAACCGGTCCGCCTTTTCGCCTAGGCGATAAGGCGTGCAAAGATTTCCAAGGTTGCCTTGTCGCCTTTAAAACAGTGTTGACAATCACTGCTATTAAATTAAAAAGCTTGCAACTTGCAAGATCATCTGGTTAATTGCACATCAATAGTATTTACGTTATATGATATGCTCTTCTTAGTCTTGCCCTGACTAACCAGTAACCAGTTAATACATACAATTCATGATTTAATTAGAAAGAAAGATTGGAGATGAAGTCATCTACAGAACTGATCTACACATCCATGATGAATCTCTGTAGTTGATGATCCTTTGAAATTTGGAGGCATATATTGTCTTGCAAATTGCAAATGATTATGAATTATGCCTGATGAACATCAATATCACTGATACTATAAGAAACCTATTTGTTTCATTAGGTGGCCATGGCCACTAGATCTTGTTCTGATGTTTAGATCTAGGACCATAAACACTACCTGCACCGCTGCTCGTGCGATTTGGTCTTAAATAATGCAGTATTAGATGAAATTTATATCACATTTTCTAACCAAAACGAATTTATGGTTTTCTGAGATTTTCTTGTATCCAATTTGAATAGTTGAAAATAATAAGCATCATTATCACTGAACTCTGTACTTTTAGGAAGTCAGGAACTAAATAGCTCTAGTCTAACGGTAGGTAGGCTATGCAATGCATCCTATGCTAGTTTTCAAAACCCGACACCTTCATGATTCCTTATTCACATGAACCATCTTGCTGTGTATGATCGTTGCTCTTTGACATGATTTGCTTCATCTTATTAGTAACAAGTCGGAAGATGTAACGTGTCTGATCTCAACAGTCTTTGCTTCTTCATGTCTAGTCTCTTGATTCCTGACAGCAGAAGCGAAAATACAGTACCTAATTTGTCTGTTAGTTTGTTTCTAAGTTGTAACATACTTTGTGAAAATTTGTGGTTTGACGAATTCACTCTGGTTCGTGATTGCTAGGCAACTTCTGTGATCTCCAAGTTAACTGAGGAGAAGATGTCTGCTATTCAGCAAAACCAGAAGTTACGGCAAGAGCTGGTAAGTTCTCCAGACATGTGTGGTCCTGAATTAGTATTGCAGTTTGTGACAATTTTTTAAGCTTGTCATTATTGTGTTTCCACTTACATGACGAAGATTACTTGAGGTGGCATTGTCCATTGCAGCTACCATCGCATAGTTTTCATTTGCTTCTCTAATCATCAATGTCATACAAGAAAAAACATCGAAAACTATTGAAGTGAAATCTTTCTTGTTCCTAAAAACTGAACATTGCCAATATCACCAGTTTTTTGTGCAAGCTGAGCTGAATGCTCCTGTTAGATATTTACTCAATTTTGATTCAAGAAACTAAGATCTGCACTCTTAGAACTCTGGGACTTACTATTGCCCATTTGCGTTTGAGGGGGAATTTTATAATTTTATCAAGCAGATCCAGTGAGTTATAGTGGTCTGTGTTGAGCCGTGTGTGATCTGTTATTCTGGTCGGTTAATTATTTTGTGCTTTAATAACATGCGATGACTATAAAAATTTGGAAGGCCCTGCTATGGAGGGAATATATCTCTGATCCAATATTCATGCAACTACACATCTACTGTTATCTGAATGAATGACTTGTTTCGCATTCGTAGAAAATACTACACTGATAACAAGAAATTCCCTGCCATAAAGACAAGAAATATAACTAACCATATTTTGTGTGGTAACTTAATCATCTGGTCTTCTCATACTCGTAAAATTCTGTTTCTGAATCAGGAGCTTCTACGGAAAGAGAGCAGCAAGAACAGCGGCGGTTTCTCCATCACCTTCTTGCTCGTCGTGGGCCTGCTGGGCATCGTCGTCGGCTACATCCTCAAGAGGACATAGTAGGGTGCAGCAGTCTCCAGCAGTAAGCAGAGCTATACTCCCATGAGAGAATACCTACACGCGGTATATGCATACCGCCCCTTGTGTTTTCGCTCCTAAACGGAGCGCCTGTTCTAACGTGTAACAACAGCAGCCCCCCTCCTAGAAGCTTTGATTTGTGTACATTATGGTGGTTCATACTTTCTCTGAGATTTTTTTTTTGGATTTGGTAGACTTGCTTTTAAGCCTAACTGCTGCGACTCTTGTCACGTTTACCATAACCTTTATTCTTTCTGATGATCTCACATTTTACTGGGGTGTTTCCTACCCATTGACAATTGTCAACCTGTTGCCAGTCTGATGAATTTGACAAATGTTTGCATGTTCTAGTTTCAAGCGCAGCAAATTCACACAAGGATGCATCTGACCCACAAAGTAAAATCACTGAGCATGCAAAAAGGCATCTAGTAAAACAGTTTCGAATTTGATCACAACATCATACATGTTTTGGTGTTTAATTGCCACTAAGCAATCAACAAGGTTAGCACACCTGAAGGTACACGTCGTACATCTTCAGGTTGGGACCACCGTGCACGTCACCTGGGACTCGTGACGCATCATGAAGAGCACCGCGGCGGCCACGGCAGCGCCGGCGAGAAACCCTAGCAGCAGCCACCCGAGCCTCGCCGCCGTGCGCCTCACCGGCGAGGAAGCCACCGCATCGTCGCGGCCGGCAGCCGTGGTCACCTCCCAGTCGACGTCGCCGTCGTCGTCCACCGCTTTCTCCACCACCGTCAGCGGCCCGTCGTCCTCGCCGCCGTGCCGCCGCGCCTTCTCCCCAGCCGCCGCCGCCGCATTGCCGCTGGTGCCCGCCTCCGTCACGCCGGAGACGCTCTGCACGCTGTCCTGCTGCGCCGCCTGGCCGCCGCTCCCGGACGCGTCGCCGCTGGCCTCCTCCTCCATCCTTCACGCATGTAGAGAACAGAAACAAAAGGCTTCGTTGTTCGCTGCTACGTCCCGTGACCTGCGATGTGCTGTTGATATACGCTTGGGCCCGTACGGAACGCGCCGGTTCGGTGGCTGGTTCCGCGCCGTCGGATCGAGCCGGTCCCTGGAGAGACGCGACGTGGCCCGTCGGATCGCCAACCGCTCGCCGAGATGCGTAGGAGCATCCACGAAGTTACCATATGAGAATTGTTCCTAAAATAGTACGGTAAGCGATGGCACCTGAAAACTTTTGTGTGAAATTTACATGAAATTTGTGCTGTTTTCTGCGAAACTTGGAGAAAGGGCCGGGGGTGAACGTGAGTTCCTCTGCTTTTCTATGTTATTGGAACTCCTGCTCGACTGATGAACCTTCTTAGTTTTTATATCTGCGTGAGGTTACAAATAATTAACCCCCGCGGTAGAAAATTTTTGTGACTTGTCAAGCTTGCAATTTCGCTACACCTATCTTGGGCAACCAAGCTTAAGCAGTAGTGGCAAGTATTTTGTTTAGTTGCAACGGGCGTGTTGATTGAACTTTTTCTCTCAAGTAGGGCCTATATATGGTAACCTCGTATTTTTCGCCAAATATTTTTACAGTTGCGGTAGGTATTATTCACTGTAAAACCATAAAACTTTGTTTCTTCTGCGTTTGTGTTTCTTGTTTTGCTGGACTGATGAACTTTCTCAGTTTTTCTATCTACGACATTGCAAATAAAGGAGTCACTAGGTATTGTTGGGTATGTCTTCTTAGTTAAGCTATGAAAAAATAGGGGGGAAAAATCCGATGCTCTACTATGTTAGCTCCTAAAGCTCTCTCAGAGCTAGGAGCCACCATCTGATCCAAGAGTCAAATTAACTTAAGTCCTCTACCTAAGTTAGGTTTAGTTTACCCGTTTCAATTTATTAGGCAGTGCCGAGATAGTTCGACACTAAGAGAGAGTTTTTTGACACTAGGCATTGAAAATTTAGGCACAAGAAAACTTGTCATCGCAATAGCATTTCAAATTTTGTAGGCCAATCAACGAAAAACCACACATCCTTCATTTTTTTTCACCCTCTCTTTTGCATGATTTTAAACAATGCAGTGGAGGTTTTTTTTCTTTCTTTCTTTCCACCGCGACACACTCACCAGTCACCCCCTCCCTCCCCCCTTGCAAAATGCAGCAACACTGAGCCACTGACACCCAGTCCCCACCACCTTGCGGTTTTACAATCACCCCCCCCCCCCCATCCTAAGAAAAAAATTATTACTTTATACTATACGCCGTACGCGTAGCGCCACTCGCTGGCTGCTGCGTACTTTGTACTTAATAGATACACACGTGCATGTAGGTATACATGGCCGAATGACACGACCACCTCTTAGCGCAACACACGTCGGAGCAATCGGCGCCGTTGGATCGGCGGCCGACGGACGGCCCGGATATATGTGGGCCCCGTCGCGTCCCCGTCGATCAGTGGAGCATGGGCTCGTCGGCGTTGATGCTGCCGTCGGCGCCGGGGCGGCCGGCCTTGTACTTGTACCACCTGGCGGCGACGAGGTAGACGAGCAGGTTGACGAGGCAGATGACGGCGAGCAGCCAGTAGAAGTTGTCGAGCCTGCCCTTGTTGAGGTCGTCGGCGATCCAGGCGTGGCGGTCGCCGGTCACCTTGTGCACGCAGGTGACGAGCGCCGAGCTGACGAAGAACCCCAGCGAGAGGGTGCTGAGGAAGAGGCCCGTGCTCATGGTCTTCATCCCCTTGGGGCACTCGCGGAGGAAGAAGTCGAGCTGGCCGATGTAGGTGAAGGCCTCGCCGGCGCCGACGAGGAAGAACTGCGGGATGAGCCAGAACACGGACATGGGCACGACGCCGCCGGCGGGGACCGCGGCGTCGCGGGCCACGCGGAGGCGGCGGATCTCGGTGGCCGCGGCGCCGGCCATGGCGATGACGGAGAGCACGAGCCCCACGCCGATGCGCTGCAGCGGGGTGAGCCCGTGCGGGTTGCCGTTGAGGCGGCGCGCCACGGGCACCACGATGCGGTCGTAGATGGGGACGGTGAGGAGGATGGAGCCGACGAAGAAGACGGTGAGGGAGCCCGCCGGGATCTGGAAGGACGGGCCGATGCGGCGGTCCATGGTGGTCGCCTGGGACACCGAGAAGGTGGTCATCTGCGCGTACACCGTCCAGAACATGATGGTCGTCGCCCAGATGGGGAGCATCCGCACCACCGTCTTCACCTCCTCCACGTCCGTCCGCGTCGCCAGGCGCCACTTGCTCGGCTCCGCCGCCGGGTCCTCGTTGATCGCCGCGTGGTCAAGGAACCTGCAGCGACAACAGCGCGGGAAACAAAACACTGTCAGATTTGAAAAAGTTTACATGCAGGAAGAATCAGTCTAATAATTTCCAATTTTATCATTTTAATTAGCACAGAATTATAATTAAGCTAATGAACTTTGAAAGGCATCTTGATTAGTTCTTGGTAAAAATTCAGAGTAAGAAATACAATAAAGTTATCAGATTTTTTCCCCCAACAAAGCAGTAAGAGAATAAGTTGCTTAAAGTTATTTCTTCAAATGTTTCCTGAAATTAGTTATTCAAGTTGCTGTCAGCGCGCGGATCGCTTTAGCGGAAACAGAGAGCATGCAAAGTTTTTTTCAACTTTCATAAGCAACCAAAGAGACCGTGCACAAGCTAAAGCAGTGGTCACAGGCGCAAGATTCTGCACGAGATGGAGACACGAACCCAATCAAGCACCTAAACAATTCGGCTAAGCAGGTGGCCGGCCTACGATGCGTCAAGCAAGGGCATCTACGTACAATTTCTTAAACAAAAAAAAAGAGAGACGCAATCGCCATCTCAATAATCAGTCCGAGAATCATCATCGACACCTAATAAGTCTTTCAGGGTTTTATCTTTTAAACAGGTGATCTATATCAGGCTGTCTGTCAGGGTCATGCCATGAAACACGCTGGGATTAAACAAGGTAAGCAAGTTCAGGGCGTCAGGGGTGGCAATATTCTTCCCCAATCCCACATGCTCAACTGCTGAGACCCAATCAGAACCTGGAAAGAAACACCTGTTCACGCAAATGCAAATATGCAATGATACTGCAGCAGGTGAAGTCATCCCCAGATAGAGCTGAGACAACGGCTAGCATATCATCGGCGACAACCTCTGAAGAGACTAAACAACAATTTGAGGTCAGGCTCAGCGATGCGATGCGATACCTTGTCGATAAGATAACTAAAGAGGGTTAATGGCCATCAAAAGTGACAAATAAGGCTGGGTAAAATAGGGAGGATTGATGGCCTCCACGAGATCCCCCGGCCATCACCCTCACCGGCGATCAGGCAAATGGCATGGCAACGAAGAGGCCACGGATGGGATGGCGACCACACGGCAAGATCACATGCCTGCAGGCTGCTTTATCTTTGCGTTTGGTCCATGAGATAGATGATCCCTCCAGTGATCTCCACAGCTTTTCCAGCTCCAAGGACAGGACAACAATCATGCAAGAGCTTCCCTATGGCTTTTGACGGCCTTTCGGCGTGCACACGTCTCAGTCGTGTTCAGAAACAGTGAGCGTATAATTGAGGGAATATAGTTTTCTTTTGGGGATTCAATTTAGCTTTCTAGTGTCATGGACCACTCTGGAGTTCATATGAAGGAATATGATTTTGGTGCACAAGTGTATTTGTCAGTGGTCACTCACTGGTGTTTACCAAATATTTTCTTTTTATTAGTCTTGGGTAAGTGCTGTGAAGTTGTTGAAAGTAATTTTATCTAGAACATTATGCTGTGTATGTAATATCACCCAAGCTGCCTAAATCCCAATTTGATTTCGATATGAACAACTTGCTCGACTGCGCTACTTCCGGCTGGCTGCAGTTGCAGCAGCCAGCAAGCAAGCCGCTCGGCTGTTTTGATTTGCAGCGCAAGCAGGACAATGGAACAGCACCGGCATGCAGCAGCAGCTACAGTAGCCTGAACGCTGGCGGCTGCAGCAGCTGCAGCTGTCCGAACGCTTCGAAAATCTGTCCCATTTTCTTGATGTGATTTTACGACAAAAGTCTCAAGACTTCTAGTAGGCTATCTGGCTATGTATGTAGGAAAATGGACAGACCTTAAGGTTCATTCAACTAGACCTTGACTTCCAGGTGAAAAACAAAGGTGACAGCGCTGAGACTGGAATTTTCTACAGTAAGTAGGTTACCTTTTGCTGTAACTTGGTCATCCCCTACTCATGTCATGATCAAATCACCAACAAGAAACCTCGTTTTTCTACGGAAACGACAATATAGGGGTACAATGGAAACCAGATGGGTAAAGGTTGAAGCTTCTTCAGAACTAATGCCAATACATGCCGGAGGGGAGATGACACCTGTAGACTAAAAGGCCTGAATGCAGATTCTCACCCCACTTCAAGATCCCATTCTGCTACAAACACAATCCTATCCACATCCCATTGGAGGTTTGATGTTGCAGCCCTATTGTTAGCTTAATATTCAACTGCAAGAATGCACACTTTGTACCAGCACATTTTTAATGCATCTTTATCTGGGAAAGTCTGAATTCCAAAAACTGAGAGATCAGTGGTGCAGCAAGTCTAGTCTTCAGAAAGTGGCAGGTAGGTGAGGGACAGCTTTCTCACAAGAGTCTCAAAGCTCACAGCGAGGCCAAAGCTGAGACTGCTACTAGACAACACGCAAGATGAAACTCCTTTGGCCTCGCCTGCCGACCTCACCCCTGTTTCTCCACATCCTCCCGTTCTGTACTACTAGGACTATATTGTATTCTGCATCTCTGAATTTCAGCAGGTGTTCTATCTAGATATTTATTATCTGTATATATATAAATGCTGCTCTGTATTTTTGTGCAGATATGCTGCTCTGAATCCTTGTGCAGTGTTTATCAGGTAGTGCTGGATGCGGTTGGAAGACTTGCAGTGCAGAGCACCGGGCAGAGGAGGACACCAAGGATGGCCGGGGGACAGGGGCAAGGGAGCACAGTCCGTGACCCCCCACCTCCCAGGCATTAGAATAGGGCAATTATTGGATTGGATGCTGCCAAAACTCGCCATTTGTTGCCTCTCCGGTTCTTATCCTCTTTCTCTAAAGATCATACGTTACACGGAGACATAACATAACATAAGATGTTCGCTAAGACTATGCTAAAGAGTAAGCGGGGTGCTATGCATATACGGACGCAAGACGTGTACGGCGGATGGGTGACAGGGCAAGAGGAGGTTAGTTCCAATGGCGGTTGACCTCTCGAGACGATAAAAGACCATTTGTCAGTGACTCATCGCCGAAGGGTTTTGGCCGACTCGGGAAGGACGGTTGTAAATGCTCGGAAGAGAAGGCGGCCAGAACGAACAAGCCGTCCCCCCTAGGGCCCCTACAAGATGTGTGGACTTTAGCAGGGACAATTGCCAGCTCTAGTGACCTATACTATGAATTTGTCTTGAATTCATCCGTGGTACACCATGTGAGTATGCAAGTTGGGAGAAAAACGATGGAGGGGACAAACAGTGCATTCGATTGCACAATCCATCCATCCATGCATCTACTACTTGCATTAGGTTTGGACTATTGGAGGAACCCTAGCTGGCAAATTCTCTTCTTGTCTGGCTGTCTCTCTCTGACCCTGGTTAAAACTTAAAACTGAGGTCAACAACCATGGTCAGGCGACTAACCCTATCTGGCTTGAGTCCATCCTAGTTTGACTCATTGACTGATGCCCTCACTTAAAACATTGGTCACTAGTACTAATCCACTAGTATTAGCATAGAGATTAACGCATTTATAGTAACTAATAAGAAAGGTAAGTATTAAGCAAGCAATCAAGCAAAGCATGCTCATGTGATGGAAAGGGAACAGTGAAAAATGTTTGTTTGGTAAGCAGTAGTAATGAGGTGGTAGGCAAAGCCAGGTCAGCTTACCGGAACTGGTCGGTGTGGGGGAGTTTCTCCTTGCGCTTGCTCTTCTTGGTGGACCCCTCCTCGGCGGCGGCGACCTTGCCGACGTCGATGTCGTAGAGCATGTCGGGGTCGGCGGGGAGCTCGAGGTGGCGCTTGCGCCAGGCGGCGACGACGACGGCGGCGATTTGCGTGAGCGGGCTCCCCGCCAGCTTCTTGAACCGGTACCTCCTCGTCCCGGCGAGGAAGATGACGAGCCCGGCGGCGATGGAGGCGGCGCAGGCGCCGTAGCCCCAGGGCCTGCCGAGGTTGTCCTGGACGTAGACGAGGACGGTGACGGCGAGCAGCGAGCCGAGCGAGATGAAGAAGAAGAACCAGTTGAAGAAGCGCATCATCTGGTTCTTCTCGCCGCGGTCCGTCTCGTCGAACTGGTCGGAGCCGAAGCCGGAGACGCTGGACTTGAGACCCCCCGTGCCTAGCGCCGTCAGGTAGAGGGCTATGTAGAGGACGCCCAGCTGCGGCCCCGTCGCGCGCGAGCACGACGCGTCGTTGGACGGGCACGTCGCCGGGCGGAGCCCCGGCGCCGCCGTCGAGATCGTCAGGATCGTCACCCCCTGTGAAACCAAGAATCACTGTCAGAAAAAAAAAACAAATCTTGAGGGCATCGACTGACTGCCAAAATTAAATTTTTACCCCGGTAATTAGTAAACCTGTATTTGTATTGCGCTGTGATATAATCTTATCTTATCTGGATTATACTAGCACTAATTGATCATGCGTGTGCAGATAGAAATTGTTTGGAACTGTCCCAGGGGGAGAGCTGAGTGAGGGAGATGACGACCATGATGATGATTGCAATTGAATAGTCTTCTTCTGGTGCCCGTTCTTGTCATCACAAGAATAAGAGCATATTCTCGATCGAAAGCTCCAATTTTTATTTGGATTTTACCGTGGCAGCAGGATTGGGAACACAGCTAGATATTTTTGTCCATCCAGCAACCGACATGAACCGTCGATCACCTTAGGCTAGTTTTGGTAGGGTCTCAGCTCCTCCGAGGAGCTAATTTTTTTTCTATGGTTTTTTCACGTAATCCTATTTTTTACCAAATTATTTGGTAGGGCTTCAGTTAGAGCCGCAAGAGAAATCGGAGCTAGAGTCCTACCAAACTGATCCTAAATTGGGGTAGGAGTTGATGAGCAGTGGGATCCAATGGTGAGGGAGAAAAAGAATATAAAGGGAATCCCGAGCTTTTGGGAGACGAAGATGGGAGGGAGGAGAGTGAAGACTAAGATGACTGACCGACGCCTGGACGGCGGTGAAGATGGCGATGGTGAGGTAGCGGCCGAGGAAGGAGTCGGCGACGAAGCCGCCGAGGAGGCAGAGCATGAAGGAGGTGCCCATGAAGTTGGTGACGACGTTGGCCGACTCCGCGTTGCCCAGGTGCATCGTCGCCGTCAGGTACGTCACCAGGTTCACCGCGATGCCCAGCGTCGTCAGCCGCTCGTTCAGCTCCGCCACTGCAACACCATCATCCATGGGGGTCAGCATCCAGTCAGCGGCGGCGGCAATGGCCGGCCGGCCAATCAGGGCCGCGGATCTGCCTGCTGCCAGCGTGGCGCGGTGGCCGCGGCCGGCGCTGACGCGACAGGCGGAGGCGGCGGCGGAACCGAACGGGAAATAAAAGAAAAAAAGAGAAGAAAAAAAAAACTCGATGGCATCTAGATGCGCGGCGGCGTACCTAGGATCATGGCGGCGGCGCCCCAGCGTCCGGTGGAGGCGCGTGGGGCGGGGCGGCCCTTGAAGTCCCAGGCGTCGAGGAGCACGTCGGTCTCCGCCGCGGCATTGGTCACCGGCAGGAGTCCCACCATCTTCTCCTCCTCCTCTCTTCTTCTCCCTCGCCGGCGAGGATCTGTGAGGAGGAACGGTGGGGTATCTCAATGTAATCGACTGGGGAGGCTAGCTGCTCGGTGCTCTTCGCTGCGGGGTTGGCTGGTGGGCGCCGGCCGGTATATATAACCGTTTCCCGGGGAGAATCCTGGTTGGGTTGGGGCCACTGATTATGGAGGGGGGATTAGATTAGAGGATAACAATAACATGAAGGCCAGGGCGATTACGGCATGCGGTTGGGGGTGATTAATCCTAATCGCTTTGCTGCCCGTTTATCCGTAGGGGTCGTAGAAGATAAGGGCAGGCTCCTGGAAACGGGAAGAAAGAGGGCCGGGGACGATAAGGGCACTTGGCCAAACGGGAGGTACGGGGCCGGTCGATGAGTTTGGGAACACTACTACTACTACTGCCCCACACGGATCACTTCTTTTACCCACGTTTTTTCACGAGAAGCCTATGAAATCAAAAGGTTTTATGCCTTTCTTTTCTTTTTCTTTTTTGGGGGCACGAGGTACTTACAACACGTCTGCGTGTTGACACGTGCACCGCGACACGTACGTGCAGCCACGCACCCACGTCGTATCCGGGAGTGCGTATGCGGATAAACTGGGACTGCATGGGGAACGAGTTGTGGACGGCCGTCGCAGGACACGGATGTCTTTCCCATGTCACTGAACTACGAAAATGAATCGACATACCGACGAGAGGGACAAGGTACGTACCATTGAACCAAGATATCTATAAGATAGTTAGTTGACATACCGGGGGGTGATTATCAAGTAGCGACAGCCAACTCCTTTCCCTCGCTCGAAAATGGCAGCAGAACAGTATCCGACTTTATAGAAAAAGAGGTGAATAGAATTCATGCCTACCACTTCCTTCATTCGCTGTCAGAATCTTATACTACATCGCTGACGGTGCCATTTCTTCACTTGTGTTTTTCTCTCCATCGTATGTTTTCGATTTTGTTTATTTAGATTATAATGCATCTTTTTTTTAAGCTTCCTAGCTAGATACTCACTCGGTCCCGATATAAGCGCGCCTCTAGCAATTTTAGATGATCACTAGTCTTAAGAAATGATATTGTGGCCCCTTATTTATTACTTTATTACTTGCAGTTGTGGTTGAAAGCCGTGTTATTTGTTCAGTTCTCTAAATCCTAAATAAATGGGTATGTAGTGGAATCATAAAAGGAGAGGAGAGTTAAAGAGCATCTCCAGCCGTCTCCCAATAAATATTTCCTAATAACTAGGTAATAGGGATATCCTAATATCACTTTAGCCGTTATTAGGAGAGTTCCTTTTCCAGTCTCCCAAAAATCTCATCCTAATCCAACTATCGTATTGGGAGAGTCACAACTCCTCCTTTATTTAGGGAGAGTTGGGGTGCATTATTGGGTTGTCCTAGTAATTATTGGGAAAAGGGAGAGTTAAAGGGGGACTGCTATAGCACTATTTTATTATCAACTCTCCCAGTACGATAGTTGGATTGGGGAAAAGGAGACCGCTGGAGATGCTCTAATTATCTGCTTGATTGGCGCCAGGCACTTCTCTTCACTTCACGGTATTTTTTTAGTGTGGGTGTTGGTTTAATTAGATGGGTCCCATCTAGCTGATACAAAGTTTGAATGCTAAAAGTACGCTTATTTCAAAAGCGAGGGAGTAAGAAGTACCATAGATAAGACAGCGGTTAATTACTCCTTTTCACGGGAAAAAAACTACTCGACATATTTTGAGGCTACTAAAATTCTCAAAAAATTCTCAAAGTAAAAAGCCAGAGCTATCGGTGAGGTTTCAAGAACAAAATCAATCTAATTGCGAGATTCAAACACAATTTTTTTTCAGTCTAGCAGTAGCAGCGATTGAGCAGTGGATTGGTATTAATTGATTTCCACAAGTTTAGATACTTCAGTGCTTTCCTTTGCTTCCTCTAGATATATTAGAGCCACCAGGGTTCTCAATTCTATTTTTGCTCTTTTTTCGGTCTTCATCGAAATCACTGAGATTCGTGAAATTTTAGCTGAAATTCGGATTTAAAAAGTGGCCTTTGGGTGAACAGTACTGAAATTTTGGGTGAACAATGATTTCGGTCGCCACTGAAAAGAATGAAAATTTGTGAAATTCACGAAATTTCAGCCGAAATTTTCATCACTGGGGCCACGACTGCTACATTTATCATCAGTGTATGATTTATATTTCATCCATATCCGGTTTGCAAGCACCATGTTACCTTGTACCAACTCAGCTACAAGGGGCGGCCATGCTTACACATGTTAGACATCGACGGTAATCAAGAAAAAGTGTACCAATAATGGTCCCCAAAAAAGTACCAATAATCCATCTCAGACACCCTTCAAGGAATGAGACTTCTTCTATGGAGGCAAAGTCCTATATGCATCAATGAATTTCATTGACATGAGTTGGCATCCTAGCTTTATGGATCGATGGATCCTCTCCACCTGGGTTCGAGACACAAACTTGGTATTGGTGCTCACCTTTCCTCACATGTAGGTAGAGAGCTTGTGCCCACAATATTTGAGTGCACATGTTGGTAGAGCGTGTGTGTGCCCACACTAGATGAGTGTAGATTCCAACCGTGTTTGAACTTGTGCTAGTGCGCATCCACATGAGTTTGTTTGAACATGCATGATGCATATGGTGTGTGTCTCTGACTTGAACTTGTAAAAAAGAAGACATTGACATAAGTGTAGATTATCGAATGTATACCTCCCACTATGCTGATGACAATCTGCTGCAAGATCTGGAGCATCTATCCATCTAGAGAGGAAGGTAAAGAAGTCTGCCATAGTTGGTGGTAATTGGTCGTTTATTACAAGTTACCAATGTAAACTGATCTTCCTATGAAGCACAATCGATACTAATACCAAAGGGAGTATAGACAAGTGTAAAAATTATTGTCTAGATTATTCTTCCATTTTGTAGGATTCTCTCCTAAAATTCTCTAGGCGAGAATACAAGCATATCACTTCAACCTTTTCCTCGTGATTTTGAATAATAGACATTTTTGAACACTGTATGGCACAAAAGAAAGTTCTATCCCAACAAAAGTTGATCAGAAACAATATCATATTAACAGCTTGTATGCTACGATTACCTCGCTTTTAAGCAGACGGCGCTAAAACGATTTCAGTGATGGATGTGCTAATCAATCGTAGCTTTGCTGTAATTCAACCACCAGCTAAAAGCAGGGAAAACTATTTTTGCAATTTAATTAAAATAAATTGGCATAAAGTGATTCAAAGTTGTAGCTTGTGATGCATGGCATATGTTATGGAGTACTCCCTTGAGCTCTGCAGTTGGTCCAGCTAGAAAACATATACTTGGGTTGGACTCAAAGCTCGAGCTCAACGAATTAGTTGTTACAGCGAGTAAAAATCAACAGCTGCAAGATACTTGCCAAATACATGTTAATCTCCTTCATAAGTACTTTACCAAATTCATTAGATGAATGGTCACAAAGTGTTAAGGTCATTACGGTTGCCAATCACGTCGGCCCATCTAGGAATCTCAACCAACTGTTATCACACCTTGGCCATTATATTTACGCCCCATCCTCCTCCTCCTCTGCGCCATCGTCGCAGCTCGCAACCCATCCTCAATCTGCAACCGGTGTCACAATTTCACCTAACCCTGACCATAACTTCACCATCGACAAGAACAACTTATCGAAGAATAAAGGTTAGCGCGGCAAATGAATAGTCCCAGGGACACTTAATAATTTTTAAAAAATAAGAATAAAAGAACTAGTTCCCATAAGCACCATTGGTTTCTGATAGAGCTCTGCTTTTACTAAAAGAGGTATATTCTCTCTTTCTAATATGAATAATGAATGTCATTGTTCCTGTCCATCCTATTGTTTTTTTTCAAATCAAAAAGAAGATTAAAAGAAAAGGATTGTCCATGGATGCGCATTAGCACAATGGAAAAAAGATAAGGGGAGGAGCACAATGCAAAGACACTGAGGGGAGAGTGAGAGAGAAATTCTTCAGTAACACAGATGCTCCTATTAGGAAGGCATTAGTCAAAAATGCTATATCAGATACCGTGTAAATGTCTTATTCGAAATCAGAGGGACAGTTACAGTCTAAGTAAAATGGATGTCATGTGTCAGCAAATGTGGCGAGGAGCTAACACGTGTGCAGAAATTTTCCAGGATGTTTGGTTTGTCTTTTGGTACGACAAGTTGTAGTGAGGTCATCCGATCCTAAAACTCATGATCTGGTTCACCCTAGTCCCTACAGAATCAAAGTGAAAAAAGAAGTAACGATTCACTCACCTAACCCGTGGCAGGTGAGAGTTGAAAGCACTATGGCCACATAAAGATAGATGATCCTTACAGAGAGAGAGAGAGGGGGGGACGATACAAACGAGACTTCTTGACCATGCATGAGTGGTAGAACATACGTGCAGGTTATTACTAATGATGGCTTTTGAGATCATCAAATGTTACTCCTAACAGGGGGGAAAAAGAGGGTCAAAATGTAGGACAGACTGATGATTTTTGATACGCAAGTGATGACGTTCCCACATTTTTTTTTAAAATTGTGGACCTGGCAGAGATTGCCGGATTTGTATTAATTAATAGAGAACAGGATGATGTTTCCACGTAACTGTTCTTAGAAAAGGCGGACTGGCCATCAAAATGTGCCACGTAAGGTTGTTCCCTTGATAGCATCCAAATTAAAGGTTGCCAAATTCCATCAACTTGGGAAAGAGATATCCATATATACGCGCACAAGGTATATACGATCCTCGCAATTTTAAGCCATTTTATTTCCTCGAGGAAAAGTACAAAACCGTAAAAAGAAGCATTAACGTGGCACACATACATGCTGCGCTATTTAGGTCATAGTACCCATCCATTGGTGCGTATCCTTACTCTTTAAGAAATATGAGGTTTGCGTGGTTGTCCTAGCGGATGAAAATCCATATTCCCTTGTTTAACTTTTGCTACCCATATTATTCCTCGTTCGTATTCCCTAGCGGACGTGTTTTACACGAATGAGATCAGGCGTCGTTTTCTGCTGTAGCTATTGAGAACCAATCCCATCTGCATTTGAAAGTGCCTGCATGCGCCTAAAGTGCCGATCGACGTGAGACAAGCCAGTGGCTATCTTAGTCTCTAGGAATAGTACATTTGAGCTCAAATTCCTAGCTAGGTTAGGGGAGGGGGTCCACAGTGGAGCCCAAGACTGGAATCCCAATCAGGGTTTACTAGCTGCTTGATCCAGACAACAAAGTGTTGCTTCTCTCCAAGCAACAACTGGCAGCCATTCCTTTGTCTACTAGTTGTGTAGGATCCATACATAGTTGCAGAAAAGAGATAAAATTATTCCTAATGTTCCTTGTGCATAATATTCCGATATTGGAAAGCTTTTTTCTGCAAGATTCACTAGCATATAGACTTCATATGTTTCGGTTTTCTTTCCAAAGCAAAAAAAAAAACTTACTGATGATTAAGTAGTTTTTACAGTTAAGTAATAAACAAAAGAGAGATGATTCTATACACTATACTGCATCCCTTTTGTTTAAGTTTCTCCATGTCAAAATCGGCAATGAAGTTGCATTATACTGTTAGCATGTTTATCTGCAATTACCTGCTTTGATATGTCACATCAACACGATTTAGGTCAACGCATGCTTCAGATGATAACAGTCAATGTGGCACTACTAATTGTTTAATTTGGGTTATGTTGCGCATGTGGGGGCTTGACGTTGACCAGAAGATGACTATCTACAGACCTGATAACCAATTATTACCGGAAATGGAAAGAGACGAGTCATTGCCACCACTAGCTGGTAGAAGTAACATATCAATGCACCAAAGTTTTACTTGTCAATTTGACAAATGTAAGCTTTGCATTGGAAAGTCAAACCTGGTGTTGGCCTATACGAGAATGTGCACATAACCTTACACCTTAGAGCACACCACGTGGTGATACTTACGTGCACAGCTGCTATCAATGGAGCAATATCTACATGTGTCACACAACCTCTTTGTAGTCCTTTTTACTTGTCGCTTTGGATATATGCTTCTATGCTTTCCATAGATTTTTCAAAATTTTTTGAAGGCGTTGGTTGATTTTTATGGGTGATATGAGAAACCGATGCTGAGTCGACTAATTCCTATATAGCTCGGTGCGAATCGGTTTTATTATTTTTTTCATAATTTTTTTCACTTTACCCTTTATTGCCGGTATCTAAACCCTTGCCAACTTTGTTGGCGACCATGATGGCTTTGGATTGAAGATGATGGGAGTCACCCGGGCCATGTTATTCGTTGCTGTCATGCCACTGCCATGCATCTTTCCCATGCATGGGTTAAGAGTTAAGAGGGTGTAGCCTCCTCGGTCGTGTGCGACCAGCTTCGATTTTACAGGATTTTATCATGGAACTTAAATTTTATAGGAAAACCAGTTTAAAGATTTTTTTCTGAATTTTTTTGGTGAGCTTTATATTTTTGACTCATCATATGAAATGGCTAAGCAATGACTTTTTAGATGATTATGTAGCCTAAGCCGTTATCCGATGACATTAAACCATTGTTAAGCTGAGGCGGGGATGATTAGTGCACGGTTTAGCAATTGAAAATAGGGGATGAAAGTCACACTTTACAATACTTATTAAAAGATAAAAAAACACATTTTTCCCTTTCGAATAACTCACCATTTTTCAATGCTCAATTACATTTATTTATGTATTAAAATGGACTAGACTGGACATAAAATTATTGCAGCAAAATGTAACGGAAACTTACCGGTAATGTATCAAAGAGGATGAATTCATTAAATATTGCGCGTACATTTATTCAGCTGAAGGTGTCCGTTGTTTGTGCTCATGTCCATAGACCGCACTACCACCAACACGGTCCTTGATAATGCATTGGAATCATTTTATCATCTCCACGTTGCTCCAAATGTAGCATTTATCCTGGCAAAAGAATTCAATACATATTGTTCACCCCTTTTTTCAAAAGATTCTGTGCAATATTTCTATAACTGCAAATGTTTCAAATCGAACGATCATCATTGATTTGTTCCTGTTCCACACTGATCACAAAACTATGGTCCTTCCTCTCTGCTAATGCAGCTACTCTTTGGATCACTTGGTCGTGATTAAAATATCTAAGGAACACCAAAAGCCAGCTTTAAAACATGCATCCTTTTCTCTTTATTCTTCTAGGGAGAAAAAGATAGGCAAAGCAACAGACATTTTTATATGTTAGGCCAAAAATCCAATGGATGGTATCTCTATCTTGTCTGTTTCTTTGGAAGTTTGTTAAACTGCACAATCTCTTAAATGCTCCAAGGAGCAATTGGAGCCTCCCTAAGTGTCGATGTACCAGTTTATTATATTGATTTGGGCGTACTGTGTGTGCCTAATTCTCTATCTTATTGCTTCCATTGGAGGGAATTGTTGGCTTTAGCATTGCATAAAAATATACTAGACAAGAACCATCTTTACATTTTTTTTGCTAATATATAAATATAATGTTATCAGTCCCCTTTTGTTTTTTAATAGGAGAACTTGCCCCTTTATTTTTGCGGACATTTTTCTTCAAAAAAATCATCAATATATGAGACATTTTCTTAGCCCTTGCTTTTTGGAATATGGAGAATATAATCAAATCTTGTGTTGGCAGCCACTAGAACCGCTACTAGGTTTTAGCTAACTAAACTACTTGTGCAAACTACATGGCAGTACAGCTAGTGCTACTACTACACATGAAACGATACAGTACTCATCTTAGTTAGCTAAAACCTAGTAGCTAATACCGATATTGTGCCGGGAGAATGATTCCATACTCTACTAGCTAGTGATCAGTACTCATGAACCAAGACAGGGTATGGTTTCAGGATTAGTAAGAAAGCATCTTAGTTTTAGAGAGTAAATAAATATTTTTTTCTATAATTTTGTTTTCCGTAGACAATGATTCCTGCAAGCCTGCAAGGGCATCTTCATAGCTGTTCCATAGTCTCGCGAAGTATGCTCTACCCCCTCTGTTTGTTTATGTGATATTTCAGAGGAGTTTGGCCAATAAAATGCTTTGTGGGGGCAAAAGAACATCTATAAATTGAACAGTTGAACATTACAAGTTAAAACATACTTGGACTCTCTTTTCTTTTCTTTTTAAGAATCCTTGCTTGGTATTACCTTTTGCAAGGAAAACGGTTTCAACAGGATTATTAATCTGAAAAACACAATTGTTTGTTGAAACCGTTTTCCTTAACTCCTGTACTGAGATCAAAACTTAACTCCTGTGTTGGATCATTTGTAAAAAAAAATTGCAATTACATTTAAGCCTGAAATCGGTATTACAGATTCAAAGAAAATCTGAGCGTCGGATGCTCTGTCATTAGCTCTGAAACAATGCATTCTCAAGCCTCAGCTTCCTTACCCCGACAACATTACGTGGAGATGCCATCTAGTAGGTAGATAGCTGATCACGAGAAAATTGTGGGCCTTAAATCTTACCAAATCCCATGGGGCAATCATATTGCAGAGACTTAGAAGGACCATAACCAATTGCTTAATTTCACACACCATCTAATAATATTCCTTCCTCAAGAATGAGGATAATGCTGCAAGAATAAACACATTGACAGGATTCCGTCTTTAACAATACCTCTAGTACAGGCACTCTACATGGCATAGGCTCAATGACAATTCCCACTTGAAGACCTATGCTATTTGGTCACAGATTGACAGGTATATTTCCATTAAGAACTCCCCAAGATTAATTATGGAAACTAGGCAACAAAAACGTTCTGATCAGCAGCCTACGTGTCCTTTTGTACGTTGCAGTGTCCTGGGGACGTAAAAAATGATGTGTGAACCACAATTTAAATGATATACTTGCTGTCTAGTGATAATTTCCTGCTGCATTATTGTGCCTATCCTTTGATTCCCTTGACAATGATCTGTCCTGGCCACAAGACTGCCATCTATCACTTTCCTGAACCATGCACGATGATATCATGCTTATAGTTAATCTCTAGAAGTTATAAGCAAACCATGCTTTTACAATGATCGGTTTACTAATACGTAAGCTTATCTCCTGAACTTACTATTTAAATGACCGGCTCAAGCTGATGCAGCTGTCGATAATAAAACAGTTGGCCTTATAGGATGGGGTGCATAAGGTTCAGAAAGCACAGGATAAGTTCCTGTCCATTTCAGTGGCCTGGCTGCAGGTGCAGGGCAATTGTAATTGCAGTCACAGTCTGCATTATTGAACTCATGCACTGGTGACTTTTGGAATTTCAGTGAAACAGAACACAGCAGCAGGGAACTAATAACCTTTCTAGACCTGCAGGATAAGGATCCAGTTGCATATGCACACGCAAAGTGTCATGTGAATGGCTTGACATCATGTTCAAACCCTGCAACCCACTGAATGCTTTTTTCTTCTTCTGAATATACAGTTATACAGTACATAAGGTCAGATTATGATAGTTACTTGTAGCAGCTGGCTGCATTGCTAGCTCACAATGTGTACAGAGTTGTTCTTTTCATTTGATAGGGTCAAGACAACTAGAACTGTACGATGATAAAAGTTACATTATTTCTGTTGGTATGCTGTACAAAGTTGTTCTTTTCATTAGGAGCCTAGATCGTAGGCAATGTCTGTTGGTATGCTGCATTATTGAACTGGTCCTCATGACACGTACCTGATACGAAAAGATACAAAGAATCTGAGAAAACTGTAGTGACAGAACATGTTGTGAATGGTATACACTATTTGCGAACACTGAAACTTCAGAAATCTGATGACTACCTCTGAGATCTTCTCTTTTCCTTTTAAAGCTCTATCTGATAATCACTGGATGCGCTTTCAACAGAAAAAAAGTGTCCCGAGTCTGAGCTTTTGCTCAGTTCATAGATGGTATCATTGAGCACCACAGGCACAACAGACACCAGGGCCCAAACCTGGGTGCCCATTTTCTCCTTAAGTGAGCTCTAGAGTTCATGGGCATTACTTGAAAAAAAAGGGCACTCCGAAGGAAAGTCGCAATCAGTCAATTGTGCCAATGTGTAGAAGCAAGTGGCGAGTTTGCATAAGAATTTCTCACCTACTGTTCGGATCGTATGCGTGCAGGATTAGGTTTCTTCTGAAGATTTTTCAGGTACACTTATACTACTAGAGTAGAGCTTGACATTCAAACTGCATGGTGAATAAGAAATCAAGAGACGGGGACTTGATTGGCTCTCATTCTCGGAAACTTAGCTGTTCTCGTACAAAAGTTGTGATGTGTCATGGCTTCTTAAACTGAGAAGCACGTGCCAAGCGGTGATGCAAATGGAGGCATTGGAAGGCGTTTAAAGATGCAATGCATCAACAGCTACCTCCAAGTTCCGAACTGAAAAAAATATTTTGTAAGTCGTCATACATTTCTTTAACTCGTAGCCGTTCTGTTATGTAGTGTGATAACCTATCCGACACATTTCCAGATAGGATGTAGACTCTATGATTTTCCTTCTGCACGATTGGTGTAAACTATAGCGGTTAATTAACAAACATATTGGGTACTTTGGAAGTCACAAGCTTAATAGGAGGGATCTCCATCACATTCACATGCACTATCATCAGCATATATAGGATAAGAAAAAGGGCAAAAGAAAATTCGTCACATCTCGCCTACACCAAATAGCACGCATATTATAACTACAAAGCATCGTGGCTTCATATTTATCTAACAGACTACGACAATTGCCACCATGACACCCTTTCTTTTGGGCAATCTTATCTAATGATCAACATGCTCTTTAAAGGGTGGTCTTAGATCTTTAGTGTTATTCTAAATGAGTGGATTTTGAATTTTCAATGGTAGCTATATGAGTATTTTTCTGACAAAAATATATAGTCAAAATAAGAGGATTTATCCCTAATTTCTTCCTAGACAAAATTTTAAATGTATGCATGAGAATAATAATAAATGGGTAATCCCTGAATGGACAAAAAAAAAACTACTCAGAGAAAAAAAAGTATACCAAGTTTCAGATAAGTTCATTAGAAACAGAAAATCACTTGGTTATGTTTAGATGACTGAAAACTTACCACCGGTCGCAACAAGAACTAGAAAAGATATAGTTTGAATTTAAACTTAGTGCGGGCCATTTTATAGTTGAGGTATAAGTGAATTGCCATCATTTCCCTATCAGCTTAAGTTTTTTAGGTTGAACTGGTCGGTACATGCGACCCAATAATTACATATATTGGTGTTGTAATATACTACTGGATAAGATAATAATACAGGGGTGATCAACCAACCCTGCACAAAGTGCACAACAGAGATGGTTTCGCATTAACATTTGGAGCCCTAAAGCATATACATCATCCACTTGGTTGTAGTTGATATCAGATATTTATGCAACTTGTTGCAACCATCAAAATTAAACATTATGCATTTGTTGTGTTCTACTAGATAATATACAAGGTGATCAACCAATCCTGCACAAAGTGCGCAACAGGACATCAGAATGGGGCAAAAAAAACGCGGGCCAGTTAGCATAGCATATTTTCCCAAGGATTTGAGACAATCAAGGAGGCAGACAAGCATCACAAGTTGATTTTGGCAACAACCAATGGCAGGAGAAGATTCACTATGTTTGTGACATTGTTGTTGCTCATATTCCTGGGCCTGTATAATAGACAGAAAGGAAAGCAGATACTGGAGGCAAAGCTAAATGTATGGGATAACTGTTCTTGGCAGACTTGCTGTCTGGGACTGTCCTCACTCCTCAGTAATGAAAGAATTAGTCTTCTAACTGTTTCTTTTTTATTTTTAATTTCAATAAGCTGCTCATCTTCCATTGTGGATTAGGATATTGTACATAACTAGGGAACAATTACAATAGACCTTCTACCTTTTTTTTATCGAACACGCAGGAGAACTGCGTATCTTTGTATTAAGAGAAAGAATAGTCCAATTACAATAACACCACCTCACCTTGGACTAGAGTGAGAGATGTGAGTTTTAAACCGAAAGATAAATCTTACAGAAAAACGAACTAAAAGGGTCTGATCAAGAAAAAAAAAACTGATCCAACCACTAGACTACAATCCTACCAAGATCCAAGGTTGTCAGCCCCTTGGCTCCAGCTGATAGCCACCATTGAGATTCATCCTTGAAGGCCTGTAGAGCTCCCTGGATGCTAGGAGTAGATCCCTCAAAAACACAAGCATCGCGGTGTTTCCAAATGCTCCATGCTCCAATAGACCTTCTACCTTCATTCAAAGACTTCAGGATGATAATAAGTATGTGCTACTCTAGACAATAACGAAGAAGTTTTTAGTATTTGTCATGGATACTAAAAAGCAGGGATGGTATTTTTCCCGTATAGGACCGAAGCCTTGTTTCCATCATTTTAGAACAAGGGATAGTTTGACCTCATCCTAGTTTCCACAATAGTGCGTATAACAGAATGAGGGAATTCAATCTAACAGAATTACAATATGTTCTGTATTGCAGCCAAATTACTCTTTTCCCCCCAGAATTACAGCATCTGTGGAATTACTGAAACTGTACCTTACAATTCAGATGCAACATTTGTGGAACTTGTAGTTGGATCTCGGGATACCTGACAAATATATGAAGTCTGACAACAACTAATTTTTGCCTTAACAATTAGACAGCCATGGAATGTTCTCGTGCATCTCACAATGGATGACAAAGCAAACCACTTCAACAAATTATTGTCCTCTTATAGAGGAACTGTAATATTGCATATACATTGAAAGGCTTCACCGTTTATCAAATTCACTTTGCTGGGTAGGATATGTTCCAACTCAACACCATTATTACAAATTTGACTCGTTTTACCTATGGCTTTCTGTTGACACAAACTGGTTTTATGCGTTAAAAGCACATCAAGGCTGTCGCATCTTGGACAAAGATGATGGACTTTTGTACTGCAATTGTGTAATTACCACAGAACAAGCACTAAAAGACAAAGGCATGAGTGGAAATGCACGGTGGCTTTTAGTGATATATAGCACACCTGCACAAAGATGCCAATTCTGTCATGTAATGATTTTGGGTTGAGATCACTTATCATGTAACCATCTACAGTTTGTTGCTGTCTCATTTTATTTTACTCCTTAATTTTTTTATCTTTTTGTTTGCTTCTGCACTGATATGTTTCAGGTGCTTCTAGATGATTATTTTATTTAAGATTGCAGTTTGAGCTCACATGTTACTTATAACCCTATATTTTAGACGGATCAAGTATTTAAGTTGTTCTTGTAACTGTACACATCAACAAATGAAACTGCTAGAAAAAAATATTGTGGGATAAGAAATCACGAAGTTCGAACTGGGATCACGCTAAATCACATTTTTCAGCAGTATTTTGATGATGTACTCTGGTTAGTCATGATTAAGTGTAGATCCATTGTTTATTTATCACGATGTTGGTTCAGTCAGTATTTGTATTTATATTCTTATGGATGGTTTGGGTCTATATTCTTATTTATCACTAGGCTGGTACACAACCCTGAACCGATTTTCTTTCCGTATCTTCTCAAACTCAAATTTTATTTATAAACTTCATAAAGCCCTCCTAAAAAACGTGGATTCCTGTGAGTTTGTGATGTTTGGAGTTGGTTTGAGTACATTTTTTTTGTTTATCATAAAGTCGGAAAAAGAACTGAATTCATTTTTTATATCTTTTCAACTCAAAATTTATCCAGAACTGGTCTCATGTTCAGAGTTGGTTCTAGGACGTCTATTTTTATATTTGTCACAAAGTTGGCGAACAACCTTGAATCTGTTTTTTTTTAATCTTTTTCAACCCAAATTTTGTTAAGAAACTCCCCCCTAAAAAGCGAGGATCCATGTGACTGTGATATTCAGTGCATATGCACAGAGACATGGCCTCAATAATAGAGTGACTAAATGATGGGAATAAGTCAAAGCCTACAAGATTTATTACTTTTCAGGTTAGTGGAGTTTAGCAAATGCATGTTACTTGTTTTCCTTTGTGCCACTACTGGGGAAAGCCCCATCAGTACCGGTTCGTAACTCCCCCTTTAGTACTGGTTTTGCAACCGGTATTGCTAGTTTGGTACTAGGGGGGCCTTTAGTACCGGTTGAAATAACCGATACTAACGGGGGTCCTTTAGTACCAGTTTGGAAGATCAATCGGTACTAAATTGGCTGCCACGTCGCGCGTGGCCGAGGCCAATTTAGTACCGGTTCGTCTCCCCTACCGGTACTAATTTATTTATTTTTTCTGTTTCTTTTCTCATTTTCTTTTCTGTTTCTTTATGCTATATTAGTATTTCATATTTGTTTCCTTTATGTAAACTAGTTCTAATACGCTAATATATATAAAGTTCTATTTATCTATAATATTACATTTGAGATAATATTATATATAGATAGATATATTGTGCATACACATATATGAAGAATATTACACTGCATCAATTTTCCAAGTTCAACATTTCGGATCAACTATTCTGAACCCGAGTCCTGACGTTGATGTAGATTTGATCCATCATTATGGAACTCCTCCGCTGGATTTACTACCTTGTCCAGAAGAAATCCACTGAGTTGTTCTTGAATTGTCCTAATTTTTTTCGTATCGAGGAGTGCTTCCTTCATATCTCACATCTGTGTCATTGGTAAAGGTTATTATATAGTAGATCAATAGGTCTGCACAATTAGACTTAATTTATTGTTAAGAATTTTATCTACGTACTCTGATTTCATAGTCGGTCACACGCTTCGGACCTACAAAGTCATGGATGAACTCACATACTTAGTATCCATATAAATTATTCCTCGGATCCTGTCTCAAACACTATATATATGGCAAAAGAAATTATGAAATATTTGTTGTGTTCAAGGAAGTGTCATGAGATGTGGAAATTCAACACATACTAGGAATTCAGGCTTGAAATCAAGTTCCTCCTTGAATTCACCTGCGTGATATCGACGAAAGCGAGCCCATGTTTTGTTTAGAATATCTATGAGGTTTTTGTATTGATCTCTTGGTTTCCTTCAACAGTCCATGACATAGACCGCGCTTCGATCAACCATGACAACAAGAAGTAGCCAGTGGAAGCTGTACATATATGCATAGCTAAATCTAGTTAGTCTTATATTTAACTGCTAGTTCGAAAAAAAGAGATTGGAAAACACGCTCACTTGAAGTTGTACGGTAGAAGTATGTACTTCTTGTAATGTTGGTTGTCTAGGAACTTATATATGTTCTTAAACATCTGATTTGGTCTATCTCTTAGAGTTGATTCGTTTATAATATTCGGGTCCATGAAGTCGATGTCATAGTATCCTTTCCTTCGGCATGTTTGAATCTCCATCCTGCATGATACAGAATCAAATAGGAGTTAAGACATCGCACAATGACTAGAGCGGGGATTTTGATGTTAGAGAAAATTAAAGACTTCCAGAACCCAGTAACTGATGAGTGACTTGTCAAGTGCGTCTTGATTGTAAAGGTAATAGAGTTCCTCCAGTGGCACATTTATAATGTCTTCCCCACGGAAATAATGTTGATCTTCAATCCGAACTTCGAGCATGAGTAAACCATTGGCTGAAGCCTCCATGTACCATTGGTGCAATTTATACATCTTCTTTTAAAAAACCTCCATGCACCTGGAGCGGGGCAATCAATTGGTTGGATTGGATTCCGAACTGTGGAATACTTGACCCACTTTTCTTATTTTGAAAAGCCTTTGTTATTTGTCGGTCGTAGTCAGATAGCGGTGGTTTCTCTTCCTTTTTCTCCATGCTTCTAATGAAAACCTGAAGTTTAACCTTATCAAGTGGTGGATCCTTCTTTACAGGAGGCTTTGGTGTAAAGTGAGCTTTAACCTCAGCATCCACTACAGGGCCACCGGACGAGGAGGGTGGCGGAAGCGTCGGGGGAGGAGGGCAACGAGGCCGCCGGACGAGGAGGGTGGCGACAACGACGGACGAGGAGGGCGACGGGGCCGCCGGACGAGAAGGGCGACGGGGCTGCCGGACGAGGAGGGGTGGCGGCGCCGGACGAGGAGGACGATGGGGGCGACGACGCGCGACGAGGGGTGGTTGCGGATTCGGATGACGATCACGCGCGGCTAAGTGTTGGGGAGGAAGGGATGGGGTTTTAAACCCCCCGTCATCCACGCGTGGCTAAGTGTTGGGGAGGAAGGGATGGGGTTTTAAACCCCCCCTAGTACCGGGCATGACCCCCACCCAGTACTAATGACCTTTAGTACCGAGTGATGGTTACACCCGGTACTAAAGGCCACCCCTTTAATACCGGGTGTAGCTACCACCTGGTACTAAAGGGGGTGCGCCGCGTGTGAAACGAAAACACACCCCTTTAGTACTGGGTGTAGCTACCACCCGGTACTAAAGGGGTTGCAGCTCACTATTTCAGTTCCCGCCAAGACAAATATTTTATTTCCTTTCTTTTAAAATTGGTATTATATTTATTTATTGCATAGTAAATCAAATAATGTTCATAAAATTGCAAAAAATAAGTTTGCTATCTTCATATTGATTAGATCTACACAATAAAAATATTAGATGCAGTTAAATATTAAACATAGTAAAATTAGTAATATTAAGTTAGTAATAGGTTATAAATTAGCATAATATTTTGACCATGCAAAAATCTAGAAAAATAGTGCCTTTAGTGTTATTAACATGTTTACCATGACCTAGTCATGTACTTGTTTAATTGTATCTAAATTTATTATTTAATATTTAATGGTGCTAAAAAATCAAAATAATTAATATTTTAACCATGCAACAATTAGTTCTTGTTTAATAACTCCATAGAACGTTATAATATTACTTTGTCACTTGACTACAAAACTTTGTCACTTGACCACAATACATTACATATCATTACAATGCGTTATTACATTAATTTGTCACTTGACCACAAAACATAGTGTAATGGTTCTAATACATTACACAACATCATCTAATGGAACGTTAATAACCTTCCTCTTGATGAACGTCCCTTGGTTGTGATCACGGCGTAAGTACGGAGAGCGTCCTCTTTGGCTAACAAGATGCTTGGGTCAACCTCAACTGAAAATGGAGGAAGATCATCAAACTGATCACAATCTTCTGAAATGTCAGTTTTGTCCTCAACTCCAACGATTTTTCTTTTCCCTGGAAGAACTATGTGGCGCTTTGGCTGGTCATCTGACTTATTAGCACCCTTCTATTTTGATTTTCTTAACATGTCCTTCACATAGAAAACTTGAGTCACATCATTGGCTAGGACGAACAGTTCATCTCTGTATCCAATCTTGTTGAGGTCCATTATTGTCATCCCATAATTGTCTGTCGTTACGCCTCCTCCAATAAGTTTCACCCATTGGCACCGAAACAGAGGGATTTTCAAAGGTCCATAGTCGAGTTCCCATATCTCCTCAAGGACACCATAGTATCTGTCATTTTTTCCATTGTTGTCTATTGCATTTAGACGGACACCACTATTTTTGGTTTCTGCTCTTTTGGTCTTAGGCTATCGTGTAAAATGTGTACCCATTTATCTCGTATCCTTGGAATGTCGATGCTGAGATAGATTGACCCCTAGCCAACCATGCTAGTTGCTCTTCAATCGTGTCATCACCCATCAGGCGTCGCCATAACCAAGAGGTGAAAGTGTCAATGTGATGACGTGTAATCTAGACCTCAGTCTTCCCTTGGTTTGAGGACCGTACAATAGTCTTGTGCTCCTCCAAGTGCGGAGCCACCAGGGATGATTGTTGCAAGACCGTGAAGTGTGCTTTACGAAATGTACTCTCATCGATGTCCATCTGAGCTTTCCTCCCTAGTGTGCCCTTTCGCTTGAGTCTCCCCTCATGGTGTGATACAGGGACTCCAATCGAACTTAGGTCATCAATAAAGTCAACACAAAACTTCATGACCTCATCTGTTCCATATCCCTTTACGATGCTTCCTTCTGGACAGGCACGATTATAAACATACTTCTTCAGAACTGTCATAAACCTCTCGAAAGGGAACATCTTGTGTAGAAATATAGGACCGGGAACAAAAATCTCTTCAACAAGGTGGACTAGAAGGTGGGTCATGATATTAAAGAAGGAAGGTGGAAAGACCATCTCAAAGCTGACAAGGCATTGCACCATGTCATTCTGTAGCTTTAATAGATTGTTTGGATGGATTGCTTTCTGAGAAATCATATTGAGGAATGCAAATAGCTTCACGATTGACATTCTCACATTCTATGGTAGAATACCCCTTAATGCAACAGGCAACAATTGTGTCATCAGGACATGGCAGTCATGGGCCTTTAGATTTATGAATTTCTTCTTTTTAAAATTTATTATTCCCTGTATATTCAAGAAGTAGCCCGATGGAACCTTGATACTATTCAAACACTCAAGCATGCTTTCCTTCTCTTCCTTGCTGAGAGTGTAACTGGCAGGATACAAGTAATGTCCATTATCTCTCTTTTCCGGATGTAGGCCATCTCGTTGTTTCATACGTTTCAGGTCCTGACATGCTTCAATTGTATTCTTTGCCTTTTCACATGTACCCAAGAAGTCAAGCACATTCACGCAAAGATTTTTCATCAGGTGCATCACATCAATTGCATTACGGATCTCAAGGACTTTCCAATAAGGTAACTCCCAAAATATAGAATTCTTCTTCCACATGGGTCCATGTCCATCCTCGTTGTTCGAAACAGGTTGGCTACCAAAGCCCTTGCCAAAGACTACCCTCACATCCTTTATCATAGAAAACACACGTTTACCATTATGGTGAACGGGCTTAGTATGTTTTTCTTTCTCCCCTTCAAAATGCTTCCCTTTCTTTCTTAACGGGTGCTTAGCAGGAAGAAATCGACGATGGCATGTATACACGACCTTCCTAAAGTGTTTCAAATACATGCTGCAAGTATTATCTAAATAGTGCGTGTAGGCTCAATATCCCTTGTTTGTCTGTCCGGACCGATTATCAAGTGCCAGCCGATCATTGATGATTATGAACAACAATGCTCGTAGATTGAAAGTCTCCTTTTTATCCTCATCCCACACACGTACATCTTCTTCCTTCCATAATAATAAAAGTTCATCAATCAACAGTCTTAGGTAAACATCAATGTTGTTGCCAGGTTATTTTGGGTCTTGGATAATTACCGGCATCATAATGAACTTTCGCTTCATGCACATCCAGGGCGAAAGGTTGAACATAGATAAGGTCAAAGGCCAAGTGCTATGACCACTACTTAACTCACCGAATGGATTGAATCCATCTGTATTTAAACCAAACCGTATGTTCCTTACATTCTTTTCAAACTCAGGAAATTCTCTATCAACTGTTCTCCACTGGGACCCATCAGCGGGGTGTCTGATCATTTCATCTTGCTTACGTTCTTCTTTGTGCCAACGCATCAACTTTGCATGTGCCTTATTTCTGAACAAACGCTTCAATTGTGGTTCTATAGGGAAATACCGCATTACCTTCGCAGGAACTTTCTTCTTGCTGGCCTGCCCCTTAACATCACCGGGGGTCATCTCTCCTGTTCTTATAACGTAGCGCTTCGCACACAGGACAAGCCTCCAATTTCTCGTATTCCTCATCGCGATAGAGGATACGGTCATTAGGACATGTATGTATCTTTTGTACCTCCAAACCTAGAGGGCAAACAATCTTTTTTGCTTCGTACGTTGAGAACGGCAATTCGTTCCCCTCGGGAAGCATGTTCTTTATGGTTTTCATTAACTCATCAAAACCTTTGTTAGAAACTCCATTTTTGTCTTCAATTGCAGCATTTCTAGTGTGATACCCAACTTTTTGTGCCCCTGTTTGCAATCTGGGTACAATAATTTCTTATGATCATCTAACATACGCTCAAACTATTTTGAATCTTTCACATTCTCGCAGTCTTCCTTTGCATCTCGCAACACTTGACCTAGCTTATCGATAGGACCTTCTGCCTCGCCCATCACTTCTTTAGCCTCGCCCATTGGAGCATCTACAAAGGCACTTCCTTGAATCCAATCAGGAATATTGTCATCTTCTTCTTCACCATCATCTTCCATCATAACTCCTCTTTCCTCGTGCTTGGTTCAAACAAAATAGTTATGCATGAATCCAGAACTGTATATGTGAGCGTGAATAGTCTTTCTGGATGAGTAAATCTTCTCATTTTTGCAATTTCTGCATGGACAACAAATGAAACTGGATGGCGGTTTCTGCCAGATTGAGAAAACCACACAAGTACTACATGGAGTATTACCGAACCAAAGATATTCTGATCATCCATAGAATTATACATGAAATATAACAAACATGATACAAATACCATTAAAATCAAATGTTGCTGAAAGTTTAGATATAAATACAGAAATTTAAATTTCAGACCCAAACAACATGATACACTACGACAAACTCAAATGTTGCTGAAAGTTTAGATAGAAATACACAAATTTAAATTTCAGATCCAAATAACATGATACACTACGATAAACTTAAATGTTGCTGAAATTTAGATAGAAATACATAAATTTAAATTTCAGACCTAAATAACATGATACACTACAACAAACCATCCACTGAGTACTATCTAGGAGGATCTTAAGCATGCTTGGGCGGTGAAGACAAAGGTTTCGCTGACCCAGCCTCATCATCTGGTTTATTTGTGCCTCCTGCAATGGTAGTACTAAGTGGACCTGAAACACCCCGGACTGGCGATGGAGCATAACGACCACCAAAAGAAGGTTCCTGACCCGCCGCAACAGCATCTTCATAACATCTTTTCAAATAACGAAGCATTGCTTTTTCCCACGTGCTCATTTTCTTCAGCTTATCATGAGGGCCAACTATGGTTTTCCCCTTGCCGCGAGAGAAACGACGATCGCCCCCACCATCGCCACTACCTCCAGCAGCAGTAGCCATCTCTATGTACCACAATTTATTTAGCTCATATTTGCAAATGACTAAACTATAAACAAATTATATATTTTCCCCACAATTTACTTAGCTCAAACATAACATATAAGGGAAAAATTTCTCCATTGTAGCTTATTCTAAAAATGACTAATTACGTACCTCTATTTCATCTTATTATCTCTATGTACCACAATTTATTTAGCTCATATTTAAAAAGTACTAAACTATGAAATTATTCCTCTAACCTCATATCAATTTCTTTGACTAATACGAAACATAACATCCAAAAAATTGTAGCTTATTCTAAAAATCACAAATATGAGCTCTAAATAACACATGCATATAAATGAAAATTTTCTCCATTGTACCTTATTCTAAAATCACAAATTACTCTAGCTCTAAAGCATAAGACTTAGTACACTAACCATGTATCAAGTGAGGATGAAGTTTCTAACCTTTAGAACACTAGAATGAGTGAAATCCCTACGAAATGGTTTTCAATCTGGTAGCACCTCCCCTATGGTGCCATGGATAGGATGAACCCCGAGCTGTGGTGAATGGCTCGGGCAGGACGAAAAAGAAGGTGGATTTATAGGATAGAATTTAGTACCAGGTGGCGGCTTCACCGGTACTAAAGGTTGCATATTAGTACCGGGTGGAGCCTCCACCTGGTCACGGAGGGCTCCTGCGGAACTAGCCGTTCGGCCAGGTACTAATGCTCACATTAGTATCGGGCCCAGTTGCAACCGGCACTAATGCCGTGGACGAAAGGTCGATTCTCGAGTAGTGTGCTGCTAGGATAATGATAGGGATGGGTCAACTCAGAGCATGCAATCAGCTGTCCTTGAAAGATTATGTGGGCTCCCTGCTCATAAGTGGTCTGCAGATGAATGGACATCATTTTTGCAACAAAGAGAAGGTAAACGAGAGGACATTTAATGCTTTAAGTGTAAAAATAGAATAATTTGTCTGTAGTGCTAGACATCTACCAGCATTTTAGCACGCTTGACAAGAGGTACAAATCAACTGAACAACAAACACATCCCCTGGCATGGCCTTTGTCCAACCGTATGCAGGCATGCATTTTTTTTTCTCTGACAAAGGTGCCATTCAGAGTCCTTTTTTCCAAAGATGGCTTATGACCTTAGAGACTGAATGGAGAAGAAATACAATTCTTGTCCAGATGAATTCGAAGCTAGGCCACCCAGAAGCTAGGTCCAATCAGGAAGGAGATTTCAGGCCGACACATCGCAACGGAAGGCACCATCAGCTTCGTCGGCTCTGCCTCTCACGCGCCACCCAGCAGCCAAAGTCCCCTCTGCAGACACACCGTTCAAAGATCCCAGACAGCATGAATCTCATCCACTAAACCCACAACATAACCATGATCAATTTCATCTCCTGAGAGGACAATCATGCTCATCCCCCGGACCCACGCACCGGGCGGTCCCGCTGCCGATGTGTCAATACCCGATTGGCCAGCGTGCCTAACACGCCCACCACGCGTCCGATGTGTCAATACCCGACTGGCCTGTGCGTGTGACACGTCCGCCACGCGACCGGCCAGGATGGTTTGGTTGGTTGGGAGTGGGGTAGAGCCGTTGGAAAAACCGTGGTTGGAGAGAGTTGTAACCAACTTGAGAAACCCTGCTCAGGTCGTCTGCTTAGCTTAGTGGCGGGAAAGCTGCCTGGCGTTTCACCTTTTGCTTTTTTCTCTCTCTCTCTCTTTACAAGCTGCAACGACATGTGAGAAGCTTATGAACGTATATTCAGTGGCACAGCCAGGAACACGGATGCATCAAGAAAATGGCACGAATGTCCAGCACACGTCCAGATCGTTCGAATCGATGGACTGCCTATCATGGTACATGATGCTGGGAAAGCGTCTTCAGTACCGGTTCCTAACCCCCTTTAGTACCAGTTGTGCAACCGGTATTGTTACTTCGGTACTAAAGGGGGACCTTTAGTACCGGATCAAATAACTGGTACTAAAGGGATATTAAAAGATGAAAAAAGAAATCCCACCGGCCCGAGCCCGAGCCGCACCCCTTCGCCGTGGGGCGAGCTGCATCCCACCAGTCACCGCCTTTGCCCCCGTCGCCACCCTTGCCCCCGTCACCACCGTTAGTTGCCTCCTGTCGCCACCCTTGGGCCCCACACCCCCGCCGGCTGCTTGGCCCCTCGCCGGAGACGCGCCCCGCCGGGTGCTTGGCCCCTTGCCGGCGGTCGAACCGAGTAAGAGGAATGGAGAGGGGGGAGAGGGACACACCTGGATCCATATCCGCACCCACCGTCGCCTGTAGTCGCATCCACCATCGCCCGCAGCTGTGCCCACCGTCGACACCGCCTGCAACCTGCTCTCGACCATGCCCACTGTCGACGCCGCCTGCAGCCCGCTCCCGGCCGCGCCCGCCGTCGTGGCCTGCAACCCGCGCCCACCATCACCCCTGCCCGCGCCGCCGGACCTCACCTTGCGTGCTGCCGCCTCACCTCGCCCTGCCGTTGCTCCTCACTGCCGGTGAGAGGCGAGCGGAGGTGGGAGGGAAGGGGAGGGGAGGCAGAGGAGGTGCCGGCTAGCCTCGAGAGTGAGAAGTGGAGGGAGGGAGAGAGTGAGAGAGGCGGCGGCTGTCGCCGGAGAGGGAGAGGGAGGGGGAGGGGGCGGCGACAGGAGAAGGAGGGGGAGGGGGCGGCGGGAGAGGGAGGGGTCGGCGACGGGGAGAGGGAGGGGAAGGGGGTGGCGGTAGGAAAGGAAGGGGAGAGAGAGGGACGGTGTGTGTGGGGAGGAGGGAGCCTGCGTGCGCTGCGCCGTGGAGGGGAGCGGCTGGGGAGAAGACAGAAGGGGAAGAGATAGGTGCGAGAGAAGAGAAGATATAAGGTTGAGAGAGAAGACATAAGGGGGCGGGCGGGCAGTTACTACTGGTTGGGAGCTCCAACCGGTACTAAAGGGGGTCACGGAGGACTCCTGAGGAACTAGCCGTTAGACTCGGTACTTACCGGGTTAAAAAAATAACCGGTACTAAGGGTTAGGACCAATGCTTAATTTTCGGTGGTTGTGGGTGTCACGTCTGCCTGTCTGCGCAACACTTTCTCACGTGTGAGCAGCACCTTTTTTTTTTGTTGGTCATCTTGGTCCGTGGTCGCCTGGGTAAAGTTTCTTTCTTTTGATTTGTGTGGCCTTGTTTCTATGCTTTCTTATGGAAGTCAAAACTATATGCATTACATGTGAACCAGATAGGACCTTCCTATGTTACAACTTATATTACAAACAACTTGCCTCTATGCCAAGTTGTTGATGAGGAGGGAATAATCGTAGTTGATGCTAGAATAATCAGCTAAAATAAGCTGGTATCTAAGATAAGCTTTTGCATTGAAAGGATTGAAAATTGACCGCGAAGAGCAAACGGTCATGCGTGGCACCTGTGCCTTCCACTAAGTGCATGCTAAGCCAGATCTCTTGGTTGCCGAGGCTTGAGGACAAATATGATACTCCACCTTGTGAAGTTAGAACTTATAAGGTATATTTTATTTTGTCGGGATAAACTTTGACCAACAATATAATTGATTCATCAATATTTTCTTCATATATTAAACAAAACTAGAATTGTAAGCGAGTATTTTTTTTAATAAAAAATAAGAATCTAATAACACAAATTTTGTGTCGCAAACGTTATTTATTAATAGAGATTAAATAACAGAGAAATTGTTGACCAAAGAACTATCCTAATGAAACAAATTAAATAACCTTTATATGTAATTTCAAACAGATGAGCAACTGATATGAGCCTTGAGGACAGGTATGATAGCCAATCACACACATGGGTAAGTTTCACTTGATCTTGTTTTCAGCAATTTAATTTCTTCTAGAAGGTTGGTGGTTTGGCAAAAACCATGGGCATCACATGTGACCAGATAGAGCCTGCCCATATGTTACAATTTCCCTAGCTCTATGCTCCCATTGTGGTTGACGATGTGATTTTAAAAATGAATCGGTGTCTAGGATAAGTTTAATTTGTAACAGAATTGGGAAGAGAAATGGCTGAGAACACCCGACGCCCATACGTGGCGCCAGTGTCTTCCACTAAGCACTTGGTGTTAAGCCGCCCTGCAAATCTCTTGGTCTGATGAGGCTTATCAGGGACAAAATGGTAACTGGTTGCGCCATCAACTTTCCTTCCAAAAAGAAAAAAAAAAGAGAAGAGAGAGACAGAGGGAGAAGGAGGCATGAAGGTGCATGCTATGGATGAACTACTGAAGAAACAATGCAATGTGTGGTCCCATGATGGCGTGTTTGACCTAAGTGAGCAGAGAATTCGGGAAGGAGGTCAACGGGCCTAGTGGCACTAATGGCTGGAATAATGCAGATGTGTGTGTGTGGGACCTGCACACGTGGCGGGTTCCCACACGAGCACAATGTGGTGTGGGCCCTCGGCCCGGCCGGCAGTTGGTGACGCCACGATTATTGGATGGATTGTTCATGGGGCTTTGGCCGGCTGGGGTTCGTTGGGTTGGCAGTTGGGGACAGCAACAACACTTGAGACGTAAAACAGAGGGCCTACACACACACAGGCTACATGCAATGCAACGACGCAACACATTTTAGTCAGGGAAAATACAGAGCTTGAGGTTGAAGCGTGCATTAGCACTGATGCGTGTGTTGAATTTTGTTTGATTTGAATTTTGAACGAACACCAGGTACGTGTGACTCATCTATGGCCACACACTTGTTTGCAGCAGCGTGTTTCGTGTTTGCTTACTTCTTTTTGTACCAACTAGCACCCGTTTTTGCTCGCGTCAAGAATCCACGCAAGCCATATGGAAAATAATGATAATCTCCACGTCAGCAATCTAAACATTAGTCCACACGTAATGCTGCGATGTGGAGATGCTGATAGGAAGCATGCGTGCTCCGGCATTTCTTTTTTACTTGCTTTTTAACGCACACGCCATACCATTGAAGGCATATTTGGAACACTACATGAGTTCCACTTTGCCACATCCGGAAAGTTCGCCCATTGCCAATACTCCTTCCGTCCCCAAAAACGAGTAGTTTTAGGATTGTTCTAAGTTAAATTTTTTAAGTTTGATCGAGATTATAGAAAAAACTACATATATTTATGGTAATAAGTACCGTTAAATTTATCATGAGATATACTTTTATAATATACCTATTTGATGCCATAAAGATTGATATTTTTCTATATAAATTTGATCAAAGTTGAGAAAATTTGACTTAAGAGAAACCTAAATTTGATGGATTCCTTGGTTTTTTTCTTACCTTACCAAGAGACGGAGAGGTCGGGTACAGGATGAGAAGGCGATTTCACACTTAAAAATCAGTTGAGAAAATTTTTCTTCAACAGTTATTTCATGAGAGCCAATCGTTTTAGTAGCCTTTAGCATTTTTCTTGAGTAGCAAGCAATACTTTTAAGTACTCCCTCCACCCCAAAAAATAAGTCATTTTGCGATTCAAATTTTGTTCCGGAAAATAAGTCATTATACTCAATTTGGCATGAGTGTTGTGCATCTAGGCATGCAACAGTGAATTAGTGCTAAATATGGTTAATAAATAGGGACAATCGAGGTCATTTC
This sequence comes from Setaria italica, assembly GCF_000263155.2. Classification (NCBI taxonomy): domain Eukaryota; kingdom Viridiplantae; phylum Streptophyta; class Magnoliopsida; order Poales; family Poaceae; genus Setaria; species Setaria italica. Next base: position 4,707,562 of record NC_028455.1, on the reverse strand, counting down.
ACCTCCTCGTTAATCTGTCATAAAATTCCAAGGATGAATTGAGGAGTATATCTTTAGTCTTTCCGACAGTTTTTTCAAATTACCAACACCACCATTCACAACAAACATATTACAAATAGTTATGACAGATAACTAACAGTAGACTACACATTAGTAGTCATCTTTTTAGAGTAAAAACTGTTGAGAAAAAATTGCCACTCTTGTAGTTAAAGCTGGCGTTACTTCGATAATTCTAGGAGGAACAAGATCGTTAATTAAGATTGCACTATTACCCATTTTTGCTTGCGTCAACAATCCACGCAAGCCATCTCGAGGGGAAAAAAAGCAATCCACGTCAGCCACCTACAATATCAATCCACGTAATCCTGCGATGTAGAGATGTTGTGATAGTAAACATGCATGTTGAGGCATTTCTTTTCCTTTCTTTCTAACGCACACGTCATACCATTGAGGGCGTATTTGGAGGAGGATGTTTCTTCGATAATTCATTAATTCTAGGACGAACAAGTCTATCTATGGCAGGTGCAGAGGTGGCTGATTTTGGCGCCAGCAGTGTTGTAGCTGAGGGAGTGGATGTCGATTTGCCCTATTCTCGCCTAGACCTGAGCATTTTGAGCTCGGCCCAGCTCGGACCACAGGCTTGGCCCGAGCCTAGTGGGTATTAGCCCACCTACGCTACCCGCTATCCGGCAGGCCGGACGTGGTCAGCGAAAACCAAGCAAAAAAAATCGGGCTAGCCTGAGCCCGTCCAAACAATTAATTCCATTTACTTTTCAACTAAAAAAGAACGGGAAGCATGAACCCGACCTGACGACGCCCATGGGACTTTCGTGGGCATAAATTTTCAGCTCGAAATGAACCGATTTTTTTCAGCCCGGCCTGAGCCCGATCTGGCCCGCAAAATGCTCAAGTCTATTCTCATCCTTACCTCCTTCCACCTCACATCACCCTGATCATTGTGGGAGGAGTAGCGAGACGATACTTGCCGCAGGTGGTAGTGGTGGCGGTGAAGCACTGGTGACGTGCCACGTGAAGTTGGGTTAGCGTGATGGCTAAGCAGCAGCGGATCCAGCGGTAGAGGGCTGCCGGAGATGGAGGAGGGTGGGGGTGGCACGGGCTCCTGCAACTACATGGCTTCACATACTAGGGCTAGTATGTACTATGTAGTCGTCTCTGAAAGGTAAGCACTTAGTTAATATATAATGTTAAATAATTAAAATTCAACAGTTATGTAAAATAAATGCTAAGTCCACGAGAAAATGCCGAATCAATATTTTTGGTAAAAATGTTTAGTATAAAAAGTTTAATCACTAATGTTGGGTCATCAAATTTGTAAAAAAAGAATGTTAAGTCAACAAGAAAATGTTTAATCAATGTTTCTTATAAAATATTGAATCAACAAGTCCGGTAAGCAAAAGAATGTTTGGGTCAAGAAAAATAGATTCACTTGGATAAGTAGTGGTTGTCCACCAAATAGGCTTCACATTGTTGTAAACAATCTAGGCTTAATTTTAAAATATTTTGTATCTCTCGGAGCAGGCCATAAGAACATTCAAGTTATTATTGTTTCCATTTAGATTAACAGTTGATTTTAATTCATTTGTTAGCCTTCCAAACTCCAGAAACTGACTAACGGGGCATAAGTTAAAATAGCAAAAATCAGAAACCAGTAAACTGGGGCCTAAGTTAGAATAGCATAAGTATTCCGGTACAAATGGCTGTAGACTTACAAAAATTGAGCGTGAAACAACTCGTAGAGCCAATACCACCTCCAATTATAAATACTTATTACGCTTTGACTTCTAAAACTTTAACCATTGCTAATCTTTCAAATTATCTGACTTAGAGAAGAAAAAAAAGGTCATATGACTTCATAATTCCCTATATTCCTCATGTAATTATAAAATTATATTCCAAAGAAAAATTAATAGTCAAAGTTGTAACCCAGAGCCAAAACAACGGAAGTTTGGGTGGCGAATTGGCCATACGGCCCACACTACGCTTAACTTTTCTCCGTCTAGGCCTTATTTGGGTGGGCCTAGATGCAGCCCAGTCCATGTGAGATTTAATCTAACCACGACACCAACCGCAACACATTCCAGCCAAGCTAAACTTTACACAAAACAGCCTGCTGAAATACCAATAACCCTGCCTATGATCCGTAACAGCAACATTACAACGAAAAAATCAGCTCCGACGGCATACACGAACAGGTATAATATTCCCGTCGCGATCTTACATCATTACTAAATATGTTATTCTGAACAGCCACCCACGGCTAACCGCCAAGTGGTGAGCCACTTAGCAAGGAGCCGGCACAGTTCAGTCTTTAGCTCTTGTACATGGGATCACACATAAACAACTCAGCCGCTATTAGCAGCTCTAGGAAACAAGGTTCCTCTCACTGTTCATCAACCAAATAAAAACTTCAGGGAAAAAAGTATCGCGACAGGTTCATTCTTCCTATGCAATCCTTTTCTCAGCAGCTTCAACGAGCGCTCTCGTCGTCCTTGTCATTAGTAGCTTGCCCCGTGGATGATGGGGAGTACCCAGGTGCAGTGGGGGAGTAGCTTCCAGTTGGGCTGCAGCGTGGAAATTTAAGTTTGTCAGAATACAAATGATGTCTTTCACGATAAGGTAGATTGAGATATGCCTGGCACTGCGATGACATGCCTGTAATTTGGAGAGGTTGGGCTGTAATCTGGGCTAGGTCCCCCAGAAGTGTTGAATGGGCTGCAGAAATCAGGTGATGTGTAAGATGGGACAGAAGAACAATAGTACTGAAATGGAATATCTGAAGATGCAACATAGGTGATGAAATATGAATGACACTCACCTCGTTGGACTGTATGATGGACTTGGTTGTGAATATGATGGTGATGTAGGAGAGTAAGTCGGTGAAGTTGGACTGAAAACAGAAATAGTAACATTCAATACAGATATGTATGGACAGTACACAACGCGACAACACTATTATTGTTTGCCAAAGCTATACACACAGATCTTTGTAGAACTGTACTCACCTGTAGTTCGGAGAGGTCTGACTGTATGGAGTCATCCTTGGACTGCTTGGAGAGTAAGCATGCGAAGGGCTGTATTTGGCTGATGAAGGATTGTAGCTCGGAGAAGTAGGACTGTAGCTCGGAGATGTCGGGCTGTAACTTGGTGATGTTGGGCTGTATCCAGGCGAGGTAGGGCTGTATGCAGGTGATGTTGGGCTGTACGAGGGGGAGGTAGGACTGTATGATGGGGATGTAGGGCTGTATGAAGGAGATGTAGGGCTGTATGAAGGCGACGTAGGGCTGTAAGACGGGGATGTTGGGCTATAAGAGGGGGATGTGGGGCTGTATGCAGGAGAGGTAGGGCTATATGCCGGCGAGGTTGGACTATAAACCGGCGAGGTGGGGCTGTAGCTTGGTGATGTAGGACTATAGCTAGGAGATGTAGGGCTGTAGCTTGGTGATGTAGGACTGTAGCTAGGAGATGTTGGGCTGTAACTTGGAGATGTGGGCGAGTATGATGGACTGGTGGGCGAGTAAGTTGGACTGGTTGGGGAATAATTCGGGCTTGTAGGACTGTAAGTGGGAGAGCCAGGTGTATATGATGGTGAGGTGGGACTATAGCTTGGTGAAGCAGGGCTGTATGATGGAGAAAGGGGGCTATATCCTTTTTCTGGGGTGAAAACTGGCGATGATGGACTGTATCCCCCCGATGATGGAGAGTAGCCACCTGGTGACGGGAATGGTGAGAACGCCATGTGCCCAACATATGGTGAGAATGAAGCATCTGTGTTAATGGGGGAAGCCCTGATGTTCGGACTAAGCAGATAACTTGGCGACATCATTCCTTCATGATAGGGTGTCCCAGAGATGGGTGAACGTGCTGGTGTCATGCCAAAGTCCAGACCTTCCACATAGCTTGGGAGTTGAAGTTCAATCGCCTGCTGCAACATCTGGTCGTTCAGATATAGCGCACAGCCTCCAGTACCAATAGGAGCAAGCTGTCCAAGCATAATGTTCTCAGTGACACCTCTCAGGAGGTCAGCTTCAGCATATACAGCAGCATCAAGCAAGATGTCGACAGTCTCTTCAAAGGAGCATCTCATAAGAGGTCCAGTATCATTTCGATTGATGCCGTGCCTTGTAATAGCCATCAGGTGACCTCTGTATGTCATTGTATCGCAAAGAATGGCCAGATGCCTGTAGTTCACATAGGATCCATCAAAAGATATGACCACCCGAAGCTCATCCAAGAGAGATCGACGGACAGCCTCGATTCCAAGAACCTCAATCACTTCAATCAGATGGTTACTTGTTGTCCTTGTAGCATCAACATCCTCATGACACATGACAGCCAAGAGATTCACACCTTCCGTATCAAGCATCCACTCATTATCTGCTTTGAAGCCTTCACTTTGGTCAAATTTATTGACCTTCCCATGTTTGATGAACACTTTGTTGATATCTGGAATGCCTCGAAGCGCCATCTCTGTCAACATGTTGCCCTCTATCTTCTTGAGGAAGACATCATCCTCAGCAGATTCGTCTTGTATTTCTCCTTTTGGAGCATCATCATTTGTGATGCGGATACGGAGGATGAGCTTATCTGCATTATCATCATTAAATATGCACGATAGGTCATCATCAAATTCACGGTTTATCTTCTCTGCAATATCAGCCATGCTCAACTTCTTATCAATCATCATCTCACGATTAAGCTCAATACGCAGCAGCCAAGGAGAAATCTTATCCGGGTCGATATCCTCATCAGGCATTTCATAATATGACCGGACAAACTCCACATCCTCTTCAATAATAGTTCCTAGAGGATCAGGGTCATACCATATCTCAGTGGCATGGGTTACACTGCGCAGTGTGGTGTACTCCAGAGCACACTGAACATTCTTAGCCAATTCTTTCTTCTTGTTCACCTCAGGCTTCAGGTAAACAGACAAAGATGGAGTCTTTATCTTCTTGGCAACATTAATGATCTCTCTCAACCTGGGAACTCCAAGAGTGACATTCTTGGCACTGACACCAGCATAATGGAAGGTATTCAGGGTCATCTGAGTCGCTGGTTCTCCAATGGACTGTGCAGCCACACATCCAATCATTTCACCAGGGGCCACCAATGACTGAAGGAACCTTGATTCAATCTCACCAATAACCCATTCAAAAGCTTCCTTTGTAAGCCTGTATTCCTTCAAGACCCTCTTGCTAGCAAATGTGCTACGGAGCAGGATATTGAAAAACAAGGTTGCATTCTTCTGAGCCTCAATGCTCATAGCATCATCACCAGGTACAACCTTGAGTCTTTCTTGCAGTTTATCTATCGCTTCCACAATTTCCATCGGATGCATGTCAGAAGGTCTTCTAAAATCAATCTTGAATGTCTTCTGGGCATTCCAAATAAGCCGCTTGAGGTTCACAGGCATAGGCCATGAATTGTCACCAGTTGTGGTGATCTCAGTCCCAAGCTGGAACCGGTCAGCTTCTAGCTTTTGAACCTCTGCCTCAAACACATTTCTGAATTCACGTATTGTCTTCAAATCATCAACATGTTCAGGAAGCATGTAGTTAGGCCTCCAGTTCTCATCATCCAGCTCATAACGGAATACATTGTCAAACTCACCCTTCTTCATCTTCAGTGAGTCCAATTTTTGAGACTCAATCCAAACAGCATCCATACCATCTTCTCCATACAGAAACTGAATGACATCTCCCAGAGAGTTTCTTACAGTACCATCATATTTTACCATGATGTCCTCCATAGCTTTCACAAGTCTCCGCTGGATATACCCAGTTTCAGAAGTCTTGACAGCTGTATCAATAAGACCTTCTCTACCACCCATAGCATGAAAGAAGAATTCTTGTGGTGTCAGGCCTCGAAGGTAAGAGTTCTCAACAAAACCACGACTTTCAGGACCATAGTCATCTTTTGTGAAATGTGGCAACGTTCGATCGATGAAACCAAATGGTATCCGCTTGCCCTCAACATTCTGTTGTCCGACACAAGCAGTCATTTGTGAAATGTTAATGAAACTACCTTTTGAGCCTGCAGTGACCATAGCCTTCAAATTGTTGCTTTCAGACAAACTCTTCTGCGCACTGCTTCCAGCATCATCACGAGCCTTGTTAAGAACCTGGAATGGAAAGGAATTGGATTCAAGTTAAACAACTCAACTTAAAAGGCGAATACTCCTCTGCAAAGACTAACAAAGGCTACTAACAACACGAGCAACAAGAAAGATCGTACCTGGTTCACTCTATTTTCAAATGATTCCATCATGGTGCGTCCTGGCTCAGCTTCCAAATGCTTGTCTTGTGCTTGTTTGATAAGCTCCTTCACCTCATTCTTAGCTTTAGAAATTGTCTCGTTAATCTTTTCCATGGTGGCCGCATCTGCAATAGTATCCCCAATTCCAATACTGAAACCTTGTTGAAGCAACCAGTAGTTGACAAGCCACTGTGTATGACCTAAGAACTTGCGTGCAGCATCTGGACCAACCTCTTCCCTGAAAAGAACAAGTTAAAATGGAATTCACTTAGAAAATGGTAATGGGCAAAATTCTTATTCATATGCAACTCTCAAGTCACAAAATTTTGATGAAGTATGATTACCAAATGACATGGATAAGACTTCCAGAGCCTGTTCCAAGACTCTTTTTGCACAGTGTACCAGATAGAAGCTCTCCCTTCTCTATCCTGACCATCGTATCACCAGGAGTAATGAATCCTGTTTCTGTTTCAGAATGCCAGGCTGAAAACCGAATTAAATTTATTTGCTTAGGAATAATCAAGTTAAAAACTTGTTTCCCAGTCCAAATTGGCCTAGGTTTCAAAATGGCAGGTGCAGGAATCTTTCCATCGAAGTCTTGCCACCACATCAAGGTGTTCATAAATACATCCTGCAATAGAATTTTAAATGAGCCACAAAACAGAACAGAATACAATTGGAAAGGGTGAGCATGAAGTTTCTTTTTTATTTACCTTTTCAATGAGAGTGTCCCTTTTAGTAATTTTTCGACACCCAAGCAGTGTGTCCTGCACAATACCCATGACAGGCCTATTTGATTGTGGAGAGACAATGCATTTTGGCACCATCATTAACTCTAGAACTTCTGCCCTGGTCTCAAATGACTGGGGGACATGCATATTCATCTCATCCCCATCAAAATCAGCATTGTATGGTGAAGTGACAGACAAGTTTAACCGGAAAGTTGAGTAGGGCATAATTTTGATGCGATGCCCCATGATAGACATTTTATGAAGACTTGGTTGCCGATTGAAAAGAACAAAATCCCCATCATTGAGGTGCCTCTCCACCTGAGGAAATCAGGCAAAACGTGAGTAGAACATAAAACAAATTTACAATGACATCATTAGAAAAGCACAATTATTGAGAAGTTAATACTCACCTTGTAACCAAGCTCCAAATGCTGATCACTGCTTTTCTTCACATATCGAAGATCAAGCCTCTGACCATCTTCTCTGATAATGTACTTTGCGCCTGTCTTCCCTGGGGGAGGGTGAGGCCCATATTCCACAAGTTCCTTCAACCTGGAATAATTGGATTTAACTGCAGATGGTCAGCAAAAGCACAGAGGTTATATAACATTTGTCAATAACAGCAAGCTAGTCCACCTCTCGATGTTATATGGAGTGACAGTTTCAGGATATGTCAGGTTCAAAGCAATACTCCATGGTACTCCTAATTCATCAATGTTTATATTTGGATCTGGTGTGATAACAGTACGGGCTGAGAAATCAACACGCTTTCCCATCAAGTTTCCTCTAATGCGGCCTTCTTTTGCTTTCAGCCTGCTGCAAATTGATTTGATAGGCCTTCCAGAACGCTGTGTGGCCTAAGAATTTCAACAAAAAAATAAAGATTAGACTTTATCCTGGTGCCCAGAAAGTTCAACATAAATAACATTTCGACCTACTCACCCTGGGTTGGCCAGGAAGTTCATTATCAAAGTACGTCGCAATATGAAATTGCAATAGCTGAGCAAACTCTGTTATAATGTGAGCTGGAGCGCCATTTCTTTCTTGCCTCCTCAAGTTCTCATTATGCCGTATTATCATAGCTAATTGATGCGTCAAATCATCCTGTTTGCAACAGAAAGACCAAGAAGAATAACAGTGAGCTGTGAAAAAAATGCCTTTCTTTTACGCAGGGGCTGATGTAGAAGCCCTTAAACTTATATGTTAGAATAATAGCAGGGAGCATTATTTATCCATGCAACAACCATTAGACTCATAATAACTATAGTGGTACTATGCTTACCTCACTTCTGGAAGAAGTGTCCATCATGACAGATGGTCTAACAGGGGGTGGAGGAATCGGAAGAACCTGAAGTATCATCCAATCAGGACGGGCAAATTTGGGATTCAGACCCAACAGAAGACAGTCCTCATCACTTATACGCTTAAGAACATTAAGGACCTGGTCAAACAAGCCATGTAAGAAACCACATGATTACAAGAACATTCACAGAATGACTTGCGGAATTGAGCAGAGATATAGATATACCCTCTCAGCTGAGAGGATTTGCTTTCGTTCCACTGGCTCAGGGAGCTGATCTTGATCATCAGTTTTCTTCTTTGGAGCTTTAAACTCTGCAACCATCTTCATACCATCAACTGTAATATTTGGCTGCTGAGCACCGCAACCACCTCTTTTCTTAACAGGCTCGTCAGTGTCTTGCTGCTCCTGAACATCAAGGTCATCGCCACCTGCACAGACCTTTTTGCTCTTGCAAGCATCATATATTCTCTTCAATCTATTCTTTGGATTCCGGATTTTCAGAGCCTGCTTAAATTTGGTATCATCCTGCATGACAAAAATTGGATAAAGGGTAAATAACATGACATAAAGGTTTGGCAACATAAACGGTAAACATGATAAACATCCTAAGAACACGTGGAAGACTCAAAACTTGTGTGCGGTCAGGTTCCATTGTCGTCATGACAAAATAGCTTTTGGCAAGGGGCTAATACAATAAATGCAAAATATACACTTATGCACAGTCGCACATCAGCGTACAAGCTTCATCAAACGTATTAGAACAAAGGATAAATACATATTACGTTGAGGGAAGATAAAGGACAGGTAAAACAATTGCAGTTTACATGCCAAATTGATACCTGAACAAGTTCGTGCAAAGTGAGAAATGGTGCTAACGATGAACACCACCGAGTACAATAAAAACAACAAGCAAAATTTTTATATGCATGAATGGCAGGAAAACAGAAGGTTCTCGTATCATTTCAGTTTACCATGCGTCATATAAAAATCATAACTCCATCAAGTATAGTAAGATATACACACACATCCTGTAACATAACCAGGAAATTGTACCTCATCCGCGAGGATCTTGGAGCAGTTAAAGCAGACACAGCGCATAATGGAGAGCACAGTCTTAATGAAGCCGATGTGGAACATGGGCTTGGCAAGCTCAAGGTGTCCAAAGTGGCCTGGACACTCCGCCATCCCTGCCATGCATGTCTCGCACTTGATTTTCCGGTCAATAGTCCCCAATCGAGGGTCACTGAGCCCACCAGGCTTCGGCTTCCCCCTCTCCATGGTCTCTGCGTGTTCTATCTGAATCACCGACATTTGTCTCTACAAAGGCAGAAAGCAATAAATAGTAATCATTTTCTGTCCCCAGAAATACATTCCTCAAGCACGGCATATGAACAGGATGAACTTTTTAATGAAGTGTTACTATTGAGCCCAATAAAAATATACATTTGAACTCATCATTAATGCCACTTTATTGTTAACTAGCAAGTAATTCGTGTTTATATCCGTACAGACACACAACCGTTTCAGTTGCCGTTGAACTTGACTGAATCAGAACCTTACGACAAAAATTGATTTCATCACTGTATATGTATACAGATATGCCAAACAGCAAATCGCACAGCCACAACATACTGAATTGAAACTATACCATGCATTTAAGACTCACGACATCGACAGCACATTAGTTGCTCATATTTCTCAAAATCACAAAGCACAAGTGCTACATTCAAACTTATAACCATAGATCTCAACAGGGCAGTGCTATTTGCAGATAAAAATCACATATCTCCAATAGTCACAGTGGCGGTACACTCAATTCTTACTTGAGGATGCTCAAAATTTTAGGAATATGAAAGCCTATACAGTTGTACACATTCTAATTTACTGAATTCACCAAAACAGACACTCTGAAGCTGGTACTCAAGCTCAACCCACTCAAACCCGTCACGAATTACAGCAAAACGTGCACTGAATTTGAATCCTGTCCTGCAATCGAATTCGAGTTCATGACCAACTTAGTAAGCTAGCAAACACCCATCTCAGAGTCCACCAACACTACGCCCGCCCACTCAACCCGCCCGAACCACGAAAGCTAAGAGAGCCGGCGGCGGAGGGGAGGGTATGGGAGGGGCGAGGGGTATTACGATCTCGTCGGGGCTGAGGATGCCGAACTGCACGAGCTGGACCTTGGCCACCTCGGCCGGCGAGTACGGGAACCTCGCGTCCATCCCGGCCCCACCCGGCGCCGCCGCCGCCGGCGGCTACCACCACCACTTAGGGTTTCAGATCGCGGCGCCCCCGCCGCCCGCGCCCCCCGGCCGCCGCCGCGCGGCACCAAGCCACCCGCCCGGGGCGGTGCGCAGAGTGTAGTGTGTTTTTGGCGGCTCGGCCGGGTAGGAATCGAGCGGATCGGGCCCCGAGCACAGATCGCTCGCCCCCGCCGCGAGGTTGGGGGAAGGGGAACGGGGAGAGGGGTGCGTTTGAGGAAAGACCGAGGACAGGAGGGGTGGGGGTCTATTTATAGACGTAGCGTGCGCCGGGTTGGCTACCGTGCGCTGGCGTGCGCGTGGGCGGGTGGACGCGTGGGCTCGGTGTATGGAGTGCGGGTGGAGGCGGTGCTGGGGGATGGGGTGGTGTATGTGGACCGTGTCCGGGGATGGGGCGCGGGAGCCACGGGAAACCGCCCATTGGGCGGGTGGTGTGGGACGTTGGATCGGGGAGAGACGGTGGGGATGGGCTCGAGTAGGATCCCTGCGCGGTCAACGCGGAGGCGAGTCTGTGTGTGGTCGTGGAGTACTGACTGCGGAGTGGATGAGGTCAGGAGTCAAGAGGTGTGGGATTGCTGGTGCTGGGCCTGCTGGACGTCTCGTGACTGGCTGTTTGTGGCCGTAAATTTTGTGGGCTGGGCTAAAATGTGTCGGCCTTCCTATTGTTTACTAAGCAAGTAGCCCGAATTTTTTTTATTTTTTTACTTTTTATTTTAGCATTTTGCAAAAATATATGTCTAAATAAAAAAATAGAAAATCTATATGCATACCGCCGTTTGAAACGGCTATAGCCAGTTTAACCGGCGAAAGGTGCACTATAGCAACCTTACCGCCGGTTCAACCGGTGGAATTTTCCTTGTCTGGATAGCATATTTTTAAAAAATCAAACTAATTTATATGAATTCAGATGGAGATAAACTTATATGAAAATTGTAGATCTCGACGAGATCTACAACTTTGTAGTTCAAATATTTTTCATTTGGAATCATCTTGGTACTCAAATAATCGATACAATATTCAAATCTAAAATCCAGCCAAATTTCCTTTATCTGGATAGTACATTTTCAAAAAATCTTAACTAATTCATATGAACTCGGATGGAGATAAACTTTGCATAAAACTTGTAGATTTTGACGAGATCTACAACTTTTTGATTCAAACTTTTTTCATTTGGAATCATATTGGTGCTCGATTATTTGAGCACCAATATGATTCCAAATGAAAAACGTTTGTACAAAGTTGTCGAGAACTACATTTTCATATAAAGATTATCTCCATCCGAGTTCATATAAATTAGTTTTTATTTTTTGAATATATGCTGTCTAGAGAAGGGAAATTCGTCGGTTCAACTGACGGTAAAGTTGCTACAGTTCTCTTTCCGCCAATTGAACTGGCTATAGCCGTTTCAAATGACAGTATGTGTACAGTTTTGCAATTTTTTTTGTTTTAACATATATTTTTGCAAAATACTAAAATAAAAAATATAAAAATAAAATCCTATTCTACTGTGTATGTTTAGCCCAACCCAAGAATTCTTTTCTTCGTCGAACCAACGGTTCGACAACAGCCTTGGTACAAACAACGAGGAGAAGCGCATCTCAAATAAACTGCACAAAAATTAAAAAAAATGCTTCCCTGAGAAGCCGGTTTGATCCAGCTTCTACGTTTTAGTACAAATAGGAGCGGTGGGGAGAAGCGTGGCTAGAAGAAGCTGAAAAAACGTGTCGTTTGGCTGCTAGTTTCAGCTTATTTTGTCTATAAGTAGGATTTAAGTTGTTCCAAACAGAGCTAACACCTCGCGTAACAACTTGTACATTTTAACCATGCAAGCACTTTCCTATTGAGACTGATAGCCACTTAAGCCACAATATAGTTGTTGAAATATGGACGACAAAAAATCATGCGGGTATCCTCCCTGTCCTTTGGGAAATAACCCAGGAGCTCATGCCAAATCGATCATCCCTGCTTTTGATCTTGCATTGTTCTGCAACTTTGCTCGTGGGATACTGTATGCTGCAGCAATGTACGTAGCTGCTACAGAGGTAGGTAACCTCTCGTGCAGTAGGTAAACTTGCGAGTCACACTCGTAGCAGATATAGCACGGTGCTTGTAGTCAACATGCTCAGACTTGGACTGATGGCTAGATCAGCAGGCTAGCTAAGCGTTTACTAGGTGGCTAGGTCCTCTCGGGGAAGTGCGTGCGCTTCCATGGAAGTCAGCAGGCATCCTTAACTTGCCACATCAAGGCCTTGTTTAGTTGCTAAAGTTGGGAGGTGCTAAATTACTGTTACAGCACTGTAGCACACTGTAGCGTTTCGTTTGTATTTGTGAATTATTGTCCAAACATTGACTAATTAGGCTCAAAAGATTCGTCTCGCAAAGTACAACAAAACTGTGTAATTAGTTTTTAATTTCATCTACATTTAGTACTCCATGCATGCACCGTAAGTTTGATGTGATGGGGAATCTTCTTTTTGCATAGTGCCAAAGTTGGGAGTGAAGTAAAGAAGGGTCAAGCCGAGCTGCTTCCTCCTCTGCAGCAATTAACCCTGCTGGCCTGGCCAGGCCATACATGTCGCGAACAAGGGGTCAATGGTGCAGCCATATCTGTTCCAACATTCCCAAGATATGACTAGCTCGTTTTCAAAACCCTAGCCACTAGCTACTACAGCTAAGGCTACATGGCCAATCTGACCATTAGCACATTAACTCAATTTAGTTCCCTGCATGCAGGCATAGCTTGTGGTTCATGCATGGTCATGGAGTACTGGTACTGGTTGGTTGAGCACCCTAGCTCGACTAGGATGATACAGCCTAATCTGGCAAACATAATTGTTTCATGGTCTCGTGGAGCACTCCTGGATGTTGTTGAAGATGCATGTTTCTTTTTTCTTAATTGAAATCCAGGAGGTGCTCAGTGTTCCTGAATGTTTACATAGGTTCCCTGTTAACCTGGTACTAGTAGGAGCATAAATCCACATGATGAGTTTTGTAGTATTAATCCTGAATGTTCAAGAGGCTAAGTTAGTCCAGTTTAATCCTGAATGTACACGTTATGTCGATATCACTTGATAAAAACCGGCAGATTAAAAACGAAATGCATTTTCAAACTCTGCCACGCTCAAAAACTTAAAAGCACGGTCAGTGCAAACAAGAAAAAAGAAAACCAGTTTCAGAAGTCTTGACAGCTGTATCAATAAGACCTTCTCTACCACCCATAGCATGAAAGAAGAATTCTTGTGGTGTCAGGCCTCGAAGGTAAGAGTTCTCCACAAAACCACGACTTTCAGGACCATAGTCATCTTTTGTGAAATGTGGCAACGTTCGATCGATGAAACCAAATGGTATCCGCTTGCCCTCAACATTCTGTTGTCCGACACAAGCAGTCATTTGTGAAATGTTAATGAAACTACCTTTTGAGCCTGCAGTGACCATAGCCTTCAAATTGTTGCTTTCAGACAAACTCTTCTGCGCACTGCCCTCAGCATCATCACGAGCCTTGTTAAGAACCTGGAATGGAAAGGAATTGGATTCAAGTTAAACAACTCAACTTAAAAGGCAAATACTCCTCTCCAAAGACTAACAAAGGCTACTAACAACACGAGCAACAAGAAAGATCGTACCTGGTTCACTCTATTTTCAAATGATTCCATCATGGTGCGTCCTGGCTCAGCTTCCAAATGATTCTCATGTGCTTGTTTGATAAGCTCCTTCACCTCATTCTTAGCTTTAGAAATTGTCTCGTTAATCTTTTCCATGGTGGCCGCATCTGCAATAGTATCCCCAATTCCAATACTGAAACCTTGTTGAAGCAACCAGTAGTTGACAAGCCACTGTGTATGACCTAAGAACTTGCGTGCAGCATCTGGACCAACCTCTTCCCTGAAAAGAACAAGTTAAAATGGAATTCAAAATTCTTATTCATATGCAACTCTCAAGTCACAAAATTTTGATGAAGTATGATTACCAAATGACATGGATAAGACTTCCAGAGCCTGTTCCAAGACTCTTTTTGCACAGTGTACCAGATAGAAGCTCTCCCTTCTCTATCCTGACCATCGTATCACCAGGAGTAATGAATCCTGTTTCTGTTTCAGAATGCCAGGCTGAAAACCGAATTAAATTTATTTGCTTAGGAATAATCAAGTTAAAAACTTGTTTCCCAGTCCAAATTGGCCTAGGTTTCAAAATGGCAGGTGCAGGAATCTTTCCATCGAAGTCTTGCCACCACATCAAGATGTTCATAAATACATCCTGCAATAGAATTTTAAATGAGCCACAAAACAGAACAGAATACAACTGGAAAGGGTGAGCATGAAGTTTCTTTTTTATATACCTTTTCAATGAGAGTGTCCCTTTTAGTAATTTTTCGACACCCAAGCAGTGTGTCCTGCACAATACCCATGACAGGCCTATTTGATTGTGGAGAGACAATGCATTTTGGCACCATCATTAACTCTAGAACTTCTGCCCTGGTCTCAAATGACTGGGGGACATGCATATTCATCTCATCCCCATCAAAATCAGCATTGTATGGTGAAGTGACAGACAAGTTTAACCGGAAAGTTGAGTAGGGCATAATTTTGATGCGATGCCCCATGATAGACATTTTATGAAGGCTTGGTTGCCGATTGAAAAGAACAAAATCCCCATCATTGAGGTGCCTCTCCACCTGAGGAAATCAGGCAAAACGTGAGTAGAACATAAAACAAATTTACAATGACATCATTAGAAAAGCACAATTATTGAGAAGTTAATACTCACCTTGTAACCAAGATCCAAATGCTGATCACTGCTTTTCTTCACATATCGAAGATCAAGCCTCTGACCATCTTCTCTGATAATGTACTTTGCGCCTGTCTTCCCTGGGGGAGGGTGAGGCCCATATTCCACAAGTTCCTTCAACCTGGAATAATT
The DNA here is from genome assembly GCF_000263155.2 of Setaria italica. Lineage (NCBI taxonomy): Eukaryota > Viridiplantae > Streptophyta > Magnoliopsida > Poales > Poaceae > Setaria > Setaria italica. Next base: position 4,692,068 of record NC_028455.1, on the reverse strand, counting down.
GGATTTAACTGCAGATGGTCAGCAAAAGCACAGAGGTTATATAACATTTGTCAATAACAGCAAGCTAGTTCACCTCTCGATGTTATATGGAGTCACAGTTTCAGGATATGTCAGGTTCAAAGCAATACTCCATGGCACTCCTAATTCATCAATGTTTATATTTGGATCTGGTGTGATAACAGTACGGGCTGAGAAATCAACACGCTTTCCCATCAAGTTTCCTCTAATGCGGCCTTCTTTTGCTTTCAGCCTGCTGCAAATTGATTTGATAGGCCTTCCAGAACGCTGTGTGGCCTAAGAATTTCAACAAAAAAATAAAGATTAGACTTTATCCTGGTGCCCAGAAGTTCAACATAAATAACATTTCGACCTACTCACCCTGGGTTGGCCAGGAAGTTCATTATCAAAGTACGTCGCAATATGAAATTGCAATAGCTGAGCAAACTCTGTTATAATGTGAGCTGGAGCGCCATTTCTTTCTTGCCTCCTCAAGTTCTCATTATGCCGTATTATCATAGCTAATTGATGCGTCAAATCATCCTGTTTGCAACAGAAAGACCAAGAAGAATAACAGTGAGCTGTGAAAAAAATGCCTTTCTTTTACGCAGGGGCTGATGTAGAAGCCCTTAAACTTATATGTTAGAATAATAGCAGGGAGCATTATTTATCCATGCAACAACCATTAGACTCATAATAACTATAGTGGTATTATGCTTACCTCACTTCTGGAAGAAGTGTCCATCATGACAGATGGTCTAACAGGGGGTGGAGGAATCGGAAGAACCTGAAGTATCATCCAATCAGGACGGGCAAATTTGGGATTCAGACCCAACAGAAGACAGTCCTCATCACTTATACGCTTAAGAACATTAAGGACCTGGTCAAACAAGCCATGTAAGAAACCACATGATTACAAGAACATTCACAGAATGACTTGCGGAATTGAGCAGAGATATAGATATACCCTCTCAGCTGAGAGGATTTGCTTTCGTTCCACTGGCTCAGGGAGCTGATCTTGATCATCAGTTTTCTTCTTTGGAGCTTTAAACTCTGCAACCATCTTCATACCATCAACTGTAATATTTGGCTGCTGAGCACCGCAACCACCTCTTTTCTTAACAGGCTCGTCAGTGTCTTGCTGCTCCTGAACATCAAGGTCATCGCCACCTGCACAGACCTTTTTGCTCTTGCAAGCATCATATATTCTCTTCAATCTATTCTTTGGATTCCGGATTTTCAGAGCCTGCTTAAATTTGGTATCATCCTGCATGACAAAAATTGGATAAAGGGTAAATAACATGACATAAAGGTTTGGCAACATAAACGGTAAACATGATAAACATCCTAAGAACACGTGGAAGACTCAAAACTTGTGTGCGGTCAGGTTCCATTGTCGTCATGACAAAATAGCTTTTGGCAAGGGGCTAATACAATAAATGCAAAATATACACTTATGCACAGTCGCACATCAGCGTACAAGCTTCATCAAACGTATTAGAACAAAGGATAAATACATATTACGTTGAGGGAAGATAAAGGACAGGTAAAACAATTGCAGTTTACATGCCAAATTGATACCTGAACAAGTTCGTGCAAAGTGAGAAATGGTGCTAACGATGAACACCACCGAGTACAATAAAAACAACAAGCAAAATTTTTATATGCATGAATGGCAGGAAAACAGAAGGTTCTCGTATCATTTCAGTTTACCATGCGTCATATAAAAATCATAACTCCATCAAGTATAGTAAGATATACACACACATCCTGTAACATAACCAGGAAATTGTACCTCATCCGCGAGGATCTTGGAGCAGTTAAAGCAGACACAGCGCATAATGGAGAGCACAGTCTTAATGAAGCCGATGTGGAACATGGGCTTGGCAAGCTCAAGGTGTCCAAAGTGGCCTGGACACTCCGCCATCCCTGCCATGCATGTCTCGCACTTGATTTTCCGGTCAATAGTCCCCAATCGAGGGTCACTGAGCCCACCAGGCTTCGGCTTCCCCCTCTCCATGGTCTCTGCGTGTTCTATCTGAATCACCGACATTTGTCTCTACAAAGGCAGAAAGCAATAAATAGTAATCATTTTCTGTCCCCAGAAATACATTCCTCAAGCACGGCATATGAACAGGATGAACTTTTTAATGAAGTGTTACTATTGAGCCCAATAAAAATATACATTTGAACTCATCATTAATGCCACTTTATTGTTAACTAGCAAGTAATTCGTGTTTATATCCGTACAGACACACAACCGTTTCAGTTGCCGTTGAACTTGACTGAATCAGAACCTTACGACAAAAATTGATTTCATCACTGTATATGTATACAGATATGCCAAACAGCAAATCGCACAGCCACAACATACTGAATTGAAACTATACCATGCATTTAAGACTCACGACATCGACAGCACATTAGTTGCTCATATTTCTCAAAATCACAAAGCATAAGTGCTACATTCAAACTTATAACCATAGATCTCAACAGGGCAGTGCTATTTGCAGATAAAAATCACATATCTCCAATAGTCACAGTGGCGGTACACTCAATTCTTACTTGAGGATGCTCAAAATTTTAGGAATATGAAAGCCTATACAGTTGTACACATTCTAATTTACTGAATTCACCAAAACAGACACTCTGAAGCTGGTACTCAAGCTCAACCCACTCAAACCCGTCACGAATTACAGCAAAACGTGCACTGAATTTGAATCCTGTCCTGCAATCGAATTCGAGTTCATGACCAACTTAGTAAGCTAGCAAACACCCATCTCAGAGTCCACCAACACTACGCCCGCCCACTCAACCCGCCCGAACCACGAAAGCTAAGAGAGCCGGCGGCGGAGGGGAGGGTATGGGAGGGGCGAGGGGTATTACGATCTCGTCGGGGCTGAGGATGCCGAACTGCACGAGCTGGACCTTGGCCACCTCGGCCGGCGAGTACGGGAACCTCGCGTCCATCCCGGCCCCACCCGGCGCCGCCGCCGCCGGCGGCTACCACCACCACTTAGGGTTTCAGATCGCGGCGCCCCCGCCGCCTGCGCCCCCCGGCCGCCGCCGCGCGGCACCAAGCCACCCGCCCGGGTAGGAATCGAGCGGATCGGGCCCCGAGCACAGATCGCTCGCCCCCGCCGCGAGGTTGGGGAAAGGGGAACGGGGAGAGGGGTCTATTTATAGACGTAGCGTGCGCCGGGTTGGCTACCGTGCGCTGGCGTGCGCGTGGGCTCGGTGTATGGAGTGCGGGTTGAGGCGGTGCTGGGGGATGGGGCGGTGTATGTGGACCGCGTCCGGGGATGGGGCGCGGGAGCCACGGGAAACCGCCCATTGGGCGGGTGGTGGTGTGGGACGTTGGATCGGGGAGGGACGGTGGGGATGGGCTGGAGTGGGATCCCTGCGCGGTCAACGCGGAGGCGAGTTTGTGTGTGGTCGTGGAGCACTGACTGCGGAGTGGATGAGGTCAGGACTCAGGAGTCAAGAGGTGTGGGATTGCTGGTGCTGGGCCTGCTGGACGTCTCGTGACTGGCTGTTTGTGGCCGTAAATTTTGTGGGCTGGGCTAAAATGTGTGGGTCTTCCTATTGTTTACTAAGCAAGTAGCCCGAATTTTTTTTATTTTTTTATTTTTTATTTTAGCATTTTGCAAAAATATATGTCTAACTAAAAAATAGAAAATCTATATGCATACCGCCGTTTGAAACGGCTATAGCCAGTTTAACCGGCGAAAGGTGCACTATAGCAACCTTACCCCCGGTTCAACCGGTGGAATTTTCCTTGTCTGAATATCATATTTTTAAAAAATCAAACTAATTCATATAAATTCCAATGGAGATAAACTTATATGAAAATTGTAGATCTCGACATGATCTACAACTTTGTAGTTCATATATTTTTCATTTGGAATCATCTTGTTACTCAAATAATCGATACAATATTCAAATCTAAAATCCAGCCAAATTTCCTTTATCTGGATAGTACATTTTCAAAAAATCTTAACTATTTCATATGAACTCGGATGGAGATAAACTTTGCATAAAACTTGTAGATTTTGACGAGATCTACAACTTTTTGATTCAAACTTTTTTCATTTGGAATCATATTGGTGCTCAAATAGATTTGAACATTGTGTCGATTATTTGAGCACCAATATGATTCCAAATGAAAAACGTTTGTACAAAGTTGTCGATATCTACATTTTCATATAAAGATTATCTCCATCCGAGTTCATATAAATTAGTTATGATTTTTTGAATATATGCTGTCTAGAGAAGGGAAATTCCGTCGGTTGAACCGACGGTAAGGTTGCTACAGTTCTCTTTCCGCCAGTTGAACTGGGTATAGCCGTTTCAAATGACAGTATGGGTACAGTTTTGCAATTTTTGTTTTAACATATATTTTTGCAAAATACTAAAATAAAAAATATAAAAATAAAATCCTATTCTACTGTTTATGTTTAGCCCAACCCAAGAATTCTTTTTTTCGTCGAACCAACAACAGCCTTGGTACAAACAACGAGGAGAAGCGCATCTCAAATAAACTGCACAAAAATTTAAAAAATGCTTCCCTGAGAAGCCGATTTGATCCAGCTTCTACGTTTTAGTACAAATAGGAGCGGTGGGGAGAAGCGCGGCTAGAAGAATCTGAAAAAATGCGTCATTTGGCTGCTAGTTTCAGCTTATTTTGTTCATAAGTAGGATTTAAGTTGTTCCAAACGGAGCTAACACCTCGCGTAACAACTTGTACATTTTAACCATGCAAGCACTTTCCTATTGAGACTGATAGCCACTTAAGCCACAATATAGTTGTTGAAATATGGACGACAAAAAATCATGCGGGTATCCTCCCTGTCCTTTGGGAAATAACCCAGGAGCTCATGCCAAATCGATCATCCCTGCTTTTGATCTTGCATTGTTCTGCAACTTTGCTCGTGGGATACTGTATGCTGCAGCAATGTACGTAGCTGCTACAGAGGTAGGTAACCTCTCGTGCAGTAGGTAAACTTGCGAGTCACACTCGTAGCAGATATAGCACGGTGCTTGTAGTCAACATGCTCAGACTTGGACTGATGGCTAGATCAGCAGGCTAGCTAAGCGTTTACTAGGTGGCTAGGTCCTCTCGGGGAAGTGCGTGCGCTTCCATGGAAGTCAGCACGCATCCTTAACTTGCCACACCAAGCCGAGCTGCTTCCTCCTCTGCAGCAATTAACCCTGCTGGCCTGGCCAGGCCATACATGTCGCGAACAAGGGGTCAATGGTGCAGCCATATCTGTTCCAACATTCCCAAGATATGACTAGCTCGTTTTCAAAACCCTAGCCACTAGCTACTACAGCTAAGGCTACATGGCCAATCTGACCATTAGCACATTAACTCAATTTAGTTCCCGGCATGCAGGCATAGCTTGTGGTTCATGCATGGTCATGGAGTACTGGTACTGGTTGGTTGAGCACCCTAGCTCGACTAGGATGATACAGCCTAATCTGGCAAACATAATTGTTTCATGGTCTCATGGAGCACTCCTGGATGTTGTTGAAGATGCATGTTTCTTTTTTCTTAATTGAAATCCAGGAGGTGTTCAGTGTTCCTGAATGTTTACATAGGTTCCCTGTTAACCTGGTACTAGTAGGAGCATAAATCCACATGATGAGTTTTGTAGTATTAATCCTGAATGTTCAAGAGGCTAAGTTAGTCCAGTTTAATCCTGAATGTACACGTTATGTCGATATCACTTGATAAAAACCGGCAGATTAAAAACGAAATGCATTTTCAAACTCTGCCACGCTCAAAAACTTAAAAGCATGGTCAGTGCAAACAAGAAAAAAGAAAACCAGCATGCATGGCACATTATATATTTATATTACATATATGGCACTAGTTGATTGAGAAGATTATTGATCGCCAGCCGGCCGGCCTCAAGAGAAGATTGCAAGTCAAAGAGCAAGCCAGAAACAAACTCAGCAGCATTATACTATGCATGGACAACGAAGATCACCTCCTCTCGTGATCAAGCATGCTCTTACAGTATACTACTACTAGTGCTAATTACTCACTAACCAGATCGATATATATCTAATAACAACTAATGACGCCAAGTCACAAATTAACCAATATAAGATCACACGCATGCATCTGCTGCCGATCTGTGCAGCATGCGTGTGCGCGTCAAACTGATCGCCATCATCTACTAGCTAGCTATTCCTAGTTGTGCGAGGGAGGGTGCGTCTTGGGCCCCGCGTAGTCCACCCCGACGTCGTCCGTCGCGCTCTCCTCCTGCTCGCCGCCGCCGTCGTCGACCTGCCGCGGCGGCGACGGCGACGGCGCGGCGCTGGCCTCCTTCTCCGGCGGTGGCGGCGGCGCGCATCCTCCGCCGCCGGCACCGCTCGCTTCCACGCCAGGCAGTGAGGGCGGCGGCTCGGCCTCGACGCCGCTCGCCACCACGCCCGGTGGCGATGGCCGCGGCGGCGGCCCTCCACGGCGCGCCATCATCGCAGGGTAGTAATGCGCATCGTAGTAGGACAAATCCTGCATGCACGGATAGATTCCACGCTCGATCAGTATTCAGCAACACTTGCCGTGCAGAACTCGACATCTAACGTGTATACGGAGCTTGATGTGTACCTTGTTGGCGGCGTGGCGGTGATCATGGATTGCCGGCGAGGGGAGGAAGAGGTGCTGGTTCCGGCTGGTGGCGTCGCAGGTCGAGGCGGACAGGTGGAGGAGGAAGAGGAGGAGGTAGTAGGCCAAGAGCATGGCTGCTCCGGCTATGGTATCTTGGTCCGCTCTCTCCCCCCGACCCGGCCTCGATCTGTCGACGTTCTCCCCTGTAAGAGGCCGGATTCTTCGGTCTCTTTTTGGAGCTCTCAGATGAGAGAGTTGGATCGTGTCGTCCTTATCGCGGGCTGTTTCGAGTTTGGAAGAGTGACGGGGGGTTGCGGCCTCGGACTAGTATTTGTACTTGCTCAGGGGCTCGTTTTTAAAATCAAAACCAATTAGTGCCAGCTGTCAAAACTGTGCGTAAATAAAGCGTTTAAAATTTGTCAATCAAATAAAAATGCACCGGCACCTTTTTGGATAGCTGGATTTAATTTGTATGCCTTCCTAATAAGATGCATATTACGCATTTAATTTTTGATTTTTATCTTTGGAAGGTCGGTGCATATTTAATTGCCCTTTTCCCCTTTGCAAGGTTAACAGCTTTAATCAGGGACACTTAGGATAGCACGTTCTCTGTAGCATTGTTCACCAAGGATATAGTCAACACTATAATTCTTCCATCATTAAATGGTTTACTCCCAAATAAGTGTCGGGCCCATGTGTCGGTATTAAACAACACTTCTTCCCTTGACCTTGTCCCTCCATGCACGGCGTGGAGGTCGAGGCGTTCAAACTAGTGTTAGAGAGTGTACTATCTCTTCTTCAAGAGATAGCTCATAGAGTGAAAGTGGATCCCAAATTTTATGGATGTGAGAGAAGATGTATAACTCAAGGTGCTTTGAGCAATGTGCTATGAGACAAACCATTGGAGATGGACAAGCTTAGAGCTAGTGTGCTGGCTCAACTGTTGGAGGAGATCTTATATCGGCAACTAGGAAAGCACTGAGATGATAACCCAAAGCCTCATGGACTCTTCCCTCCGTTACGATGAGCCCAACCTAATTAATATGCCATCGGGAGCAACCACTGAGAAATAGGGAAATTTTCAAGCATCTTTACTTGTCCAGACGCGACACCGAGCATCCAATTTGGCAAGTCAACCTAGCCAAAAATATCTTTGCCTCAGCCACGTCGGCGAACTACACCTTGTTTTAATAGTGGAAAACGAACTCATTTCTATCTTAATCCCTCTCGATACATGTGGATTGGAGGAGATCGTTGCGTTTCAAAACAAGGCCTAGGGTGTTACTTGCATGGTCTGCATTAGCATAATGACTGATATACGGTAGGTAATAAGGGCAACCACAATGCATTTAGACCAATTAGTCCATATAATGGGTGCTAGATGGTAGGTAACGGCAACAACAATGTACTTAGATCAAATTGTCCACATAGATGGGCCACATGACAACTGGTTTTTAGTTGTTGAAATCTGTGCAATGTTAAAAGGGCATAGATGGTTTAAAAGATGGGACCCATTCCTCGATAAAAAACAACAGATCCAACTGTAGTAGTGAAAGAGAGGAGGAGAAGAAGAATGAAAATAATTTTTGTTTCATATGGATGAAAACTTTGTTAGCGGTTCTGGATTTTTAAGCCCTTTCGTTGATTAAATAAGAAAGGACTACTTGGAAAGCGACATAGACACTGGTACATCAGGAAAACCTTTAGAACTCACCGTTCAACTTGATCGAAGCAGTAGCGAACATTCCCATCAGTCATGTGTTTCCCAGCCGGATAGAATGGAAGAGGATTCCCATAAAATAGGGATAATTAATCAATAAAAAAATGAACTAGTGGAAAGTTACATGAATAGTAGCTGGCCTATGCTGTTACAAAGGGCAGTGGAAATCGGTAGCGCGGTATGCCAATCAAATTTAGCGATTATATGCAAACAAAAATCGAAGTTCATCTGCAAACCTCCGGCCGGGGCGGTGAGTTTGGTTGCCGGCGATCTTGCCGTGCCGTTGGTTTAACGGAAGTTCATTCCTCTAAAAAAAACCGAAGGACATTAAAATCTGACTCCCTAACAGCAACATATCCTCGAAGAACCAAATTTGACTATGATCGAACCAATTCATCAAGAAGAAGAAAAAAGATACTACTTCATTTTAATAATTGGTTGCCGACAACTGATGCGCGGCTAGCCGGCTAGATAATTGACGCGCGGCGGTTTTTGGCGAGGCTCCGGCGGATGTATTCCCTGTCGTCCAGGGGCGGCTGCCGGCGACGCCTGTTGCTCTCGCGGTTTCCGCCCTCCCAGTCGGAGTCGTCGCCGTCGTCCTGCTGCATGGTCTTGTGGCTCTCCTTGGGCGCGACGGCGAGGACGCCGAGCTCCGTGACGCCGACGTCGCAGCGGATGGCGAGGCAGTCGTCCTTGAGCAGGGTCTCGCTCCGCCGCTCCAGCTCCTCCTTGGTGACGAAGTTGGCGAGGCCGACGCCGATGTCCCCCGTCACCTCGTCGCCGTGGTGGCCGTATTGGCGGCCGGGGTACGTGAAGATGCTCGTCTCGGGCGGGATCTCGTACGCGGCGAAGCCGGAGGGGTCGAGGAGGCTGAACTTGTACTGCGCCCGCACGCGCTCCTTCTCGTAGCCGGCGCCGCCGGCGAGGCGGAGGTAGAGGGAGATGGAGCCGGAGTCGGTGTCCCTGGCGCTGTCGGTGCCGTTGGGGTAGTAGTCGATCAGCCAGTAGCGGCCGCCGACGATGAAGTGCCCCGAGGTGATGCGCTCGCCGGCGGCGAGCGTCTTGGCCCACGAGTACCCGTCGATGCGGAACACCTGGAACCCCCGCGCCGGGGTGACGGCGACACCGTACGCGGAGCGCGAGAGATGCCGCACGGCGGCGGAGAGCAGCGGCTGCGCCGCCGACATTGTGTTGACGGAGGGAGTAGATGAGGAGGCAGAGATGAGGGGCTTGTGTTGACGGCCGGCCGGGGTTCGTATATATCGTGCAATGGAGATACGCGGGTTTGTTAACTTCCGTTGAGTACGGTTCAAGCTAGCTAGGGTTAGCCGGTTAGGTACAGTATAATCCTTATCTTCACAAACAAATCATTTGTTGCTTATTTTTGTGACAGTAACAAAATCAATTGTTGCTGATATTATCCCTAAAATCTGCACAAACTTTGAGGTATTGCGTCGCTAGCTATTCGCTTGTGGCTGGTGAAAGATACTGTGCGTTGCTACTTCTAGTGTAGCATAATCTTTTTAAAAGTGCATTATATGAAACTAATAAAGCAAAAGTACAAATTGCAATGTAATTTTTTTTATCAAAGTACACATAAACACAAAACTTAATCTCCACTAAAAAAGTTGAGAGTTGCAGAACTCTACACAAGTTGTGGGGTGGGCTGCACTCAACTTTGCATTCTGCCTCATTGTTTTCATCTATCTCGTCTTGCCACACAGCACACAATATAAGATACATTTCTATTTTAATAAAATATTTTTTTGTGTTAAAATATATTTGGTAGTTATACATATCGTAGTTTGTATCTGATTTCTTCTCCTCCCACCTTTTAATTTCTAATTTGTTCTTTAATTCTTTTAGGTCGTGTCGCCGTACGTGTGTGTTTTCATACCTTATGATGAATTCATTAAACCAACCACACAAACTTTATTAAATTTTTCTCATACCAACTACAAGTTCTCTTACTTTGGGTATGCAAGGCGGATCCAAAGATAAGATGATCCCGAGTGTTGTTTGTTCGGGGCACAATCAAAACTGACTACTTGATCGCTACAAGAGACGCGAGGAGGATCTAATCGGAACAAATTGCAAAGTTTATTCCGAAAAAAAAAAGGAAATCCATCCAGAAATGCATCTGGATTTTGATGATGATTGCAGCCACCTTGCCGCCTTCGTTCACTCGCGGTGGCGCTGTTCGGCGAGGCACCGGCGGATGTACTGCCTATCATCCGGCTGGCGGCGGCCCGGCGTTTTGTCGTCGTCGGAATCCTCTTCAATTCGTCGGTGTAGTTGAGCCTTGGGACCCTTTGGCGGTACCTCTGGCCGAGGTATAGGCCGTTGAGCTCCAGGACGGCGAGGGAGTCGTCCTTGAGTACGGTCTCGCGCCGCCTCTCGAGCTCCTCCTTGCTGATGAAGTCGGCGTAGCCACGCCCGAGCTCCTCCGGCGGCCCCACCTCCTTCTCAATCTCGTTCCCATCCTCGTCGAAGTAGTCTTCGTAGTAGTGCACGCGGCCGTAGTCGTCGTCGTCGGGGCCCGTGCTTGGCGGGGAGCTCGTACGCGGCGTCGCCGGAGGGGCCGAGCAAGCTGAGCCTGTATTGCATGCGCCCGCACGCGAGCCTCGTGGTCGTCGAGCCGGAGGTAGAAGGAGATGGAGCCGGAGTCCGGCCTGGCGGCGTCGGCGCCGTTCGGGTAGTAGTGGACGTGCCAGCCGCAGCCACCGACCGTGAACACGGAGCGGATGCTCTCGCCGCCGGAGATCGTCTTGCTCCACGAGTAGAAGGTCGATGCGGAGCACGTGGAAGCCTCTGGCTACCTTGGCGACGACGCCTGAGGCGGAGCGCCACGGCGGGCTGACGCCGGCTGAGAACAGCGCCGCCGCCGCCGACATGGCAGGTTAATAAGTTGGTGCTAGGCTGCTAGCAGGGTAGATCGAGATGGGAAAATGGCTGAGAACGTTTGTAGATCGATTTTGTGTTGTTGACTGCTATAATAAAATGGCCGCCGTTGTTATGTGTCAAGAAAAAGGGAACTAATTAAGGTACTCGATCTCGATCGATTCTCCCTGATGAAGAACCGTTCCTGTTCCTGTTCTATCCCGGCCCGACACGCGGAGGCCTTGAGGGCTTAAGGCATCCACACTAATCGATCAAATCCATCGAGGAACGCGAGGAGATCATACGATTCTTTTGATTTGATCTCTCAGCCGGGTTCGAAACCCACGCCGCCATGTCGTCGTTGCCGCCGCCGCTGCTGTCCGCCGGCGCCGGCCAGCCCTCGTCGCGCTCCGCCTCGTGCTTCGTCGCAAAGCCGGCGCGCGGGTTCCTGGTGCTCCGCATCGACGGCTACTCCTGGACCAAGGCGCTCCCCGGCGGCGAGCGCATCACCTCGGACGTCTTCACCGTCGGCGGCCGCCAGTGGTGCGTCGACTACTACCCCAACGGCGCCGACGCCTCCGCCGACGAGTCCGATGCCATAGCCCTCTACCTCCGCCTCGTCGGCTACCAGTACCAGCAGCAGAAGGAGCGCGTGCGGGCGCAGTACAAGTTCAGCCTGCTCGACCTCGCCGGCAACGCCGCGTACGAGCTCCCCGCCGAGACGGGCACCTTCACGCTCACCAGGCCCACGGCGTTGCTGCTGGGCCAAGACTACGGCTTCGCGGTCGCCCCGATCAGCGGTGGCCAGGCGGCGGCGGCCGAGGACATTGGGCGCGGCTACGCCGCGTTCATCACGCGGGAGGAGCTGGAGCGGCGGCGCGACAGCCTGCTCAAGGAGGACTGCCTCGCCGTCCGCTGCGACGTCGGCGTCACGGAGGTGGCGCCGCTGTCCGTCGTGCCCAAGCCCTTGATGCTGCCGCCGCCCATCATGCCCCGCCATGATTACGGGTACCACTACGGCGGGTACCCCGAGTTCAACGACGACGGCGCGCCCTCCGTCTGGGACGGATCGCGGGAGCGCAAGCGCAGTCATCAGGAGCCTCCGCCGGATGACAAGGAGTACATCCGCCGGTGCCTCGCCGCCAAACGGCGCGGCGACTGATCCGGCCAAGTGCATGCCACCGTTAGTTCATCCGGTGTGTTCTGCTCATCTACCGATCTACGTGTGTGGTCATCCAAGTTGGTAGCAGGAAACAACTGTAACAAAATAAGCAATGGCTTGTTTTTTTTAGTAAAAGCAATGGCTATTTTCTTCTAGATTTGATCGTAATTGATCAAACTGGGGTACTAGGGTTCTTTTAATCTGTTCTGATCCCATGAAAAATCAGTTCATCATAAGTTTTGTGTTTTTGTAGTGCTTAATATGCAGGTTGGAAGTTTTGAGCGCACGAAACTTTGAAATTCTTGCCCCCGCGGGGCCAAAATATATCGGATGTACATCGTCATCATCGCCTCAGGATATATCATATCATATCGGATTTGTTCATGGTTAGGTTGCTTTTCAAACCTTGCAATTTAGGAGTCATATGGCATTGCCCGCTAGACATCTATCAGATGCTCGTCCCTCGCAACATGGAAAACGGGGCTATGCCGATATTGTATACTATCGTTTCAAACATCAAGAAAGGTGCAAAAATAGCTTATTACGCACCCAGTTGCACAATAAAAACTTCCACAGTAACATCGCAACATGTTTCACGCAACATTTTGTATGAACCCATCAGTCACTTGAGTTTGAATCCCCTAAATCACAATGTGAGTCATTAAAAATAATCAAAAATTAATGATGAAAGTTGAAACATCTAAAAACACCCATCACAACATATAAAAAGCCCTAATGCAATATCAAACAAAGTTATTACCAAACAGATAAGCTAACCATCCCAAATTCTTTGTTTCCAATGTCTTTAATCACTTATTGCAACATAAAAGATCACCAAGTGAAAAACATCTCAAGTCACATATTATACAACATAAACAAAAACAAATTAGCATTGCAACATTGAAGTACAATGGTTGCAGCTTCATAAGAATACGCATGTAGTAGATGGCCACAAAATAACGACGAGTGATGCATGGATGGATGATCCTGCATGGTGAGGTTCAACCAATTTACTTGTACCATATGGTTCATTCCTGTTAGTAGATAATGTATTAAGTGGGATGGCTTTATCCTGGATGGGTTGGTACAATTCACCCAACCAAACAAAAGAATCATTATTATTTTGAACTATTCCATACATGAATCAAATGATACAAGCAACCAAACATACCCTTAATATACCCAAATTAGGGACCTACTTGTGGGAGCTTCATTGCATAACCCCCTTTGCCAAGTCAAGCTGCTGCTCATTTGAATTGACACATCCCTCCTCGCCAATTCGAGCTGTTGGTCACATGGATTCAGCTTCGTAAGAGCGGTGCGGCTACGAATGATAATGGCATTTTAGTGTGTTGCTCTCTGGGAGTGGTATAGGAGTGAAATCGTATTTTGAAACAGGCAAAATCATAGTTTATTTGCTAGTTAGTTAGTTGACCTGTACGCCGATACTACTAGGAATCCACCTTCGGTACTGGGTCAAAGAACCGATACTAAAGAGCTATTAAAAAATTAAAAAAAAGAAATTCGCTGACCGGAGCCTCGGCCGCACCCCGCCGCCGTCTGCCTGAGCGCTGGAGCCTCGACCACACATCACCTGAGCCCCGCACCGAAGAGAGAGAGAGCCACCCTTCCGACTCGTCATCGCCGACCGCCCTTCCTCCTCGTCATCGCCGACCGCCCTTCGTCCTTATCTGCCGAGCCTGGTCCCGGCCCTCGTCCCCACCACCTCGCCTCCCTACGACCCCCTGCCGGCCCTCTTGCCCGGCCAGCCACCCTCGTGACGCACTCTGCTGGCCCTCTCGCGCCGCTGGCCACCCTCAGCCAGAGAGAGAGAAAGAGAGAGAGAGAGGTGAGGCCACGCACCTCATCCTACCGCGCCGCCACCCCTTAGATCCCGCTGCTCCCGTCGCACCTCCACGCTCTGCCACTGCGTCGGCCTGCAGATCCCGCTTCTCCACGCGCCGTCATCTGCTGCAGCTCCCCGCGCGATTACTCGCCACTCCGCCTCTGCGCTTCCCCACGCTGTGCTGTCGCCTCACCTCATCCCGCCGCCGCTCCTCACTGGCGTCGCAGTGAGGGGCGCGCAGAGGGGAGATGGGAGGGGCAGCCGTGAGGGGAGGGGAGGGGTGCGCCTATGAGAGGAAGAGAAGCGAGGCCGCCATGAGGGGAGAGGGGAGAGAGGAGGACCGTTTGAGAGAGAGAGGGGCGTGCGAATAAGACGGTGAGGAGCGAATGTGTGCGGTGGACTTCAATCTAGTGAAGTCCAAATTAGTACCAGGTGGAGGCTTCACTGGGTACTAAAAGTTGCACATTAGTATCGGGTGAAGCCTCCACCGGTACTAAAGGTCCTTAGACACATTAGTACTGGGTGGAGGCTTCAACCGGCAGTAATGTGCAACCTTTAGTACCGGGTGAAGCCTCTACCCGATACTAAAGGGGTTCACGGGAGCCTCGTTGGGGACCAGGCTTCAGGCCCGGTACTAATGCTCATATTAGTACCGAGCTAAAATGCAACCGGTACTGAGCCTCAGGATGAATGTTCAGTTTTCCAGTAGTGCAAAATCAAATCAGGTTGCGCGCTACTTTTGTTACAATCGCGTGGCCAAAAGTTAGGAGCGCAATGCAAACTTTGAGCAATTCTAAACTTTTTTATTTCATAAAATTTTCAGCCAATACGGTTTATCCCTTGGTCTAAACGGAATGATAAACAATGTGGTTTGGTCAAGCCAAACAGAATGACAGGCCTATCTTGCCCATGGGCCTTTCCCATGTGGTGAGATCAGGAAAAAAAATAAAGGAATTAGATTAAAAGAGGTCACAATGCTAAATGTAAAAGAGACCAAGCACGAAGAAACCTAAGTAGAAACGAATTATCCAGTGTTCCTTGAGAGTTTTGAGTTTGAGACTAAGCATGAAGAAACCAAACAAAAAGTAAAGATAGCAAAAACTTAAGTAACCAAAACCTAATGTAGAAATCCTTAGCACCTTGGATTTATTTCTAATAATTTATTTTATGAGCTAATACTTTCACCGATGAGCAGTGAGGCACCGGTGGATGTACTCGGTATCACTCGGTCGCTGTCATACTCGTCAGGTGACTCAGAGCCGCGGCGCGGCCCACGCCTCATCCTCGCCCTCGCGTCGTTCTTCTTCTGCTTGATCGCGATGGCCATGGGCCCCATCTTCGTGACGCTGACATCACAGCGGACGGCGAGGGAGTCCTCCCTGAGCAGGCTGTCCCGCCGCCTCTCCAGGTCCTCCTTGGTGATGAAGGCTAGCCGCACCCTAGGTTCCCCGCGGTGGCGCCCTCATCATCGCCGCCGTAGCTGTAGCCGGGTGAAGATGCCTGTCTCGGGCGGGAGCTCATACGCGGTGGTGCCGACGAGGTCGAGCAGGCTGATTCTTAGTCCGCCTGCACGCGCTCCACCTTTGGGGAGGCCTGGTGTGGCGGAACCACCTCGGGTTAGCTTGATGAAGCAGGGTTAAGCCGCCTAACATGCGACACCACTGCCTAAACCGAGTTAACACGAAGTGCCGTCGGATTTCATCCGATTTAACCACTTTAAACAGGATCAAGTTCAGCAGACCCACACGAAGGTGAGCGGTTACAGAGAATACAACAAGTCCACTGGGTTAAGTATTCTTACTTAATTAGTTCGGCCATGAAAATTAACATCAGAGTTTCATAAAAAGAACAACAGAGAAAACGCTAGCGGAAGACTTCGTCGGGGTCGGACGTCCGGGCGAGGCCAGCCAGAACATCACTGAATCCTCTCCTCGCCGTCCGAGGAGGGGTCCCACTCGACCGTCCAGCCTGACGGAAGCTGGGGCGGCCAAGCACCAACAAGGGAGGGGTCGGAAGCTGCAACTTCACCTGAAAAACAGGAGCCACAACAAGGCTGAGCTACTAAGCTCAACAATACTTAACCGGGGAGGAGCCACTACTCTTCCAACTAGACATGCAAGGCTTCTTGGCTGAGGGGTTTGATTTGCCAAAAGCGCTAAGTAACCTATTTTCAAGTTTTAGCTCCGGTTCTATATTTATTTCCCAGTCTAGGTTGTGCAACCTATCCTAAACAAACATCGAGCCACACAAGTGTATAGATAGAAACAACAACATTGCCATCATCAGATTCCTCATTTACTCAGGGTGACATAGCGATCAAGTAATCTCAAACTGTGAGAGGCAGACGAATCGATTCGGGTTCTTTAACCATGCATGGTGAACCTAGCCCCACGACATCCGCGCACCCGGAGGTCGCTTCCTGTGTCGGCCTTCCCCATCAGTCCCCTAACCCGTGTCGGGCCCATTTCCTTTGGTGCAAGGTTCCACAGACCCGGCCTCTGCCGTTCTGTGACTACGCTTTGCCACCACGTGCGACAACCAGCAGGGGAAACTCCGTTCCAAGAACAATGGGGCGACCGCTCACGTCTAGGTTCAATCAGGTACTAGGCTTCCTCATCCCATACTAAGTATGAGGCTAGTACTTTCAAACACTTGATCACGAACACCACCACTGTCGGACCTTAGCAAGTTTTCATAGACAGACGGGGCAACCATCCAACCACCAAAATGTTACCAAACCCTGCCCCGTCCATCGTCCTTATAGTTGTAACAGGAGAGTAAACATGCAACTCCTACAACTCGCGAGTGACAGGAGATCACTCGGCTTTTACCGTTTCCTATTTAAGCAATGCAGCTACTCGGTTCAACAGCTAGTGCTCATATCAAGGGTTACTAAATCATGCATCTAGGGTTTCATACAACTCCTAAACGTAAACGCACAAGCATGCTATTCGGAAGGCATGTGAAAGTCTGGCAAAACACGTAGGATTTCATGCAACCGGAGCTTGCCTGCAAACAAGGAAGGCTGGAACTGCTCGGCTTCGGGGGCGTCTTCGACTTCAGCGGGCGGGAACTCGGCTACCGCTTCTTCTTCGGGCGCCGGGTGCAGCTCGTAGAAGCCGTCGGCGAGATGCAGCTCTACACGAATGCAATGCAAGGGTTAGCTTATCGTTTTGATTGACAGCAACACTGGCTCTCCTGAGCCCAGAAACTTGCGACAAAGAGCAGGAGTTGGAGACTGTTTGAGAGAGCTGATGATGATCAACAGGTAAGGGTAGGAAGAAACGAGTGGTCTGATCCTTGAACTAGAGGGTGTGATAACTGGGATCCTCCGACGTAGGCGGTGAAGGGTTCCCACGTTTTACACTTACACCCTCAAGTTGAGGAAAAAGATCACAGCCAGACCCTCGGGCGAGACGGACAAGGGTCGGCAAACAGACAGGGTCGGACGAGGCGGAACTGGGGTCGGGCGGATAGGAGGGGTCGGGTGAAGCGGACTTAGGGTCGGCACTCACCTTCTTCCTGAAAGGAAAGCTTGGGGTCGGAAGAGGCTAACTTGGGCGCGGAACTAAAGCTTTGAGCGGGAACTAAGGCTGGCGGTGCTCCGGCGGCGATGCTTCTTGCAAACCGCAAGGGAGCTCTTGCGCAGCACAAGGGAGCAAGCTGCGGGGTGACTTGGATGAACTGAGAAGAAACTGGAAGAAGAACTTCTCAAGATTGGGCGGATGGTGCTAGAAGCTTGAGCAGGGAGCTAGAGGAAACTAAGGGCAACAAAGGCGGAGGGAACTCCGACGACGGGGGCATTCCTTTTATAGCTGCGGGAGCAGAGGAACGGAAACGTCGCGGGGAGAGAGAAGGGAAGCGGTGCGAAGGCCGGGGAGAAGCAATGGAGTGCTCTGCCGTGGCGGCGATTGAGCAAACCGGGCGGTGCAACAGAACTCCGGGGGTGACGCCAGCGATCATTGCGCCACTCCGTCAGGGCGGCGTAGGCGCGGGTAGACCGGTAGTTGGGATTTGGCGGAAAGCGGGCGTTGCCGTGCGGAAGAGGTGATAGAAGCGACCGGTTAAACGGCGCTAGGATCGAGGGCGCACAGGTGGGAGAACAAGCGAACGCGGCGCGGGGGAGAGCGCGGAACAACAGATTGTCGGGCGGCGTCTGACAGGGCGGGGAAAGGAACTATCGCGGCCGCGGTCGGGGTTGGCGGTGGGGGAATCGTCGTGTAGCGACGACCGGGTGGCGCAACTGTTGCTGGAAGGGACGGAAAAGATGGGCGACATCGGTCTCCGGGGCAGAGATCTGGTATCGTGATGATGGGCGCGGGGAGCGAGGATCTGCAGAAAGGGGCACAGAGGGCTTCCGCGGCTATTGGGGAAGAGGGCGCGGGAACCCACTCGGTCGCTTGCCAGAGACAAAACTGAGCGGTGGCGTCGGAGAAGGCGAGCCACGCGGCAGGAAGGCTCTGAGGCGGCCATGCAACTCGAGTGCGGTTGATGCGGGGGATCTGGAAAAGATCTCGCGGATCCACCGGGGAAAAGATCGGACGGGTGAGGAAGATTTGACCGGATCCGACGGATGGCTGAACTCGCCAGGGTCGGGAAAAGGAACGAAGCGGTGGGGGTCGGGTTTAAGGGGTCGGAACTGGCGGAAAACTGAGCACTTAAGTGCGATTAACAGAACCACTAACGGAGGTTAAGGGCTGAGATCAAACCTAACTTGGAAGATTAGGGGTCGGTCGTTACAGCCTACCCCTCTTAAAAAGAATCTCGTCCCGAGATTCAAGATCAAGGGTGTGGTATTCTTACCTCCTTGATGGGTGTAACACCCAAAATTCCATCATGAAAATAATGTAAGCAACTCGGTCTAGTTTTTCGTGCTCTAAGGATTAAATAAATTACTTTATTTAAATTACGGTCTTTAAATAATTAAAGAGCACTTGAAATAATTTTAGAAGCAATAAGTGCTTGGTAGAGTTTTTCTTTTCTCTTTTCTTTTGGCTTTTGTTTGAATGCTTGCTTTTGAATTTCAAAAGAATTCGAATTGAATTTTGAAAACTTCAACTCTATTTAAATTCTCAAAAACCCTCCACCTCTCTTTCCTCTCCTTGGGCCGAAATCCCTCCTCTCTTCCTTTCCTTCCTTCTTCAAGCCGGATGGGCCTATCCGCCGGCCCATCTCCTTCCCCCTCTCTTTTTCCTTGCGCAGGCCCATCTCCCCTTCTCTTTTCTCTTGGGCCGCCACCTTCCCTCTCCCCCTCCCAACCGAATGGGCCCTTTCCATCAGCCGGCCCATGTTCCTTTTTCCCCCTCTTTTTCTTGCGCCGGCCCACCTTCTCCTTTCTCTTTGGGCTGCCACCTCCCTCTCCTTTCTTCCCCACCGACCGGCCCAAATCGGCCCAGCCGGCCTGCTTCTTCTACCTCCAGACGCCAGAAGCTCCAGGGACGCACGCACGGGTGCCGTGCGCCCCCGGTGCGCCGCCAACCGGGGCCCCCTCGCCTCCCGGTGTCCCTTGGCCTCCCGAGCCCCTCCACGAACTCGCGACGACTCCCCTCCCCCACTCCCGGCCTCAAATCGTCGCCCCATCCTTTCCTCTCCCCGGAAACGGCCGCACAAGCTTGAAGGCCATTAATGGCCGGCCGACCTTCGATCTCTCCCGGGAACCCCTTCCGCTCCTCCCCGGGGCCTATAAAGGTCACCATCGACCTCACCCGGAGTTTCCCTTTCCGTTTTGCTACTCACCCGCCACTCTCTCGCACCGCCGCGCCACCGCCCAAGCCACGCCGTCACCCGTTCTGTCACCGGTGAAGCTTCTGTTCTTCTCCGGTGAGGCCCTCCCCTTCCTTTCTCTCTCTCCCTCCTCTCCCCCACCGAGGCGCCGCCGCCCGCGCGCCGGCGAGCTCGCCGCCGGCGAGGCCCCCCTCCCACGCCGGCGAGACCTCCCTCCCCATCGGCCATGCTCCTGTGTGCTTGGTTGCCTGTTGGAGGAAGAAGATGGAGTTTTTGCGATCTAGTCCCTGAACTCTCTGTTATTCCTTTTACTTAATTCCTGTGTCTTGTAAATTTTCCAGAGAAGTCCCTGAAGTTCCTGCATTCTTTTATTTTAACCCGAGCCATGTCATTTTGTAGATCTAACCCTATCTTTCTCTATTTTTGCATGTTCTGTTCAGTATATATTTCTAAAATTCCATGCTAGCCCCTGAAGTATATAGTTAATTCTGTTTTAGCCCCTGAAACTTGTTCATCTCATATCTTCTTCGTTTTAAATCCGATTTCAGCGATTCTCGCGCTCACGCGATCGTCTCTGCATGAACGTTAGATTTAGGAGTTTGTTGTAAGCCTTTGCATATGTTTGTTGTACTGTTTTAATTATTCTTTGTTTGTTTGCCTTGTGTGATCGTGTAGACGACGTGACGTTCGCGGAGGAGCAAGTCCAAGAGCAGCCACCGTTCGAAGAAGAGTTCTCCCAGTTTGCCGAGGAAGGCAAGTGGCCTTCTTCCCCTGCATGTTCTTTTTGTCCCAATAATATCATGATTAAGCACTTTACTTATTTCTTGTATGTGCATAAATTTGACGGGAATACCTATTAAGGACTTACCTAGTTTTAATCCTTATTCCTTGAAAACCTGTTTAATCATGTTGGGTAGACTTGCTAGTCGCTTAAATTAGGTTGGTAATGTGTTAATCATGAAACATGTTAATCATGCTTTATTTATGTTGCTATACATGTTTAATTGCAAGAACACTTGTTTTAATCGGAACATGGAGAACCACCCAAGAAAACAGTACAACCACAACATCACATGGCTCTGATCTTAGCCGAATAATTAGGCATGTAGTTAGCTGGTGGCTTTACCGAAAGGGCAAGGAGGGGGAAGGTGTTGGGTGCACGATCCGGAGCAGTAGCCTTTGCTAAGGTGCTGTCTCATTAACGGGTTGTGGTCCGCATCGCTACTGAAACTCTAGCGGGCTACCAGTTATCTGCGTGTCTTTGTAAAGGCTTCGTAGTGGACCCCCCAGCCACTCACCAAAGGAAGTGTTTAAGGGCTTTGCAAACCCGGGCGACACGGGGGACCACGAGTTGTGGGTAAAGTGTACGACCTCTGCAGAGTGAAAACTGATATATCAGCCGTGCTCACGGTTAAGAGCGGCTTGGACCCTCACATGATAATTGAACTTAAAGATGAGATTAATCTGTGTTACCTTTACCTTTGGGTTATGTTAATGATATATGCTTAATTGGGTTGGTATAAACTTACATCTAGTAATTAGGTGCTGCTAATAAAAATTTGACCAATTAAAACGCTAACCGCTTAAAAGCCTTGAGCCATTCCTTGTGAGCCTTGCATGTTTCCCCCACCTGCTGAGTACCAACCATAAGTGTACTCACCCTTGCCCAAACGCTGTTCAGAAGCTTGTGATGACGGGGAGTTCTTCGACGACTTCGAGGAGTTCTAGGCAGGCGGTCCACCAGTCAAGCCTGTGGAGAAGCTGCGCTGTGTGTGCGTGCGTGTTAAGTTATCGGTGAACGATTAAAGACCTTCGTGTCTATCACGCTGAGTGTAATAAAGTTCCTACTGGTTTATGAATGTTTTTGGGCACTGTCTTTGATGTATTCACTGATGACGTCAACATATGTGTGAGAACGGATCCTGGCACACATATGCGATGCATTCGGTTTTATCCAGAAACCGGGTGTGACAATGGGATAGAAGAGCTGTGTTGACTGTAGGACGCAAGCCTAGATAGAAATGGACGTGAATAAGGACTCATTTTCTAGCAAGCCATGTCATCTTTACCATTTGGCGTCGGGTGTGCCTTTCCTTCTGGTCAAGAACTCGATCGGGGTACTCGGTGTATGTCAGGTCAGGTTCCACTTGAAGCTGTTCTTGTTCTAGGATTTCTGTTGGAACTCGGACACATTTCTTCAACTGAGACACATGGAAAAACATTATGTATGGCTGACAGCTGCTCTGGAAGTTGGATTCTGTAAGCGACGGGTCCACATATCTCCACAATCTCATAAGGGCCGATGTAACGGGGAGCTAACTTGCCCTTTACTCCAAACCGTTGCACTCCTTTGGTCGGGGAGACTCTAAGGTACACATGGTCGCCAAGGTTGAACTGCAGGGATCTTCTCCGTTGGTCGGAGTAACTCTTCTGCCGAGATTGGGCAGCCCTGAGATTTGCCTGAATTACTCTTACTTGCTCTTCCGCCTCTGCCACTAAGTCAGGGCCATAAACCTGTCTTTCTCCTGGTTGGGACCAGTTCAAGGGTGTTCGGCATCTTCGGCCGTATAGGGCCTCAAACGGTGCCATCTTCAAACTGGCCTGGTAGCTGTTATTGTAGGAGAACTCCGCTAAGGGCAGGCACTTATCCCAGTTCTTGTCATAGTGAATGACACAAACTCTTAACATGTCTTCAAGGATCTGGTTGACTCTCTCGGTTTGGCCATCGGTTTGGGGATGGTATGTTGAGCTTCGAATGAGCTTGGTGCCCATAGATGCTTGTAGTTGCTCCCAAAATCGTGCCACAAACTGAACTCCTCTGTCTGAAACTATGGTCTTGGGTACACCGTGTAGAGAAACGATACGGTCAAGGTATAACTCTGCATATTGCCTGACTGTGTAGGTGGTACGAACAGGCAAGAAGTGTGCGGTCTTGGTCAGACGGTCTACTATAACCCAGATAGAATCGTACCGTTGAGTTGTAAGGGGTAACCCAACTATGAAATCCATGCTGATGTCTTCCCATTTCCAAGAGGGAATAGGTAGCGGCTGCAAGGTTCCTGCTACCTTCAAGTGACTGGCCTTGACACGTCGACAAGTGTCGCATTCTGAAACATAACGAGCTATCTCCGGTTTCATCCCACTCCACCAAAAGGTTTGACGAAGATCATGGTACATCTTGTTGCTGCCAGGGTGGATGGAGAACTTGGAAATATGAGCTTCATCTAGGATCTGCTTTCTTAGCTCGGGGTCGGCGGGCACTACTAGTCGATTTCCATAGTACACACCTCCCGTTTGGTCCTGCCAGAAAAGTTTATACCCTTCGTCTTTTACCGAGACCTTATTGATGATCCGTTTCACTTCTTCGTCCTTAGCTTGTGCTGACCGAATCCGGTCCTCCAAAACTGAGTCAAGGATGATGTGATCAAGGGTTCCATGGGGAACAAACTCTAGACTTAGTTTTCCCATCTCGTGACACAAGGTGTCGGTGAAGGCTGCTGACAACAAGCAGTTGCAACGAGGTTTTCGACTGAGGGCATCGGCCACCACATTGGCCTTGCCAGGATGATAGTGCACGTCCAAGTCATAATCCTTTATTAACTCCAGCCATCTTCTCTGACGCATGTTGAGGTCGGCTTGCGTGAAGATGTACTTGAGGCTCTTGTGGTCGGTGTAAATGTTGCAGTGAGCTCCCATTAAGTAGTGCCTCCATATCTTCAAGGCATGTATTACTGCTGCCAACTCAAGGTCATGGGTCGGGTAGTTCAGCTCATGAGGTCGCAACGCACGTGAGGCATAGGCAATGACTCGGTTGTCTTGCATAAGAACACACCCGAGTCCAGTGCCGGAGGCGTCACAGTATACGTCATACGGCCTAGAGGGGTCGGGTTGAGCCAAAACTGGGGCGGTGGTTAACAAGTGCTTCAGGGTTTGGAAGGCTTCTTCACACTTGGTGTCCCACACAAACTTGACCTCTTTCTTCAGCAACTCGGTCATCGGCTTAGCTATCTTGGAGAAATCCGGTATAAAACGCCAATAGTAACCTGCAAGTCCAAGGAAACTCCTGATCTGGTGTACTGAGGTAGGAGACTTCCATTCCATGACTTCTTGTACCTTGCTGGGATCCACGGCAATACAGTCCTTGGAGATAGTGTGTCCCAAAAACTTGACACTATCCAACCAAAACTCACACTTGGAGAACTTTGCATACAGCTGGTGATCTCTCAGTCGCTGAAGAACTATGTGAAGATGGTTGGCATGCTCTTCTTTGTCCTTGGAGTACACTAGGATATCATCAATGAACACCACTACAAACTTGTCCAGTTCGGGCATGAACACCGAGTTCATAAGGTACATGAAGTAAGCGGGTGCATTGGTGAGTCCAAAGGACATGACTAGGTACTCATACAATCCATATCGGGTAGAGAAAGCTGTCTTGGGTACGTCGCAAGGTCGAATCTTGATTTGGTGATAGCCAGAACGAAGATCGATCTTGGAGAACACCTTTGCTCCGGCTAACTGGTCAAACAAGACATCAATGCGGGGCAGTGGGTACTTATTCTTGACTGTTACCGCATTGAGGGGGCGGTAATCCACACACATCCGTAAACTGCCGTCTTTCTTCTTCACGAACAGGGCGGGGCATCCCCAAGATGATGTACTGGGTCGAATGAAACCCTTTTCCAACAGATCATGCAGCTGGGTCTTCAACTCTGCTAACTCAGCGGGTGGCATCCGATAGGGTCTCTTAGATATCGGAGCTGTGCCAGGAACTAACTCTATAGAAAACTCCACTTCTCTGTCAGGTGGCATGCCTGGTAAGTCCTCTGGAAATACATCTGGGTACTCACAGATAACAGGGAGGTCTTCTATGCGGGTTCCCAAGAGAGAAAAAGCACAAGGGGTCAAGGACTCAGGATGGGTCAAGGATAGGGTAGCACTGCCATGAGAGGGCGAGCTGATGAAAAGAGATCGGGCTGAGATATCTAAAACAACACGATGTCGAGCCATCCAATCCATGCCAAGGATGACGTCTAGTCCTTCGAGGTCAAGGATGATAAGGTTTTCCTTGAAGAGGGTGGGGCCCAGCTGGAGAGGTACAAGAATAACGACCTGATCCGACGTTATCCTTCCTCCAGGAGTGGCGATCACATAGGGTTCCTTAGTGTGACCTACACTTAGCCCACATCTTTCCCTTGCCTTACTCCCGATAAAGCTATGGGAGGCTCCCGAATCAAACAACACCACAACAGCTTGATTTAAAACAAGAAAAGTACCCGTCATCACTGACGCACCTTCGGGAAGTTCGGCCAAGCTGGTGTAGTTGAGTCGGCCTTGTCGGACTTGTACCTTGGGCCTTCTTCCTTGGGCTGCCATGGGGTTCTGGCCTTGCTGCTGAGTCTTGCTCCTGGGGCAGTCCCTTGCAAAATGCCCCTCATTACCGCAAGTAAAACATCTGTTACTGGCTGCCGGACGAGGTGGCGTTGGCAAGGTCGGCCGGGGTACTTGTGGTTGGAAGCCTGGAGAACTGGGCATTGCCGCCGGCGGGGGTCGGGCGATCCATCTCCCTGACTGTTGGGGTCGGCCAGGGGCTTGTGGAGGGATCATCCGAAACCTTCGGGCTGGCGGACTCGGAAGAGCCACAGAGGCTTTCCTCTTCTGGTCGGCTCTGAGAGCTTGCATGCAATCCTCCTGGGAGATGGCCAGATTGACCAACTCGTTGTAGGTGTCCACCCGGATGGGGTTCAGCCTCTCCCTGAGCTCCAAGCTCAGTCCTCAGCGGAATCTGTCCCGCTTCTTCTCATCGGTATCCGCGTGATATCCCGCATAACGGCACAGGTCGTTAAACGCCTGGGCGTAGTGCAGCACATCCCTAGTTCCCTGGGTGAGGGCCAGAAACTCATTGAGCTTTCGCTCCAGGAGACCTTCAGGAATGTGATGCGCCTTGAACGCCGTCTTAAACTCGCCCCAGCTGACTACGTGGTCAGCAGGTAGCATGGCATGGTAGTGGTCCCACCAAAGCCGTGCGGAACCACGCAGCTGCTGAGCTGCGAACCGCGCCTTATTGTTGTCGGGGCATGGAGCGGTAAGGAGCTCGAACTTGGATTTGATCGTCCGAACCCATGCATCGGCGTCGAGCGGTTCCTGGGTCTTTTGGAACAGCGGGGGCTGTGTCCCCAAAAAGTCCTCATATCTTGCGACATGCTGCTGCTGCTGTGTTCTACCGCCATGTGGCGGTTGTTGTCCTTGTACCAAATGCCTGAGCAGCTCGGTTTGAGTTGCTAGGATTGCCTCCAAGGGCGATGGTGGCGGGGGCGGGGGAAGATCCTGGCGCTGGTCACTGCTGCTGGGCATAGTTCCAGACCTCGTGCGGTGCGCCATCTGCAAGAGTTAACGCCCCATTAATCTCATGACCTTAGGTGTATTCCAACGAATGGGAACGTATGAATTAAATCCTTTGATGCAACTCTTGCCAAAGGTGCATCACACGTCCTTATAGAGGAAGCACATTCCTCCCATTTCATCACAGATAGCCCCTACTTGCCTTGGTACTCCACCTCAGGCAACCACACCTCATACCGACTCCTAGGGTCAGGTCCACTCGAACCAAGGGGTCGGACACGGTCCGCACTCTCAGAGGGTCGGACAAGGCGGTAACGGTCTTAAGGGTCGGTGCACTCTGGTTCGCAAACTAGGGTCGGCCAACTGAACAGGCTCCCCGAAAAACAACACAGGGTGGGCACCACTTACTTAACATTGGCATTCGCATCATACGAAAGGATAGAACTGTACACTGCACTGTATTGACTTTATACACAACGTCGTTTCAACTCAGGAAGTACTCAACTCAAGGCTAACCTATTACAACATTTCCAAAACTAGGCTGCCGAGGAGTACAACAAAAGAAAGAAGGTTCCCTGAGAACCCTTAAACTACCACTGGACACTATGAGTCGGAGAAGGGGCGCCATCTTCTTCTATGTCCATGCTGGACGCTCCCTCGTCTTCCTCAGGGTCCTCCTGAGCTTCAAGTTGCATGTTGAGGGCATGCATGTCTTCATGCTCAGCTTGGTGTTCCTCTAGGTGGGCATTGGCAACGGCCAATTCCATTTCCACCTCCATTTTCTCCTCCGAGAGCTCGATCATACCGTCCACAAGGTCGGCAACTTCTCCTTCTAGCTCGGAGATCCGGTCTTGCATGTCGTGGATCTGGATTCCACGTTGGATCAGTTGGTAGGTTTGGCCTACCAGATCTCTTCTAGCTGCTTGGAGGTACATGTGGGTGTCCGTAGCAGTCCGAGCAAAGAGTGTCATGGCCCTTCCTTGGAGCTCGATCAGCCGGTAGAACGCAGCCATGCATCTGACGTTGGTGGAGATAGTGAGCGTGGCGCAGGTAGCGGCCAACACCTCAAGATTGCCGATACGGTCCAGCCAGGCCGGGTCCATCCGACTTCTGACAGGAAAAAGACCGATCGGGTCCAGGGTGATCTCCACGGGGTGGAACTGACAGAACTGCGTG
This sequence comes from Setaria italica, assembly GCF_000263155.2. Classification (NCBI taxonomy): domain Eukaryota; kingdom Viridiplantae; phylum Streptophyta; class Magnoliopsida; order Poales; family Poaceae; genus Setaria; species Setaria italica. The sequence continues at coordinate 4,664,602 of NC_028455.1, read as the reverse complement.
AGCAACTGGAGAGCGCCGGATTCCCACGTATCTTCCGGAGAAAGACCGTAGGCTATGATGCCCAGAGAGGGCCAGTCGGGCCGCACAAAAGGGGGTGGCACCAGTGCTTGTACCTGGCACGTCTGGATGCCCTGCTCCACATACAGCCGCCCAGAGTACAGGGGTGGGGACTGATACCCAAACCATCTCAACGTATCCCACAAGATCGCGGGAAACCCCTCGAAATGTAGGCAGGTTGATCGGAAGGTACCGTCCGCTCCAAACACCACATGTCCGGGGGCAGCCATCTGGAACCAGAAAACCGAAGCTATGTGAGATAACTCCGAAGATCAGGGGTCGGATAGAGAAGCAGAAGGGCTGAACCGAAAGCAACTAAGAGGAGCTAGAAATCCTTAGAAGGAACTCTGTCGGACAGGGTTGCTGTTGAGAAGGAACATTACCGATTTCTGTATGACGCATGCACGGCCTACCGTATTCTTAACCAAAGACAACTGCCCGAACCTTGGGTCTTACGCGGTCAGCGCCGGTGACAATGCAACAATACGTCTCTCCCTATATTATCTAGTCGGTTTTAGCAACATCTTAACGAACGCGGTTAGCAACCTGCAGAAAGCACACACCCGAACCTTTCGTGCCAGCACCCACGAAAGCGTTCCCAAACACTACCGTCCACTATAGGAACGGCACCCATGCGTTTAAGGCTGCATGGACAGCACTCAACCGTGGAAATAGGTTCCTTCCGAATAGAACCATATAACCCTTCGCATACTCGCGATGCGGCATCAGCACACGTAGGACAAACGTGGCGAAACAACCGTGCCAATAGGTTCGTTGGAATCGAACCATATCAACCCTCGTATGGATCACATACGGAACCTGCGCACGTATGATAGACGTGGGCGAAAACAACCGCGAAGATAGGGTCCCTTGAATGGAACTCCCTATCAACCCTCGCATGCTCGCGATGCGGAACCCGGCTCACGTATAACAGACGTGGCGAAGTGCTGGAGGAGTTAGCAACATAACCAGATACTTATTTAGTCACCTAAAACAACCCCAAAATCCCCTAGGGCCTCTCGCACTAAGTCATCCTTAACGTTTGTACGAGATTTTTGAAAAGTTCTTGCAACTTTTACATTTTCAAGAAGGGTTTAGGGCTCATTGGGTTCTCTGATATGCTGAACTCGGCTCTGGTACCAGCTGTGGCGGAACCACCTCGGGTTAGCTTGATGAAGCAGGGTTAAGCCGCCTAACATGCGACACCACTGCCTAAACCGAGTTAACACGAAGTGCCGTCGGATTTCATCCGATTTAACCACTTTAAACAGGATCAAGTTCAGCAGACCCACACGAAGGTGAGCGGTTACAGAGAATACAACAAGTCCACTGGGTTAAGTATTCTTACTTAATTAGTTCGGCCATGAAAATTAACATCAGAGTTTCATAAAAAGAACAACAGAGAAAACGCTAGCGGAAGACTTCGTCGGGGTCGGACGTCCGGGCGAGGCCAGCCAGAACATCACTGAATCCTCTCCTCGCCGTCCGAGGAGGGGTCCCACTCGACCGTCCAGCCTGACGGAAGCTGGGGCGGCCAAGCACCAACAAGGGAGGGGTCGGAAGCTGCAACTTCACCTGAAAAACAGGAGCCACAACAAGGCTGAGCTACTAAGCTCAACAATACTTAACCGGGGAGGAGCCACTACTCTTCCAACTAGACATGCAAGGCTTCTTGGCTGAGGGGTTTGATTTGCCAAAAGCGCTAAGTAACCTATTTTCAAGTTTTAGCTCCGGTTCTATATTTATTTCCCAGTCTAGGTTGTGCAACCTATCCTAAACAAACATCGAGCCACACAAGTGTATAGATAGAAACAACAACATTGCCATCATCAGATTCCTCATTTACTCAGGGTGACATAGCGATCAAGTAATCTCAAACTGTGAGAGGCAGACGAATCGATTCGGGTTCTTTAACCATGCATGGTGAACCTAGCCCCACGACATCCGCGCACCCGGAGGTCGCTTCCTGTGTCGGCCTTCCCCATCAGTCCCCTAACCCGTGTCGGGCCCATTTCCTTTGGTGCAAGGTTCCACAGACCCGGCCTCTGCCGTTCTGTGACTACGCTTTGCCACCACGTGCGACAACCAGCAGGGGAAACTCCGTTCCAAGAACAATGGGGCGACCGCTCACATCTAGGTTCAATCAGGTACTAGGCTTCCTCATCCCATACTAAGTATGAGGCTAGTACTTTCAAACACTTGATCACGAACACCACCACTGTCGGGCCTTAGCAAGTTTTCATAGACAGACGGGGCAACCATCCAACCACCAAAATGTTACCAAACCCTGCCCCGTCCATCGTCCTTATAGTTGTAACAGGAGAGTAAACATGCAACTCCTACAACTCGCGAGTGACAGGAGATCACTCGGCTTTTACCGTTTCCTATTTAAGCAATGCAGCTACTCGGTCCAACAGCTAGTGCTCATATCAAGGGTTACTAAATCATGCATCTAGGGTTTCATACAACTCCTAAACGTAAACGCACAAGCATGCTATTCGGAAGGCATGTGCAAGTCTGGCAAAACACGTAGGATTTCATGCAACCGGAGCTTGCCTGCAAACAAGGAAGGCTGGAACTGCTCGGCTTCGGGGGCGTCTTCGACTTCAGCGGGCGGGAACTCGGCTACCGCTTCTTCTTCGGGCGCCGGGTGCAGCTCGTAGAAGCCGTCGGCGAGATGCAGCTCTACACGAATGCAATGCAAGGGTTAGCTTATCGTTTTGATTGACAGCAACACTGGCTCTCCTGAGCCCAGAAACTTGCGACAAAGAGCAGGAGTTGGAGACTGTTTGAGAGAGCTGATGATGATCAACAAGTAAGGGTAGGAAGAAACGAGTGGTCTGATCCTTGAACTAGAGGGTGTGATAACTGGGATCCTCCGACGTAGGCGGTGAAGGGTTCCCACGTTTTACACTTACACCCTCAAGTTGAGGAAAAAGATCACAGCCAGACCCTCGGGCGAGACGGACAAGGGTCGGCAAACAGACAGGGTCGGACGAGGCGGAACTGGGGTCGGGCGGATAGGAGGGGTCGGGTGAAGCGGACTTAGGGTCGGCACTCACCTTCTTCCTGAAAGGAAAGCTTGGGGTCGGAAGAGGCTAACTTGGGCGCGGAACTAAAGCTTTGAGCGGGAACTAAGGCCGGCGGTGCTCCGGCGGCGATGCTTCTTGCAAACCGCAAGGGAGCTCTTGCGCAGCACAAGGGAGCAAGCTGCGGGGTGACTTGGATGAACTGAGAAGAAACTGGAAGAAGAACTTCTCAAGATTGGGCGGATGGTGCTAGGAGCTTGAGCAGGGAGCTAGAGGAAACTAAGGGCAACAAAGGCGGAGGGAACTCCGACGACGGGGGCATTCCTTTTATAGCTGCGGGAGCAGAGGAACGGAAACGTCGCGGGGAGAGAGAAGGGAAGCGGCGCGAAGGCCGGGGAGAAGCAATGGAGTGCTCTGCCATGGCGGCGATTGAGCAAACCGGGCGGTGCAACAGAACTCCGGGGGTGACGCCAGCGATCATTGCGCCACTCCGTCAGGGCGGCGTAGGCGCGGGTAGACCGGTAGTTGGGATTTGGCGGAAAGCGGGCGTTGCCATGCGGAAGAGGTGATAGAAGCGACCGGTTAAACGGCGCTAGGATCGAGGGCGCACAGGTGGGAGAACAAGCGAACGCGGCGCGGGGGAGAGCGCGGAACAACAGATTGTCGGGCGGCGTCTGACAGGGCGGGGAAAGGAACTGTCGCGGCCGCGGTCGGGGTTGGCGGTGGGGGAATCGTCGTGTAGCGACGACCGGGCGGCGCAACTGTTGCTGGAAGGGACGGAAAAGACGGGCGACATCGGTCTCCGGGGCAGAGATCTGGTATCGTGATGATGGGCGCGGGGAGCGAGGATCTGCAGAAAGGGGCGCAGAGGGCTTCCGCGGCTATTGGGGAAGAGGGCGCGGGAACCCACTCGGTCGCTTGCCAGAGACAAAACTGAGCGGTGGCGTCGGAGAAGGCGAGCCACGCGGCAGGAAGGCTCTGAGGCGGCCATGCAACTCGAGTGCGGTTGATGCGGGGGATCTGGAAAAGATCTCGTGGATCCACCGGGGAAAAGATCGGACGGGTGAGGAAGATTTGACCGGATCCGACGGATGGCTGAACTCGCCAGGGTCGGGAAAAGGAACGAAGCGGTGGGGGTCGGGTTTCAGGGGTCGGAACTGGCGGAAAACTGAGCACTTAAGTGCGATTAACAGAACCACTGACGGAGGTTAAGGGCTGAGATCAAACCTAACTGGGAAGATTAGGGGTCGGTCGTTACACCTGGAGGTGAAGGTAGACGGCGATGGCGTCGGAGTCAGAGTCCTTGGAGCCGTTGGCACCATTGGGGTAGTGGTCGATGAGCCAGAACCAGCCGCTGACGCAGAACGGCTCCGATGTGACGCGCTCGCCGTTGGGGAGGGTCGTGGTCACTGAGTAGCCGTTGACGCAGAGCACGTGGAACCCCGCACCGGCTTCGCTACGATGGCCGAGTCAGAGTGTGACGGCGCCTGGGCGGCTGCACCGGCGGCGGTGCGGAGAACTGCCCAATTTGAACTTGAATTAAGTGAATTGACGGTCATGCCAATAGGACGAGAGCCGACACTTACTCATCTTGCAACATGTCAACTGAAAACCCACACCTAGATATGCAAGACTCGGTGCAATTCAACATAACAAGAGACAAATCCGGTAGTCCCGGTGCTTCACAACATGCCCAAGATTAAGCAACACCAACCATACAAATCAAACATCACCACATGAACTATAAAGAGCAATTTTAAACATTACACAAGTTCAACAATTAAGGTTACAAGTTCATTACATATATGGTTCAAATCTGTAATTTAATTAAATGAGCTCCAAAATACAAGTCTTGGACTCATGACAACAACAACATGAAATTAAACATTAAGGTTTAGGTTTACCCAACATCTAACTCATGAAAAGAATACATCTACACAGCGGATACGATATATTAACGTAAAACAAATGATGGCGTAGTTGACCAAGAACACCATCGAAGCAACAAATGACCGCTCTAGTCACTTATCACCCACCCTCGAATCGGCGGGGTAAAAGTGACCGAACACGGCCTCCGGTTTACCTGCAACTTTAGTGAACGATATCAACATGAGTAAAAATGTACTTGCAAGTCTTACGCAATTATGGCCCTGTTTGGCATGGCTCCAACTCCGAGTAGAGCTACTCCACTCCAGAACTTCAGGTGGAGTCAGCTCCACTCCAGAACTCCAGAACAAAAATGAGATGTTTGGCTAGATAGGTGCTCTTAACTCCAAAAAAGATCGATTTCAGTGTGGATTGCCATTGTTGCCCCCAATTCAGGCCCCACTTGTCATCATCTCTATCCCATCTTCTTCTCCTGCCACGTTCTGCTCGGTGAGAGAGAGACTGACGCATCACGCACGGACGCCGCCTTGATTCCTGCCTCCGCAGGTAGCTAGCTTTGTCCGCCCAGAAATCCTAGTGCCGTACCACTGCTATGATTGTCGGGATGATGTCGTCGTCGAGTTGGGAGGCGGCGACCAAGCTGAGAAGGAGGCTGCTCTTGCCGACGCCTGAGTCCCCGATGAGGAGGATCTTGAAGGAGCACTTGTGGTCGCTGCCGCTGCTCCCGGCCCCCGGCGACCCCATTACTCCCCCTTCCCCTCGGATTCCGCCCGATTCGGCGGTGACGGGCGGCGAGGAGGCGGCAGGCGGGGCTCGGTGACGGCGGCGACGGGGGCGGGGTGGCGACGGGCGGCAGGGCGGGGCGGCAGGGAGGCGGGGAGGCGGCCACGGGGCCGGCGACGGTGGCGACGAGGGTGGGGCGACGACGGGGGCAAGGCGGCGGTGAGCGGCGGGGTGGAGCGGCGACGGGGGCGGGGCGGCGACGGGCGGCGGGGAGGCGGCTGGCGGGGCTCGGCGATAGCGGCGACGGGCGGTGGGGAGGCAGCCATGGGGCCGGCGACGGCAACGGGGCGGCGACGGGCGACGGGCGGCGGGGAGGTGGCAGGCGGGGCGGCAACAGGCGGCGGGGAGGCGGTAGGTGACAGGGGTGGGGAAATAGAATGAAATATTTTTTTTGAAATAGAGAGTTTTAGAGCAGCAAAAGAGATGCTCCAAAACTCCACCTCCATTTGCACTACAGCTCCATGGAGTTGGCTGCTCCATGGAGTTTTGGAGTTGAGGTATTTGGCTGGATTTTTTGGTGGAGTTGCAGGAGTTCTGGAGTGGAGCCATGCCAAATAGGCCCTATATAATAAGGATCATACATAGGGTTGAACAAGGAGTAAGACTTTAAGGTTAAGTAAATTTGCAAAAACCTATCTCATCCTATCCTTAATTTTTAACCATAAGCATGTGAATAACACACCCTATAAACAGCTAGCAAATTTTATTAATCTTGCCCAAACTCACATCAAATTTTAGTTGAAAATAATTACATCAGCATGGTAACATAGAGCATAATCATGTGAACAAGTATACATAAGCATCCAATAACTCTACGAAAAATTCATGTAACTTGAGCTTGCTCATAACCAAGAGCGTGGCAATTTGAATTGATTTAACCTTGCAAGGGTGTACTCTTTACCCACACGACTCAAGGACCTTGCGGCTCGCACACCCGATCAATGGTGCGCAAGGGGTTACTCATGCCAACCCTTTACAAACCGCCCCAAACTATAAGTAAAACACGCCTAGCTTGTGTGGAGGACGACCTAGGTCTACTGGGGGCTCCTCTACATAGTCCAAGGACCACACATCTAGGGCCGTGCCTCATAGAACGAGTCAAGTAAGGTATTAGGCTTATTCATCCCATTCGGGAGCATGTGGTAGCACAAAAAAGGATGCTCAAACCAACATCAACAATGGACGGTCCTTAATCGACTCAAGCAGTCTATGTCACCGAGACTCCATTCTCGTGACCCTACACACCGCTCAAATCTCGTATCCAATTAACCATCATGTTCATTTATTCAACAACATTAGAGAACCTTATTAGAATCGGTGTTGATTAACCTATAGCCATTCCCTTACCAAAGTGATCATTCTATGTCTAAGCATGGCTAAGCAATTAACAAAATTAATTCATTATTACCCATACTACTCGAGCGACAAGGTATATGATAACAAAGCAAGGAAGGCCATAATAATAAAGACATAGGTTCTAATAATGCAATCACATAACTCACATGCAACCCATAACGATACATTGTAACCATTTCATTTTAAAAAGTAGGAGATAAATATGCTTATCTGGTTGCCTTGGTTTTCCTCAGGTTCAACCTCTACTTCGTCCTCGGCTTCAAGCTCAATGGTCACGTTCTCCGGCAAGTCGCTCTCTAAAATAAATGAAATGCGTGCATGCATTAGAGATGATGCTATGAGTGCAAATGCTCATAAAATGCATGGAAAATAATATAAACAATAAGGAATGAATTGTTGACAGAACAATCACACCTACAACAGTAACCAATCATCAAGATTAAATGGAATGATCACCTTAAATGATTAATCCACTAGCAAGCACGATTTGCAAGACTAAAATCACTGGTTAATCAACAATTATGAAATAAATCACACTAATAGAGGATCACAAAAAATGATCATGAGAGTTGGATTCACCTTAAAATCTATTTTCAATAATGAGGTATAAAATAAATAATACAAACTATCATTAAACACATTAAATCATAAAAGGCATGTAAATTAACCAGAGAAACATAAAAATCATTTTTCCTCGATTCTATACAGAAAACACGGGCTAACAAAAGTGGTTTCAACATTATATCATTTTTCTACTAATTATCATGCAAATAACAAAATTAAGATAGCAACAAGCATTATATTTAAAACAGCATGAAAACCATAGATTCCACTAGTACAAGTTGTAGATATGGAGCATACATGATAAATGGAAGCTAACAAAATTATTTCCATAATTTTTGGATCACCACATGATTTATAAAGAATTTAACAAATATAGAACAAAATAAATCATAGCACTAGATATACAATAGGAACATGCACATAATCATTTTTGAAATAAACTAGATATCAATAGGAACACTGCAAAATAAGTTTCACATTTTTAGCATTTTTTTACACATTTCTATGCATTTTCCAAGTTTTCAGCTATTTAGAAACAAAAGGAAACCAAGGTCATTTTGCATCTAGACCCTTAGATCTATTGTACTCTTGCACTTGGGTCCTTAAAACTTTCCCCGTACCCCCCCTCCTTCTCTTTATTCTCTCACACAACACCCACGCACACAGACAGGCACGGGCCGGCGGCGCATGGCCGGCCATGGCCTTGGCCGGCGGTGGGGGATGGCGCGGTGCGGCGGGGAGAGCGGCGGGGCAGTGCCCCAGGGTGGCAGAGATCACTAGCAGGGGCTCCGCGATGAGGAGGAGGCGGCATGGTGGAGCTCCAGGGGCGGCGACGGAGCGACGGATGGAGGTGGCAGGCGAACGCCCTAGGGAAGGGGAAGTGAGGGGCAAAACGGGTGCGCAGCATCGCGAGGGAGCTCCAGCGGCAAGGAATCGACCAGAGACTCACCGTTGGCGGCGAATCAAGCTGGCAAGGTGGTGGTGGCGCTTGGAGGTGGCGGTGGCAACGGTGGAGGAGGGGATAGGGTTTGGGGGAGCACCGGCGCTGGGCTTATAAAGGAGGAGTGGGGCGAGGGCACGGCCGGGATTTTGCGTGGGATCGGCCACGGTGGCCAGTCCGGCGACGGTAGCGGGGCAGGCGCCACCGGCGCTGCCCAACGGGTGGGCGCGCAGGCGCAGAAGAGGAGGCTGACGCGTGGGCTCAGCCGATTTTCAAACCGTCCCACTTTCACCACTCAAACGACCCGACTCCCAAAAATTTTCAAAAATACTCATTTGAAAGATAAAATCACAAAGAATACAATGCCATAAGAATCACCTCCAGAACTGACTAGGTTTGCACGCAATTGACAAAAAAAACAGCTAAAACTGAAACTTAAATAAATTTTTAACACAAGAATACATCATTGAAAAATTAAGTAAAACTACTGTAAAATCATCACATTGCATCTAGTATTTAAATAAAATAACATGAGGCACAATGCATAGTAGAAATTTTAGTTGCTTCACAAGTTTTAATTTCAACAATAAATAATAATTATATGAACTTAAACAAATGCATGACCATGATGCTCAATTATGTATAAATGATGCTCATAATGCTTATGTTAACATGTTAAACTTGTTTTTAACTTTTGGGTCATGACACGGCGGACAGCAGCGACATGGCCGGCGTTGCGGGTTGGGGATCGGCGAGAAATCAAATCAATCCTAGCAGGTTTCCGCGATCCCTAGCGGTTTGATTTCTGGATGATGATGCCGGCAACCTCAAGCCGTCTTGTATATATGGATCGATTTCTAATTATGTCGGTTGCATGCCCGGAGGACTCCTGGGCTTGCAGCATATTCCGAGGCGGTTGGTAGTCCACAAATAACAATGCGTGGCCCAGCCCAATCAGCCTTTTCTCTGGGCCTAAAATGAAAGTTCAATCCGTCTCGTCCACATTTGATTTTTCCAAGGTCAACGACTCAACATTTGGAAGTGCCAGGCAAAGACCAAAGAGGGTACTTGTTGTCCACGTTGGTATTTCAGCTTTATTTCTTGCACGAGGGACCAAGTTAGCAAAGCCAGAAGCAGAGACCGGCAGCCTACCCATACACTTCACTATAAAAGTTAGAGAAGCTCACCAGTGAGTTCGTAGCAAACGAAAGACGTACGCACAGCAGGGAGCTTTACCTGACCTGTGCTGTCTGAAGTATTTTCACTTTTACAAGTTTTGGGATCGGAGCAATCCATGGTGCTGTTCAAGTACGGGTTCATCTTCCTCGCCGGCGCCGGGTTCGGGGCCGCCATGGCGCACCGCAGAGAGCGCTGCTGCGACCGCCGCCGCCACGGCCCCTGCTGGCGCCGGCACTGGGGCGGTGGCCACCGTGACGGTGGCGATGATCTGGGGCGCCGGGTCACTTCCGCCCCAGCAGCGATGTGGGCAGGCAGGGGCGAACCCAATAATGTAGATAAAAAATATACTTAGCATACATACACATGTATATTCATATTTGGGTACAATTGTATATATACTTAAGCTCAAACAAGAGAAATAACCTGCTCAAAAGCTCCAAAGCGTTCTAGCATCCCTCTTTGTTGAGCTAGACTACTTTGTGCTGGCCGTACGAAGGTGCTGTTGCATCATTGGTTTTCCTAGGACGCCTGCAAACCCCTCCCTAATTCCCCGTTCTTTTTTCCTATTAAGTGTTTAAATATTTAAGATCTTGGCAATGACCTTTAAAAAAAGAAGCTAAGTATGTGTTTAATTTGAGTACAAGATGTGACGTCATCTTATTTTTTGGATGGGTTGGTTCTTCACGGGATGGGACGGTCCTAGTTTCTTTGTTTAGTAGGATAGATAGAAAGAAATGGGACGGATTGTTTCACAGTCCGCAACAGTAGACGTTGTGCTGATGGGGTTGGAATCGCCGCACGGATGACTATGATCTTGGCGTTACCTTGCCTCCCTGTATGCCCTTTCGTCTCGTTCGGGCGAGCGCACGGGTGGCCAGGTCGAAATCACGTCACGGGCGAAGAGCACAAGGGGGCAGTGTGGTCAAGCTCTAGCGGAGGGCAGCGCGATTGAGCTCAGGGTGGTCCGGTCGGCTGTCCGCAGAGACATTAGGATCAGTATTTGGTGGAGCAATTATTGTCTACTCTATGTACACTCAATTTTAAAATCCTGCGTTCGACACTGTGGGCACAGGGACACGGAGGAAGGCGAGTACCGCGCCGTGAAGAAGAACAAGAAGCCAGCTTCTGCTGTTGCCACTTCTGATTTCCAGTGCTCAGCATGTCCAATTACATTGTTGGCACTTGCTAATGCTTAGCTTGTGTGTGTGTGCTTTGTAAGGCTGTAATAATGTGTTGTTTGTACGGAGGCCATGTGTATGTATTGTACTACTTCATATATGTTTTGTGAGAATACTTAACATATTTTATTTTTGGAATAAATGGGAGCAGAGCAATAATTAAGTACGTTGTGTGTCTAATGTTCTACAACACGAAGAGCTGTTACCTACTTAATAAGCTCCATATTCTTGACTATATAGATCATTAGTTGGTTCTGGACTATTTTTTTTTTCAAATATGGTAACGCAAATTAAACGCTCACATGCATGTGTGTACATTACACTCTACGTAGATACATGTATATAAATATTTTCAAGAGACTTGGCCAACAGATCCGAAGGCTGATGCCACTGCATGAACCTCACTGTTAACGGGCATATCGCGTACAAGTTAGTTAGTTGTAATTCGAAGAAACACGCTGAGTTAGAGGCTCGAATCGGGTAGATAGATTCTACTAGAAGGAGTCTACACGACTAATTTTTACAGGAGTTCATGAAATAAAATGAATAAAATGAAAGAAATTACTGTCGTTGCGTTTTTTTTTATGCGAGATGAATCACACCTTCATCTGCCGAATTTTTTATGGACCCGGCTAACGTACGGCCGTTCCTTTTATGGCAACTAGAGGCGTGAACATTTTGTCCGCTTCCCTTTTTTGGAAAAAAAACTGCCATTGCAGCCTTTTCTGCACACCCAAAGGCTGAAGTGCTGCACCGGTGATGCCCAGCAGACCAACGCAAGTTTTCCCAGAAACCACAAAAGCTAACATGCAATTTTATACCTAATGTTTGTATAATTCAGAACTGCGTGCAATTTGGTTTATAAAGTCTAATTACACAAACAGATTTCCCTCCCCCTCCTCTGCTAAAATCTACATTTACTTCACATGCAAAATTGAACATCATGACTCATGGTGCTGTGCATCTCACGACTCCTTTCATGACCTGCCATACAATGAGGAAAAAAAAGATCTAATCAGTTAGCAGCTAGTAGCAAATTATAAAAATAGCAAAAAAAAAAGTTGGATGGGGTGAAGAACTACCTTGTGTATCCCGATAATCAACAGATCCACTCCAAATATATTAATCAGAAACTTTCCTAGGCAAATGCATTGTTTTGCTTGTTCTTAGCAAAACAATTACCCAACTAAAAAATTAATTTCCCTAACTAATAATAGTGGTTTGACTAAGAATAATATTTTTACTAACTGAGAACAACACTTTTTGCCTGGCTAAGAATAGCACTTTAACTGTGAACAAATGTATGAGAAAACTACTTAAAATGGACAGCTGAAATGCTTACCGTATATTATTTAAGTGCCTATTAGATGCTATTAAGATGCTTACGATCATTTGGGAATACAAATACTTTGATATTTGACAGAAAGTGTTTGGACTATACGCAAGAAATGCATATGGACTTGGCAACTATTTCGAGCTAACAGATTTAGAAATCCTATAATATTCTAACATTTTGATAACCTGGTAGTTATGATAAAAAAGGAAAAAGTTCAAATTACTCCCCTCAAGTATAACCAAAGTCTGGATAACCTCCTAAAGTATTTCTTGGTTCAGTTTACCCCTTAAACTATGCCATTTGGTTCAATTTACCCCTTAACATAATTTGTCTTTTTTGTTTCTCCATGCATAAGTGGAGTCTTAAGTTCAAATTTTGCAAGATGGTAGCAGATATCATAAGACACGTTAGAAAAATATATCATGAATTTTTCATCATTATTTTCATAGGTAGGATGTTTAATAATAAAATTTATCCTTGAGATACAAAATTACATAAAAAATAATGAGTAAAGATTCATAAAATATTTTTTAATATAGATTATGATGTCCACTACCATCCTACAAAGTCTCAAATTAAAATTCAACTTGTGTATAAAGAAACAAAAAGAACAAATTGCATTATGGGGTAAGTTGAACCAAATACTATAGTTTAGATGGTAAATTGAACCAAAACATAGTTTAGGGGGCTATCTAGACTTTCGCTATACTTGAAGGAAGTATTTGAACTTTTTCCAAAAAAGGAAAAAATCAAAACCCTATAGCAGCATATGAAGTCTACACTCACTAGGCAGATTTCCCCTAAGGGGGCGTTTGGTTCCTTGAGCTAAAGTTTAGTCCGTGTCACATCGAATATTCGGAGGCTAATTAGGAGGACTAAATATGAGTTAATTATAAAACTAACTACGCAGATGGAGGCTAAACGACGAGATGAATCTATTAAGCCTAATTAATCCATCATTAGCAAATATTTACTGTAGCAGCACATTGTCAAATCATGGACTAATTAGACTTAATAGATTCGTCTCGTCATTTAGCCTCCATCTGTGTAATGGGTTTTGTAAATAGTCTACGTTTAATACTCCTAATTAGTATCTAAACATTTAATATGACATGTGCTAAAAATAAGCAACTGGAATCAAACACCCCCTAAGATATAGTACTGAACTACTGTATGGATGCAATGCATAACGTTTCCTAATTCAAGCTCTTTTTTAGTTACAAGCATCACCTAGAGTATGTGCATTTTGAAATAATATGGCAGTCTACATGAAAATATTTAGAATTTGCCAGGTGAACAATATTGAGATGTTAGGTGATAAAATAGAACATACTTCGGAAATGATAAGTACGAGCATCGATATATGAACCATTGCAGTTCCCATGGCGTACTGCATAGAGCAAAAAGAGGGGATTAATAAGAATTTTTTTTACCACAAATAGTAATGATGAGAAATTATTTCCCCACCACAAAGTGCTTGGTCTATACATAAGGAACTGCATATGAAAAATGCATGCTTGCATATACCAGATTTTCAATACTGATCACGTAATCAATTAATGATCAAAGGAAAATTCTTTAGTAATATCATAAAGCAACCTACCATAAATCATTTTAGTTAATATTAAGTACGCATCTTAATGATATCAATTAAGCATTTTAGATGCCTATTACGAGTCTTTTCAGTTAAATAACACACCATAAGCTAGTACTCTTACACTAGATATTGCTAATAATAAAATAACATATATGAGATAGTAATCTGACATATCACTATACCAGCATAGGACTAGCATAGAAATCATTGTAGTCATCTTATGTCGCAGGCCAGTTAACCACAATTTGGAATAATGATTGACGTGAATCACAGGTTACATCACAGAGAACACATATCTGTGCAGAAAGTCAAGTCCCTGGTAAAATTGGTGTGCCCAAAAATTATCGGAATACCTACTGGATACTTGTGAAGTTGTGTTAATGGAACTAGTAAGCAAGCAAATTGTCTAAGCGTAGCCAGACTAAAAAATTAGCCATGAATCATGTCCCTAGACATTTCACAAGCTCATGACTTCGAGATGGACATGCAGATAAAAAATGACGAGCCTCCGAACCCTAGACGAGGGTCTAAACTGCCTAGAAGGAATGAGATGAAATTACTTGCGCACCTGATAGGGACGACAGAATCCGTGCCAACGAGCTGACCTCCATTCACCAGTGCGTGTCGCGGTGGGGATTGGACCCCTCGTTAGCGAAAGAAGCTACCTCTCATCTGCAAGCCCTCGTGGTCGGCGTGCACACAAATTGGAAGGGGATTAGAACAGATACCAGCCTACGAAGCGAGTTGCAAGCGAAATAGAGAGGGAAATGGGATGAAATTACTTGTGCACCCGATGTATTCAACAGATCGGCGCTTGAGAGCCGCGCTCCGTCCACCACCGCCCGGTCGGCGGCGACCCCGTAGCCGCCGACGGCCATCTCCTTTAAGCCCGTCGGCAACCGAAAATCGAAATCCCAAACCTACCTTGCGGGCTCCGAGAGGATTCGAGAGGAAGAGGAGGAAGATGTGCAATGGCTGCTGGAGTGCTGGGCAGTCGGAGGCCACGGGGCAGAGGATAAGTTTCTGGATCACGCGTGGACAAGAAAATGAACAGTAGATATGTGTAGATATCTACTAGTCATTACCATTTTTTATCTTAACTCTTTTTTTAAAATAATAATCCGTTCCGAACTTTATTTACACCCCGTCGGTCATCAGAGTCAATCTGAGCGAAGACAACGTTTGCTCATCATCTTCGTTTCTGCTCATCCATCCATCCATCAGAGTCAATCTGAGCGAGGTTGCAGCGAACTCAGATCGAGAGCTACCAGCTTTAGAGCCTGATCGAAGGCGTTCAATTCGATCTCCCCCTGTCAATCGATCAACCAACGTGATCGATACATGGCGTTCTACAAGTACGGCCTGGCGTTCTTGGCTGGCACCGGCTTCGGCGCGGCGACGACGAGCCTCCGGAACGACCGCTGCCATGCATCTCCGCGGCGCCGGCAACGTGCACCGCAACCGCGGCGACGGCGTTGCCGCTGCGGGTATACCGGGGAAGGGGGAGAGCGGCGAGTACCACGACGAGGACCTGCGGGAGACGAAGCTTCACCGTTGGAGGCTATTCTTCCTTTCTGATCCTGCGTTCTTGAACCCTTTTCCAAGAAACGAAACGCAATGCTTTAGGTTGAGGCGTTGAGCCAACAATATATATCATAACCCAACCGGAAATATAAACGATTGGATTCAGTTGTTGCAATCAGGCGACGCGATCACGTAGCAGAGCTCCAAAAGTTCACTCACTAGTCACTAGCTTTAGGCCTCGTTCAATTGGCCCAAGCTCAGCCGAAATGCGACCCGGCCCGACCCGTGACTCTTCCCAACATGGAATGAATCCAACCAAGTCCGTGGATGAAGTCGTGTTCTGTTAAGCCCAGTTAGGATTATTGTACCTATTGCGTTAAGGACGCATGGCTTGTGAAAATGACCGCTGGTTCAGAACGTTTCCAGCCACTTGTCCTGCTGGAAATTGAAGAATAAATAAATAAGTTGTATATATGAAATTGTCCAAGTATAAGAAAATGATCACTTAGTCATTTGCACATAAAAGTTCTATTGTAGAAAACAACGAAAATGGCTTAGTATATGATATATGTGCACTCTACACCGCAATCTGCATTTGGGCGTAACCAAGCATGCGCGCATGGTTCATGGCGTGAACTAGTAGAGGTGATCCGGAAGCTTGGGCTTAGGGATCACCAGTAGAGAATTCACCTTCCATGCGCCCCATTTTATCCCGTTTAAAGTTGGTCCAGGACAAAAGGTTCACTAACCGGGACTAAAGTTCGGTCACTGGTGGGGGGCTCACCAACCAGGACCTTTTATCCCGGTTGCAAAGGCTAGTGAAAAAAAAAGACCCTGAGAGACATTTTATCCCGGTTTGAAACACCAACGGTCTTTTATCCTGGTTGGTAACACCAACCGGGATAAAAGGGTCGAGAGCCTTTTATCCCGGTTTGTAATACCAGCCGGGATAAAAGGGGGGTCTTTTATCCCGGTTGGTGTTTCCAACCGGGATAAAAGGGTCCCCCACGAGTTAATACAAAAGGATTGCATCCCTATATAGTCAGATGTGCTGTGTAAGTGGGATGGCAAGGAAGCTACGCGCGAGGCTGGAGGTTGTGGGTTCGAATCCCACGCAGCGCGCACGTGCATATTTCGCGTGAAAAATCGCGTGACTTGTGACTTGCGACATGCGCGTGTGGGGGGCCTCCTTATCCCGGTGGGGTCTTTTGTCCCGGTTGAGTGACCCGGGATAAAAGGATCCCCCTTTTGTCCCGATTGGTTTATCCCGGATGGATTTTCGGGAGATTTGCACCTTACCAACCGGGACTAAAGGCTAATTCTCTACCAGTGGATGGCCTTGAGATGGTCCAAGCGTGACACGTGTATCCCGAACTTCTCCTCCATGCTCAGCTTCTCCAGCGCCACACCATCGGTGAGCCTCCACGCGAAGCCATGCAACAGGTTCGCGAGGACCAGCTGCACCATCCCTAGCCCACATGAGCAGGGCACTTCCGGCGATCAGATCCGAACGGCAGCAGCTGCATGTACTGCCCCTTCATGTCCACCTGGCTCCCGACGAACCCTAAACTCTGAACTTCTTCGCAGCATCCCCCCACACCGCCGGGTCGCAATTGATGGCCCAGACGCTGACGAGAATGCACGTACCCTTGGGGATGTCGTAGCCGGCCACCGACGTGTCCTCATGGGACACCCGTGGTATCAGGAGCGACACCACCGGGTGAAGCCACATGGCCTACCGACATCCAAGTAGGGGAGGCTCGGGATGTCCCCTCCGTGACCGCAGGTCGCGGCCGACGATGCGGTCCAGCTGCTCGGTGGCCTTGGCGAGGACTTGGGGCTTCCTTAGGAGCTTCGACATGGCCCACTCCACTGTCACAGAAGCGGTCTCCGTGCCGCTGGTGATGAGCTCCTGTTACAATGCGTCGTTGTGCACTCAGAGGCTTATTAAGGCTTAAACTTTGTTGATCAACCCATTACAATTTACAGATGGTTGCCAATTTATTACAAATTGTGTCAGTCTAATGCGTGGGTTACCTGGACGGATGCCTTGGAAAATGTAATGGTAATTAGGTGAATGTAGCTGCCAACCTAGGTATGTGCACGGCTACATGTTAATATAGGGGAAATTCCCAACAAATTACAAGAGTTTGATTACACGTGTGATACAAAACACAGATGGTTTAAACCTTCTCCATCTATACAAGATCTATCTGTTGCTCGAGGTTTAACCAATGCATCTATGTATCCAATGTCATCACGTTCATTTGACGTATTTACACAAGACTCTTTACAAGAAACATATCTATTCTTTAACAGCCTCCCTCAATCTTAATCGGGCTTACTTCTGAGGTTTAGATTGACTTTGAATTTTTCGAACTCCCTAGCTGGAAGCGCCTTGGTGAAACCAGCCAACTAATCTTTAGATGGAATAAAGCGAATCTCTAACTGCTTCCTTGCTACCCTTTCTCTTACAAAACGAAAGTCAATCTCAATATGTTTAGCTCGTGCATGAAAGATAGGATTAGCTGACAAATAAGTTGCACCAAGATTGTCACACCATAGGCAAGGTGGTTCCTTTAATTTCACGTCCAATTCAGACAGTAATGCTTCTACCCAAATAGTTTTAGCTGTAGCATTGGCCAATGATTTATACTCTGCTTCAGTACTTAATCTAGACACAGTTGCCTGTTTCCTAGCACTCCACGAGATTAAATTCGGACCAAAATAAAACAGCAAATCCACCAGTGGACCGTCTATCATCAATGCTACTAGCCCAATCCGACTCAGAAAAAGCACTTATCAAAGTAGAGGATGACTTATCTCAAGCCCAATATTCAGTGTCCCTTTCACATACCTCAGAATTCTTTTAACAGCCGCCCAATGAACAGCTGTAGGAGCATGCAGAAATTGACACACTTTATTAACAACAAAAGCTAAATCAGGACGTTTGAGCGGTAAATACTGCAAGGCCCCAACAATACTACGATATCTTATACCATCTTCTAATGATAATAAAGTGACATCTTGACAGAATAATTTTTCTAAGGCTGCCAAAGGAGTTGAAGAAGACTTACAATTTGTCATGCCAACTCTCTTGAACACATCCAAAGCATACTTTGTTTGTGATAATATAATGCCTCTCTGAGTTGGTTTGACTTCAATGCGAAGAAAATAATTCAGATTTCCCAAATCTTTAAGAGAAAAATCTGCTCGTAGATCTTTAAGTAATGCTAAAACCGCATCCATAGATGACCCTGTTACTATGATATCATCAACATATATAAACATAAATATAGTTGTATTCAACTTGGAGTAGATAAACAATGATGCATCAGACTTGGATGTTCTAAACCCAAGATCAAGTAATTTTGAGCTCAACCTTAAATACCAGGCCCTCGGAGCTTGTTTTAACCCATAAATAGCTTTATCCAACTTACAAACATAGTTTGGAAATTTTGCATCCTCAAAGCCTGGAGGTTGTCTCATGTAAACCTCTTCCTCAAGAACACCATGAAGAAACGCATTTTGTACATCTAGCTGCCTCAAACACCAGCCTCTTGAGACTGCTATAGTTAGCACAAGTCGAACAATAGCTATCTTCACAACATGACTAAAAGTATCTTCATAATCAATACCATATCTTTGTTTAAACCCTTTAGCGACCAATCTTGATTTATAACGATCTATATTCCCATCAGCTTTCCGCTTTAATTTATACACCCACTTACAATCAATGAGATTGTTACCTTTAGAGGGAAGAACCAAGTGCCAAGTCTTATTCTTGTGAAGTGCCATAAGCTCCTCTTCCATTGCTTTTGTCCATTTGTGATCCCCAAGTGCTTCCTGTAGACTATGTGGCTCTCCTATAGAAGAAAAGAAACCATATCTAATAGTCCCATCAGTATATTGCTTTTGTTTAACAATGCCACTTTGAGATCTTGTCCTTGGTTGAGGAGTATTTGGTGTTGCTGAAGTTAAATCCGGAGTAGTGTTCGCAGAAGATCCCAGGGGAAGGATCTTCGCTAACTCCGAGGCGGACGTTGCATGCGGTGTGGGCGCGGTGCTGAGGGCGGGCATGGAGTCGGCCTGTCCCTACGCTCGACGCGGTGACTCAGGGCTGCTTCCCGCCTGTCGCAGCTGGCTTGGCGCGGCACGGCCCGCTTGACTCGACTGGCCCGCCTGTTGCGACCCGCCACGCGGCTCGTCAGGCGCAGGGTGCGGCGTGCGCGGAGACGGTGTCTGACGGATGGCAGGGAAATCCCCGTGGGATTCAGGGCTTGCAGGCGCCGGTGCATCATCTCCGGTTCCAGTGCCAGCAGGATTCCAATTATCGTATGGAAGACCTCCTATTTCTTGCCCATTTTGAGCAATCCAGGCATCATTTTGCGCCAAATATTCTCCAGGTTGCTCTTGCACATGTGACACAACACTAGAGCAACGATTTGGGTTATGATCATCAGTAGTATTGGTATTGCAACTTACATCCCCGAAGCTATTATTCAAAAGATGACCTGGTAAAAGAAGAATTTCTTGACGAAGATGAGCACCAGTGTTTTCATGGAGAGTTTCAAAAGGGAAAACAGATTCATCAAAGATTACATCACGAGAGATATACACACGACCAGTAGGAATATCAAGACTCTTGAATCCTTTGTGAATAGAGCTATAACCAATAAAGGCACATCTTTTTGAGCGGAAAGCAAGTTTTCTTGTGCTGAAAGGCCTAAGATTTGGCCAACATGCACACCCAAAGACACGATGAGAAGCATACTTGGGTTTTTCTTGAAGAAGGAGATCTACTGGCGTGTGATAATTGATGATTTTTCTAGGCAAAAGATTAATCAAATAAGTTGCGGTTAGGAAAGCTTCATCCCAAAATTTTAAGGGTATCGATGCATTTGCAAGAAGAGCAAGCCCAACCTCTACTATATGTCTATGTTTTATTTCTCAAGAACTATTTTGTTGGTGAGCATGAGGACATGAAACTCTATGGGAGATGCCAATTTTCTTGAAAAGGAATGCAATCCCTCATACTCTCCTCCCCAATCTGTTTGCATGAATAAAATTTTCCTATCAAACTTCGCTCAACAAGGTTTTGGAAATTTTGGAAGACTTGGAAAACTTTAGACTTATTTTGAAGCAAATAGATCCATGTATATTTACTATAGTCATTAATAAAGCTCACATAGTATGTATGTCTACCAACAGATTCTGGAGCTGGACCCCATATGTCAGAATGAATCAATTGGAGAGGAAAAGTAGACACATTATTTGAATTTGCATAAGGTAATTGATGGCTCTTGGCTCTTTGACAAGGATCACAAATTGAGTTACTACTAGTATCATCTAGAAATGACAATTTATTGTTCTTTAGAACATGCCTAACAATAGGAAAAGATGGATGATCCAAACGACTATGCCACCTATACACGGACGGCTTATTGACTCCAAACGCTACTTTACTTGTGCTTGCTTCAGAAGAGCTTGAAACTAAGGGATAAAGGCTTCCTTCACACCTGCCTTGATGAAGAGTTTTCTTTGTTGCCTAGTCCTTGATGAGGAAAAAATTTGGATGAGATTTGAGGAATATATTATTATCAGAGGCAAAACAACGAACTGAAGCAAGACTTTTATGAGCGCTAGGGACATGCAAGATATTTTTCAATAAAAGATTGCGAGCTGGGGTATGTAAAGTTGAATGACCAATACTTCTAATTTTCATACCTAAACCATTCGTTGTATGGACTTGATCATGGCCACCATACTTGTCACATACTGTCATCTTGTCCAATTCACTGGTAATATGATCAGTCGCACTGCTGTCCATATACTAGTTAGTATCAACACCATAGGCGGCAGAGCTTGACTTGCTGTTATTTGATGACTGGAAATCTTCTTCAAATCTGTGCGAACATTAAAGAGCGGTGTGATTGTTCCTGCCGCAGATCTGACACCAGGGTCTGTTTGACTGTCCTCTAAATCTGAAGTTGCTATTGGAGGAGTTGCTATTGTTGGAGAAATTGCCACGCCCTCCAGAGCTGCGGCTGCCTATCCCTCGCCTGCAACTTCCACTGGATCCATAAAGGCCACGAGAGTTGAAGCCTCCTCAATCTCTAGAAGTTGAATTCGCCGAGGATTGGTAGTGACCACCTGAACATTGATCAAACATGTCCAGGTACATCTCATATGCCATGACTTGAGCATAAAGGTCATTGATAGAGATGGGATCTCCGGCCCAAGATAGAGGAGACAATGGGATTGTATTCAAAATCAAGGCCATTCAAAATAAAAGATATCATTCATCATTGTCGATAGGTTTCCCCGCAGCAGCAATTTCATCTCCTATGGCCTTCATCTTGTTGAAGTATGTCGCGATGTTCATGCTTCCCTTCTTTAGGATTGCAAGTTGCATCCGTAGATTGGTTACTCGTGCACATGATTGTGCCGAGTACATGTCTTCCAATGCCGCCCAAACTTCGGACGACGATGTCAACGTAGCTACCTGAGCCAACACTGTGGACGACAGGGAGTTGACAAGATGGCCGAGTGCCTGCAGGTCCAGCACCAGCCGGATCTCGTATGTCAGGTTGAAGACGTCGTTCTTCTTATCATCATGGATTGTTTTTGGTGGTGCTGGAATTGAGACGTCAAGGATGCCGAGGAGACGAGCACCCCTGGACGGTGGCAACACCTGGGCCTTTTAAAGGATGAAGTTCTCTCACGTGAGCTTCTCGGAGACGGGCGGCCCGAGAGCACTTGACGATGATGATGAGGAACTGGAGGGCATGGTAGTAGATGTATTTTGAGGAAGTAGCTCTGATACCATGAAAGATGTAATGGTAATTATGTGAACATGGCTGCCTACCTAGGCATGCGCACGGCTGCATGATAGGGGAAATTCCCAACAAATTACAAGAATTTGATTACAATGTGTGATACAAGGCACAGATGGTTTAAACCTTCTCGATCTATACAAGATCTATCTGCTGCTCAAGGTTTAGCCAATGCATCTATGTATCCAATGTCATCATGTTTTGTCAGATTTAGTAACCCGGCAATCCACCAGGGGGTTACCCAAATGGTTATTTTGTAGGCAGGGAGGATTGTGAGACTAAGAACTTGAAGGTAATCACGAGAACATGAAAGTTTAGATAGGTTCGGGCCTTCGGAGAGTAATACCCTACATCATGTGTTTTGCTTGATTGTATTGATGGTATGGTATGCAGAGAGTTGAGATCGGATGGGATGCCCTCGGGAGGCGCCCTTGGCCGCCTTATATAGGCTGACGACCTAGAGTTACAAGTCGGTTTGAATCTAACCTAGTCGGTTGTTACATGGAAAGCAATCTGAGTCGGATTACAACAACTATCCCGCAATATTCGGGCTGATTTGAATCGCCCGGCCTCCTTGACTTGTGCTCCAAGTATCTTCACATTCTTAGCCCGCATGTTATGGTCGGACGGGCCAACTTGCCAGGGCCGGCCAGTAGCCTGGTTGGTGGGGACTCATGGGATACCCATATCCCTTATATTCTTTTGACGTGTTTCCACAATACTCTTTAGAAGAAACATATCTATCCTTTAAAAGCCTTGACACCGTCGCAGTCGATGGGGACATCTAGGCTGGGGTTGTTGGCGAGCTGCACCACCAGGTCAACCATGTCCTTGGGGACAAACGTCGGGCCCTCTCGCCGCCGTCGGTCGTCGTGCTCGACAAACGCGTCAAATATCTTGGACGACCTCTCTTCATCCTGCCGACGTACCCGTGCAGGTCAAACCAGCCTAGCCTTGGGAACATGCCCCCGATGTGGAGCACGTCGTTGAGGAAGAAGATCTCCTCAATCATCCACCTGAACTCCTCCGGCGTCGTGGCGGCATCGGTGCCGGCCCCCTCGCCGATGTACTTCCTGCCGAGCACCATGCGCAAGATGACGTTAAACATCACCATGATCAGGTTGCTGGCATTGCTGGGTGTCGGCTTGTTCCTGTTGGCATCGTACTGCACGGTCCTGATTCTTGGCATTGCAACCTTCTTCATGAGAAGAGGTTGTGCCATCCATGGGTGGATCATCGGCGGACACCACGAAGGCTTCGCGATCTGGCGTGGTGGAGTTGTTCTCGACGTCGTCTCCATAAGGGTTTGGAGTCAAGACGATGCGGGGGATCTGGAACTCGCCACAGTTCAGAAACTAGGTGGGTCAGGATGGGTCTTCGAAATGGATCTGAAGAGACTGCGCAAGTTTCGCGGAAAACACGGTAGCCGAGTTCCTCAGACCAAAAGGGACGTGGGAAGGACCCTGCGTTGACCTTGTTGGGCGTAGTGCCATCTCGAAGAGGTTGATGCACTCAGCAATGGTATTGTTGATGCAATCTAGCCCTGCGATCAGGTCGGAGGGTGTGGGTGGGCGGGTTGCAGTGAGGATGTGTGCTACCCTCTCTGAGAGAGAGATTGCCGACCTGCTGGGCAAGCGGCGCGATGATCCTTGGGTGGAGGTCTTGTTCTGCTAGCGTAGATCCAATGGACGCCGAGCTGGCAATGGATGCCGAGTCGATGGAGGAAGCGGTGGAATCGGGATCCGCCGGCATGGTCCCGAAGTGAAGCTAGATCGGGTTGGCGAGGATGTCCTTCATGCTCTCGGGGAAGTTGACGCTGGGGCGAGATGCCATCGAGCTCATTGGGGAGGATCTCACAATCGCCCCTACCAGGCGCGCCAACTGTAGCCCCGAGCACTGTGGAGTTGAACAGCAACCCGACACAAATGCCGAGTTGGATAAGCTTCGCCCGAGTGCTTTCGTCGTCTGGTTGCCGAGAAGCTGCGCAATGCTCAAAGAAAAATCCTTGATCTCGTAGTCTCTTCCTTGAGTAAACACCATGGACGCACGTCTAATGAGATCCTGCGTCCAACCCCCTAGCCTGGGAGCTGGCTGAGCTTTGGAAGCGCGTCGAGTCGCCTCCTGTACCCAGCCCCCGAGCCTGGGAGGTCGGCTCATGGCAGGAGGCATGCCGAGTTGTCTGCGGTGCTCAGCCCTTGAGGCTAGGAGCCAGCCACGTTGCGAAAGCATGCTGAGTTGCCTCCCGCCCCGAGCCCTCGAGCCTGGGTGGTCGGCTGAATGGCAGGAGGCACGCCGAGTCGCCTCCCACCCTGAGCCCCCGAGCCTAGGAGGTCGGCCTAGTGGCAGAAGTGCACCGAGTCACCTCCTGCCCGATCCAGAGAGGTCGGCCGAGCGGCAGGAGGCACGCCGAGTAGTTTCTAAGCTGTAAAAACACAATGCAAACATTATGTAGCATAATGTAGAATATTTAATGATTGAATAAGTCAGAAGTTTGATTCATTGTAGAAGTAAACTCTTGCGCATCCTGCTCTTGTAGGCTAGGTAATTTTTCTGAGTAATTAGCCCATTACATTTAAGCACCTGACCCTACCGGGGTGTTGCCGAGCAGACTCGAGCGTGCTTAGCAGGAAGCGACACATGAGGGTCAGGCTTCATGGATTAAGGCGTGTGCTACCCAAGTACTTTAGCAACCATTAAGAGGGATGGACAAGCCACAAAGCAGTCCGAACTGTGCGGAAAAGCACCAGCATGAGCTGGGCACCCGTGGGGTGTAGCCCCCGACTGCCCGTGTAGTGGACAGACCAAGCTGTATAAGCAGTCGGGGTGCGACCAAGGTGGTCGGCAAAAGTTACAGAGATACAGAGGATCCAAGGCGGTCGGCGAAAGTCATAGAGACATGGAGGAGCCGAGGTGTATGTAGGTATACGGAAGCCGTAAAATATTTAATTGTAAATAACACTTAGCTTTATTCGTGATCGAGTCGGGGAATCAGCGTCATGCCCGAGTGAACTGCCATCGGTGAACAGTTGTTGACGAAGCTGATGCCGGGTCTGGGTGGTAGGAGTGGTCGCCGAACGGCTTTCAATGAAGCAAACTAGTCGAGACCGTAGCGGTGTATGAGGCACTTGAGGTTAAGGTGTTGACAACGTAGTTGCTGCAAGAGTGCCGAGTCGTTGCATTGCTATACATATAGGTGCACCGACCCCCTCATGACCCATGCCCAAACAAGAATCGGAGATCTCATTAGATAAACAAAGTTTAAAAATAGTATTAATTGAATAATTGAAGGAGGAAATTGAAACTAAATCTGTTGTTGACCCGTAGATGTAATCACCTGACTGACGTCACCCCGTTCATTGGAATTTTGCATCGTTGTAGTGGGTGTGCTGTGCAACATGTTGTACCGCACCGTGTACCCTGCTTGCGACCTGCCTTGGCAGGCAAGAGCCGGCTAGCCTGGCCTTGCCAGATTGGTCGGGGAACTAGACCCGGCTGCGTGCTTGTTGACGCCAGCAATGGACGAAGCACGACGACTGACTTTCTTGTAGGCTGACGACACATATCCACCCGAAAAGATGCCGAGTGGCGCTCGTGTCGAAGAAGATGACCCGTGCGTATGTCATACGAATCAAAAAGACAAATCGGCATGTGATCAGCATCCGGAAAATCAGATCAATCTAATACCGATATTAGAAAGGGGGGAAAGGAGGGGCAGCAGAGTAGGCCCGACCGACGCTCGGCGTCGGGGACTATGCGCGGATTGGGGGAGAAAAGTGTAGTGAGAGAGGAGGGAGATGTGGATAAGAGAGAACCTGAAAGGAGAGAATGAAGCGGATGGGAAGACAGGAGGGGAGCGAATGGATAAGAGTGAGAGGAGAGAGAAGGAGCGGACGTAACTTCGGTCAAAATCAGAGATGATAAATATTTCGGATCCGAAGGCTATGACTGTCGGGCTTACTTATGACCAGATAGTGATACTTTCACCACCAGTTTTAGCCACCAACCAGCGGTGAAAGATAGCATCACCGCCGTTTCTAACTATTGATGCCCCCAACAACTCCAAACCCGTCAGTAAAAATACATCACCTTCAGTTCATTTAAAATCGGCGGTTGATTGACCGTTGGTGAAATAAAGCTATTTATGTAGTGGTGATTATCAACCGGTACTAAAATGTTTCACTATTAGGAAAAAAGAGTTTCCATCCCCCCTTCCAAAAAGGTAGGTTTTAGTATTGATTCATGTTACCACCTGGTACTAATGGGTCCACCATGTGATACTTCAAAAGTAAAGCATTTCTTACCAGTCATATGTGCGGCGTTGGTGAGATGGGATACTTTTCCTGTAGTGTTTTGTGCCCAAATAATAAAGGAAAAATATTTTATGTTTTGTGCCCAAATAATAAAGGAAAAATATTTTAAAGCCCCGGGAGGCCAACACACTGTTGACGACAGTTAGCGTACCAATTTATGAACCGCAAGCAAATGGATCATCGTAGCTTTTCTCTTAGAGTATTCCATCTAAGGTTTATCAATCCGTGGGTCAACAGCAAGTTGGCTAGGGTTTTCTATCTAGTCTAATGGATCTATCCGAACATGAAGCATAGATTGCATATGAAGGCAAACTGGTTGTAAAGATTGATACCATGAATAAGGGTAGATCACATTCATAGATATATATAATATAACACCACCAAGGGTAGCAAGGGCCTATCATCTTCTAGTTGTAGTTCCAGCCAATGAGCAAGTACATCATGCATCTCATCCAAAGCAATCTTTAAACAACTACCTTCAGTCAACCTCCCGAAAACCCCCCACCTTACACGGAAGCAGATCCTGTCACGATCCCCCCTATCGGTGTAGGCAGTTTAAGGGCACGAACATAAATGAACATGTCTAGCTATCAAGAAGGGTCAACATACTAGATCTAATTACCATAATTACATAAAGCATGCTATATAGTCTAATCATGAATTAGACTGAGGAACAAGCATATTCATGATAAGCGGAAAGCATAAAAGGAGGCATTGAGTCGCTAACAGATCGGATGATAAGAAGAACATTGCTCATATAATAGATGTATTTAGATCATCACCTTCGATTACATACCATTGATGATCATAACTAGCTCCTGAACTCCACCATGGCACAACCACGTAGGGAGGCCATGGCGGCTAGGGTTTGGCCTAAGCCATCTCCTAGACAACTTCAAAGACTTATGGCGGCCATCAGCTCCCTCTGGTTAATGCCCTAGGTTTCGCCAAGTTCTGATGGATGGATTCTGTGTGTTGATGAAAATTGGGCATATTTATAGTCCAGAGGTGCCATGGGGTGAAGGGCACGTTGATCGGGGTCAGAAATGGGCTAGGCCAATCGGCCTAAGATTTCACCACCTTCCTGCCCTCAAACGCCAAAACTTTCTATTTGAATGTTCTAGATATTTTTGAGCTATGCAATTTAGATACCAAATTCGCCCCAATTGAAATCCAGACGAGGGAGATATGCCTTGTGCAAGATCTATTGCTTCTGAGGGCATTCTGACCTTCCAATCTTGAGTTTCCCTTAGCTTGACCACGAGATTGACTTGCTAATTCACCACATACTTCGCCTCTAAGTCATCTGGAATGATGGTTCATCGAATGTGGATGCATTTGGATGGTGAATTGGTCCAAGCTGATCGGCCTATGGGTCTTGGACCGATCGGCCTACCCTCTTTTGGTCTGCACTAGTCCTCGTCTTTCTCGTGTAGACTTCTTGTGTCGTCCAAAGTCTAGGTCCAAATCCAACTTGTAGAAAAACCCTTCATTTATATCACATTTCCTGTGATTTTGCAATATGGTTCAAAACACAACACATATGCGAATATGGGGTTATTTTAGGTGCCAAGTGGTGAGTTAGTATAAGAATATGCGTGGAAATACTATTCAAATGATACTAAAAGTGTGTCAATAATGAGCATCAAGACACACGCGTAAGTCACAAGTTACACAATTTTTCATGTGAAATATATGCGTGTGTGGTGCGTGAAATTCGAACCGGAGACATCTAGCCTTGCAGCATATGTGATTGGATAAGATATGTTTTCCTTTTGAAATAATCTGTGGAAGATCCTTCTGTACTGGGTGGTAACATCAACCGGACCTCTGAGGGGAAGCATCTTTACTGGGTCTAAATTTGACCGGTACTAACGTGCTAGATGGAAAGTCGTTTCTCAAGTAGTGTAAACTAAAGGTGAGTTTTAATACCAAGTAGATTGAATTTGGATGGCATTTTTAGTACCGAATTCTTATTACCGGTTGCAAAAATTGTACTAAAAAGATTCCCACCCGGTATTAAAACTTGTTTC
Organism: Setaria italica; assembly: GCF_000263155.2. Classification (NCBI taxonomy): domain Eukaryota; kingdom Viridiplantae; phylum Streptophyta; class Magnoliopsida; order Poales; family Poaceae; genus Setaria; species Setaria italica. The sequence goes on along the minus strand of NC_028455.1, from coordinate 4,635,993 downwards.
TCAAGTAACGTATCTAAACTGTGTTTCAAGAAAAAAGTGTGTGGTAACAGAATCCTCTTAAGTCACCTACCCCATCTCACGTCTACCCATCTCTAATGGCTCTCCACTGAAGTCTGCCACAACCACAACACTAACATGGTTTTAAAAGACAGACTAAGTACAAGAAATATTCTGAAGAGGAAAAATATGGCCCTACCTTCGTGTGACTGTGTTATCTGTTCCAGGGGAGCAGAGGAAATTCTATCACCTACTCCTTGGATGCCCCTTTGCTTAGGAATGCTGGATTCTCCTTGGGATGTTTATTAATGATATGGAGGAACCTTATGAGGTCCTTACCAGCTTCAGGATCCAATTACTGGTGCTTTTCTCTATGGAGATATTATTATTATCATGTGTTAGAGTATCTGGATGGCTCGTAATGATATGATTTTCAAAGGAATTCAGCCATTAGTTCAAGCCTGCATGGCGCGCTTCACTTTGATTTTTACTCTGGTTATGCTCAGAGTTAAGGAAGGAAACACCCTATGTCCATATGGCTAGGGCAGCAGTTGTAATTTTCATGATTTTCTTTGTCTCTTTCTTTGTTTTCTGATTGTTCCTATGCGACTTTGTACATCTTAATTTATAATAAATAACCAGTAGGAGAACCCTCCTGTTTCATAAAAAAACTAACACGGTTTTGTCAAACTAATTTGTTTGCTTCCCCAATGGACAACTTTCCTCCTAATAATAAATTCCTCGAAGTCGAGCATCCATGAAAGACTCCCCAAAACTCGAAAGCATATTTATAAGTTGCAGAGGTGAACCATGTATTTACGAATATTCAGACATCTGTATAATAGCATAGTTGGTGGCATGAAAAATGTCAAAAGGGGCCACCACTTAAAAAGAAACAGGTGGCAATCATACCAGCATCAAACGCCACCATTTGTCTTCTTCTACCAACCCGATGACTTGTATCAAATGCCGTCATTAGTCTTCTGTTCCAGTCTTTCAGATGGCAAATGGCATGTCCCGCAAATTTGGAGCCTAGCCTGAAATATAGTAGAACTTTGTGAAACGGACAAAGTAGAATAGAGTCTGTTTCAAGCGGGATCGTATCAATAGGACAATCAGCGAAAGAGAGAGATAATCGTGCAAGCGTCGACGATGTGCAACGCTTAGTTCGCATCTGATAGTTACGATGGCACAATCAAGATTTTCCATATCTGGGATAAATATGAGTTGTCTACATCGATCTGACACATTACCCCTCGTACAAAACTACAAATCGTCTACCACAGTGCATCAATCAAGCAAGCAAAGCTTTTCGGTGGCCTCTGCACTCTGCAGTCTGCAATAATGGAGGTACCAGTACCCCCATCATGGGCGGCCACCTTCACCGTCCTGCTGGCCACCGCCGTCCTCTTCCTCACGGCCGTCCTCCGCTGCCACCACCGGCGGCAAGCACGCAAGCACAACCTCCCGCCGGGCCCCCGGCCGTGGCCGGTGATCGGCAACCTGAACCTGATCGGCCCGCTGCCGCACCGCTCCATCCGCGAGCTCTCGGCGCGGCACGGCCCGCTCATGTTCCTCCGCTTCGGCTCCTTCCCCGTCGTCGTCGCCTCATCCGTCGACGCCGCCGAGTTCTTCCTCAGGACCCAGGACCTGGCGTTCCTGGACCGGCCGCGGATGGCCTGCGGCAAGTACACCGTCTACAACTACTCCGGCATGCTCTGGTCCCACTACGGCGCGTACTGGCGCCAGCTCCGCAAGCTGTGGCTGACGGAGCTCCTCAGCGCCAAGCAGCTCCGGCTGACGGAGAGCGTCCGCGCCGACGAGGTGCGCGCCATGCTCCGCGACCTCCGCGCGGCGTCCGCCGGCGGCGGTGGCGCGGTGGTGCTAAAGGACCACCTGCTCATGGCGACGCTCAACGTCGTCTCGCGCATGGTGCTGGGGAGGAAGTACGTCGGCGAGGGTGCCGGCGCCGACGCGGCGGCCGCGACGCCGGATGAGTTCAGGTGGATGATCGAGGAGATCTTCTTCCTCAACGGCGCGCTCCACGTCGGGGACATGGTCCCGTGGCTCGGCTGGTTCGATCCACACGGGTACGTCGCCAGGATGAAGAGGCTGGCCAAGATGTTCGACGCGTTCGTCGAGCACGTGCTCCGCGAGCACGACGACCGGCGCCGGAGAGAGGGCCCGGCGTTCGTCCCCAAGGACATGGTCGACCTGCTGCTGCAGCTCGCCGACGACCCCAGCCTCGACGTCCCCATCGACCGCAACGGCGTCAAGGCATCCATTCTGGTAACACTTTGGACTAACGAGTTGCATAGTATTCTCTTGCTAATCATCGGTAAAAGATCAACAACAGCATCTTGCTCTTGCACGACGACGATGGATGCAGGAGCTCATCACCGGCGGGACCGACACCTCGTCGGTGACGATGGAGTGGGCCATGTCAGAGCTCCTCAGGAAGCCCGACGTCCTCGCCAAGGCCACCGAGGAGCTGGACCGCGTGGTCGGGCGCGACCGCCTAGTCGCAGAGGGGGACATCCCGAGCCTCCCCTACCTTGACGCCGTCGTGAAGGAGGCCATGCGGCTTCACCCGGTGGTGCCGCTCCTTGTACCACGGGTGTCACGCGAGGACACGTCGGTGGCCGGCTACGACATCCCCAAGGGCACGCGCATTCTCGTCAGCGTCTGGGCCATCGGCCGCGACCCGGCGGTGTGGGGGGACGCTGCGGAGGAGTTCAGGCCGGAGCGGTTCGTCGGGAGCGAGGTGGACGTAAAGGGGCAGCACCTGCAGCTGCTGCCGTTCGGGTCCGGTCGCCGGATGTGCCCCGCCCATGGCCTTGGGCTCAGGATGGTGCAGCTGGTTCTCGCGAACCTGCTGCACGGCTTCACTTGGAGGCTCCCCGACGGCGTGGTGGCGGAGGAGCTGAGCATGGAGGAGAAGTTCGGGATATCCGTGTCGCGCGTGGACCATCTCAAGGCCATCCCTGAGCCCAAGCTTCCGGATCACCTCTACTAGTTTGGACCGTGACCTATGCGAGCATGCTAGGTTATCGGCCTTGCTCCTGCTATTCACATTATTGTAGTGTAGAGTGCATCTATATCGTAGATCACTGTCACTGTAGCAAGTGTGTGATCATAGTTATGCCAATTGTATCCATATAGAATATGAATAATTTAAATAGTTATATAATGTTCCAATTGTTTCAAGGGGGGATGCAGGCTGCAGGAGCAGCGACTTTTCTTCTGCTCCCTCCATTTCAAACTATAAGTAAACTAGGTATCTAGATATAACGTGTATCTACGTATATACTAAATGCTATGTACCTAGAAAAGCTATGCACCTACTTTCTCCGTCCCAAATTATAGGTCATTTTAGCTTTTCTAGATACATAGATATTATTATGCATCTGGACATAGAGTATATCTAAGGGTATAACAAAGTCTATAAATTTAGAAAAACCAAAACGACCAATAATTTGAAACGCGCAAGGAGTAACTTAACTACCTCTTAGTTGCATGCTCCTTTTCCTTTCATTCGGTTCCTCCATTTTCAGTTGCGCCGACGAATTTTTTTTTTTTGTCAGCGTGTTGAGGTGCAATTGCCTTACTTTTCTTTTGGCAAAATGACCATTTTGATCCCTTGACTTTACTCCGAAGGTTATGGTTGTCCCTCAACTTTGAAATCGACTAATCTAGTCCCTCAACTTTTATTTTTAGGTCAAACTCATCCTTGTGCTGATGTGAGGGCTCCATTTTAGCATGAGAGTAATACGAAATGTCCTTTTTGTCCTTGTCTCCATCCTTTCCTCAATTTCCATTGTTAAGTAAAAAACAGTATGATACAAACCAAGTATGAGCACATAAATATTTATACATTATTTACTAAGAGAGTATGAATACATATATTGGGCATGTATATTGTACCATGAGGGGGTGTTTGGATACGAGGTGCTAAACTTTAGCAGGGTCACATCGGATATTCGGATGCTAATTAGAAGGACTAAACATGAGCTAATTACAAAACTAATTGCACAGATGGAGTCTAATTCGCGAGACGAATCTATTAAGGCTAATTAATCCATCAATAGCAAATGGTTACTGTAGCACCACA